>NC_088338.1:24383823-24698235 GCF_036884655.1 Musa acuminata AAA Group | reverse complement strand
TTTCTAGAACGATCTCGGAATCGCTATTGCGACCCCAATCCGGAAAGCTCTCTCCGAGCCCCTCGATAGTGACTGCGTAGCGGTCACAGCAAATTTCCAGCCCCAAAACAATCGTCTCGGAGCTCTACGGGAGATGTTTCGTATCCCGGGATGCAAAAAGGAGTGCAACACGAAGACTTCCCAGGGGGTCACCCATCGTAGTACTACTCTGGCCCAAGCACGCTTAACTTCGGTGTTTTGATAGGATCTGGTGATTTAGTGCTTGCATTATCGCACCCGTTTCCCGTGCTTCGTCCCTCGCCTATGTGTACGTCGCGGTCGGCGCGTCAATGTCCGGAGCCTCTTGCCCGTCACGAAACCGTCGTCGCTTTCTCGAACGTTCACGAAATCCCTATTGCAAGCTCTCTCCGAGCCCTAGCCCGACGACTGCGTATCGGTCACGGCAAGCGCGTTCCGAAATCATCGGCACTTTCTAGAACGATCTCGGAATCGCTATTGCGACCCCAATCCGGAAAGCTCTCTCCGAGCCCCTCGATACTGACTGCGTAGCAGTCACAGCAAATTTCCAGCCCCAAAACAATCGTCTCGGAGCTCTACGGGAGATGTTTCGTATCCCGGGATGCAAAAAGGAGTGCAACACGAAGACTTCCCAGGGGGTCACCCATCGTAGTACTACTCTGGCCCAAGCACGCTTAACTTCGGTGTTTTGATAGGATCCGGTGATTTAGTGCTGGCATTATCGCACCCGTTTCCCGTGCTTCGTCCCTCGCCTATGTGTACGTCGCGGTCGGCGCGTCAATGTCCGGAGCCTCTTGCCCGTCACGAAACCGTCGTCGCTTTCTCAAACGTTCACGAAATCCCTATTGCAAGCTCTCTCCGAGCCCTAGCCCGTCGAATGCGTATCTGTCACGGCAAGCGCGTTCCGAAATCATCGGCACTTTCTAGAACGATCTCGGAATCGCTATTGCGACCCCAATCCGGAAAGCTCTCTCCGAGCCCCTCGATACTGACTGCGTAGCGGTCACAGCAAATTTCCAGCCCCAAAACAATCGTCTCGGAGCTCTACGGGAGATGTTTCGTATCCTGGGATGTAAAAAGGAGTGCAACACGAAGACTTCCCAGGGGGTCACCCATCGTAGTACTACTCTGGCCCAAGCACGGTTAACTTCGGTGTTTTGATAGGATCTGGTGATTTAGTGCTTGCATTATCGCACCCGTTTCCCGTGCTTCGTCCCTCGCCTATGTGTACGTCGCGATCGGCGCGTCAATGTCCGGAGCCTCTTGCCCGTCACGAAACCGTCGTCGCTTTCTCGAACGTTCACGAAATCCCTATTGCAAGCTCTCTCCGAGCCCTAGCCCGACGACTGCGTATCGGTCATGGCAAGCGAGTTCCGAAATCATCGGCACTTTCTAGAACGATCTCGGAATCGCTATTGCGACCCCAATCCGGAAAGCTCTCTCCGAGCCCCTCGATACTGACTGCGTAGCGGTCACAGCAAATTTCCAGCCCCAAAACAATCGTCTCGGAGCTCTACGGGAGATGTTTCGTATCCCGGGATGCAAAAAGGAGTGCAACACGAAGACTTCCCAGGGGGTCACCCATCGTAGTACTACTCTGGCCCAAGCACGCTTAACTTCGGTGTTTTGATAGGATCTGGTGATTTAGTGCTTGTATTATCGCACCCGTTTCCAGTGCTTCGTCCCTCGCCTATGTGTACGTCGCGGTCGGCGCGTCAATGTCCGGAGCCTCTTGCCCGTCACGAAACCGTCGTCGCTTTCTCAAACGTTCACGAAATCCCTATTGCAAGCTCTCTCCGAGCCCTAGCCCGTCGACTGCGTATCGGTCACGGCAAGCGCGTTCCGAAATCATCGGCACTTTCTAGAACGATCTCGGAATCGCTATTGCGACCCCAATCCGGAAAGCTCTCTCCGAGCCCCTCGATACTCACTGCGTAGCGGTCACAGCAAATTTCCAGCCCCAAAACAATCGTCTCGGAGCTCTACGGGCGATGTTTCGTATCCCGGGATGCAAAAAGGATGCAACACGAAGACTTCCCAGGGGGTCACCCATCGTAGTACTACTCTGGCCCAAGCACGCTTAACTTCGGTGTTTTGATAGGATCTGGTGATTTAGTGCTGGCATTATCGCACCCGTTTCCCGTGCTTCGTCCCTCGCCTATGTGTACGTCGCGGTCGGCGCGTCAACGTCCGGAGCCTCTTGCCCATCACGAAACCGTCGTCGCTTTCTCGAACGTTCACGAAATCCCTATTGCAAGCTCTCTCCGAGCCCTAGCCCGACGACAGCGTATCGGTCACGGCAAGCGTATTCTGAAATCATCGGCACTTTCTAGAACGATCTCGGAATCGCTATTGCGACCCCAATCCGGAAAGCTCTCTCCGAGCCCCTCGATACTGACTTCGTAGCGGTCACAGCAAATTTCCAGCCCCAAAACAATCATCTCAGATCTCTACGGGAGATGTTTCGTATCCCGGGATGCAAAAAGGAGTGCAACACGAAGACTTCCCAAGGGGTCACCCATCGTAGTACTACTTTGGCCCAAGCACGCTTAACTTCGGTGTTTTGATAGGATCTGGTGATTTAGTGCTGGCATTATCGCACCCGTTTCCCGTGCTTCGTCCCTCGCCTATGTGTACGTCGCGGTCGGCGCGTCAACGTCCGGAGCCTCTTGCCCGTCACGAAACCGTCGTCGCTTTCTCGAACGTTCACGAAATCCCTATTGCAAGCTCTCTCCGAGCCCTAGCCCGACGACTGCGTATCGGTCACGGCAAGCGCGTTCCGAAATCATCGGCACTTTTGTAGAACGATCTCGGAATCGCTATTGCGACCCCAATCCGGAAAGCTCTCTCCGAGCCCCTCGATACTGACTGCGTAGCGGTCACAGCAAATTTCCAGCCCCAAAACAATCGTCTCGGAGCTCTACGGGAGATGTTTCGTATCCCGGGATGCAAAAAGGAGTGCAACACGAAGACTTCCCATGGGGTCACACATCGTAGTACTACTCTGGCCCAAGCACGCATAACTTCGGTGTTTTGATAGGATCTGGTGATTTAGTGCTTGCATTATCGCACCCATTTCCCGTGCTTCGTCCCTCGCCTATGTGTACGTCGCGGTCGGCGCGTCAACATCCGGAGCCTCTTGCCCGTCACGAAACCGTCGTCGCTTTCTCGAACGTTCACGAAATCCCTATTGCAAGCTCTCTCCGAGCCCTAGCCCGACGACAGCGTATCGGTCACGGTAAGCGTATTCCGAAATGATCGGCACTTTCTAGAACGATCTCGGAATCGCTATTGCGACCCCAATCCGGAAAGCTCTCTCCGAGCCCCTCGATACTGACTGCATAGCGGTCACAGCAAATTTCCAGCCCCAAAACAATCGTCTCGGAACTCTACGGGAGATGTTTCGTATCCCGGGATGCAAAAAGGAGTGCAACACGAAGACTTCCCAGGGGGTCACCCATCGTAGTACTACTCTGGCCCAAGCACGCTTAACTTCGGTGTTTTGATAGGATCTGGTGATTTAGTGCTTGCATTATCGCACCCGTTTCCCGTGCTTCGTCCCTCGCCTATGTGTACGTCGCGGTCGGTGCGTCAACGTCCGGAGCCTCTTGCCCATCACGAAACCGTCGTCGCTTTCTCGAACGTTCACGAAATCCCTATTGCAAGCTCTCTCCGAGCCCTAGCCCGACGACAGCGTATCGGTCACGGCAAGCGTATTCTGAAATCATCGGCACTTTCTAGAATGATCTCGGAATCGCTATTGCGACCCCAATCCGGAAAGCTCTCTCCGAGCCCCTCGATACTGACTTCGTAGCGGTCACAGCAAATTTCCAGCCCCAAAACAATCATCTCGGATCTCTACGGGAGATGTTTCGTATCCCGGGATGCAAAAAGGAGTGCAACACGAAGACTTCCCAGGGGGTCACCCATCGTAGTACTACTCTGGCCCAAGCACGCTTAACTTCGGTGTTTTTATAGGATCTGGTGATTTAGTGCTGGCATTATCGCACCCGTTTCCCGTGCTTCGTCCCTCGCCTATGTGTACGTCGCGGTCGGCGCGTCAACGTCCGGAGCCTCTTGCCCGTCACGAAACCGTCGTCGCTTTCTCGAACGTTCACGAAATCCCTATTGCAAGCTCTCTCCGAGCCCTAGCCCGACGACTGCGTATCGGTCACGGCAAGCGCGTTCCGAAATCATCGGCACTTTTGTAGAACGATCTCGGAATCGCTATTGCGACCCCAATCCGGAAAGCTCTCTCCGAACCCCTCGATACTGACTGCGTAGCGGTCACAGCAAATTTCCAGCCCCAAAACAATCGTCTCGGAGCTCTACGGGAGATGTTTCGTATCCCGGGATGCAAAAAGGAGTGCAACACGAAGGCTTCCCAGGGGGTCACCCATCGTAGTACTACTCTGGCCCAAGCACGCTTAACTTCGGTGTTTTGATAGGATCCGGTGATTTAGTGCTGGCATTATCGCACCCGTTTCCCGTGCTTCGTCCCTCGCCTATGTGTACGTCGCGGTCGGCGCGTCAACGTCCGAAGCCTCTTGCCCGTCACGAAATCGTCGTCGCTTTCTCGAACGTTCACGAAATCCCTATTGCAAGCTCTCTCCGAGCCCTAGCCCGACGACTGCGTATCGGTCACGGCAAGCGCGTTCCGAAATCATCGGCACTTTCTAGAACGATCTCGGAATCGCTATTGCGACCCCAATCCGGAAAGCTCTCTCCGAGCCCCTCGATACTGACTGCGTAGCGGTCACAGCAAATTTCCAGCCCCAAAACAATCGTCTCGGAGCTCTACGGGAGATGTTTCGTATCCCGGGATGCAAAAAGGAGTGCAACACGAAGACTTCCCAGGGGGTCACACATCGTAGTACTACTCTGGCCCAAGCACGCATAACTTCGGTGTTTTGATAGGATCTGGTGATTTAGTGCTTGCATTATCGCACCCATTTCCCGTGCTTCGTCCCTCGCCTATGTGTACGTCGCGGTCGGCGCGTCAACAACCGGAGCCTCTTGCCCGTCACGAAACCGTCGTCGCTTTCTCGAACGTTCACGAAATCCCTATTGCAAGCTCTCTCCGAGCCCTAGCCCGACGACAACGTATCGGTCACGGCAAGCGCGTTCCGAAATCATCGGCACTTTCTAGAATGATCTCGGAATCGCTATTGCGACCCCAATCCGGAAAGCTCTCTCCGAGCCCCTCGATACTGACTACGTAGCGGTCACAGCAAATTTCCAGCCCCAAAACAATCGTATCGGAGCTCTACGGGAGATGTTTCGTTTCCCGGGATGCAAAAAGGAGTGCAACACGAAGACTTCCCAGGGGGTCACCCATCGTAGTACTACTCTGGCCCAAGCACGCTTAACTTCGGTGTTTTGATAGGATCCGGTGATTTAGTGCTTGCATTATCGCACCCGTTTCCAGCGCTTCGTCCCTCGCCTATGTGTACGTCGCGGTCGGCGCGTCAATGTCCGGAGCCTCTTGCCCGTCACGAAACCGTCGTCGCTTTCTCAAACGTTCACGAAATCCCTATTGCAAGCTCTCTCCGAGCCCTAGCCCGTCGACTGCGTATCGGTCACGGCAAGCGCGTTCCGAAATCATCGGCACTTTCTAGAACGATCTCGGAATCGCTATTGCGACCCCAATCCGGAAAGCTCTCTCCGAGCCCCTCGATACTCACTGCGTAGCGGTCACAGCAAATTTCCAGCCCCAAAACAATCGTCTCGGAGCTCTACGGGCGATGTTTCGTATCCCGGGATGCAAAAAGGATGCAACACGAAGACTTCCCAGGGGGTCACCCATCGTAGTACTACTCTGGCCCAAGCACGCTTAACTTCGGTGTTTTGATAGGATCCGGTGATTTAGTGCTGGCATTATCGCACCCGTTTCCCGTGCTTCGTCCCTCGCCTATGTGTACGTCGCGGTCGGCGCGTCAACGTCCGAAGCCTCTTGCCCGTCACGAAATCGTCGTCGCTTTCTCGAACGTTCACGAAATCCCTATTGCAAGCTCTCTCCGAGCCCTAGCCCGACGACTGCGTATCGGTCACGGCAAGCGCGTTCCGAAATCATCGGCACTTTCTAGAACGATCTCGGAATCGCTATTGCGACCCCAATCCGGAAAGCTCTCTCCGAGCCCCTCGATACTGACTGCGTAGCGGTCACAGCAAATTTCCAGCCCCAAAACAATCGTCTCGGAGCTCTACGGGAGATGTTTCGTATCCCGGGATGCAAAAAGGAGTGCAACACGAAGACTTCCCGGGGGGTCACCCATCGTAATACTACTCTGGCCCAAGCACGCTTAACTTCGGTGTTTTGATAGGATCCGGTGATTTAGTGCTTGCATTATCGCACCCGTTTCCCGTGCTTCGTCCCTCGCCTATGTGTACGTCGCGGTCGGCGTGTCAACGTCCGGAGCCTCTTGCCCGTCACGAAACCGTCGTCGCTTTCTCGAACGTTCACGAAATCCCTATTGCAAGCTCTCTCCGAGCCCTAGCCCGACGACAGCGTATCGGTCACGGCAAGCGCGTTCCGAAATCATCGGCACTTTCTAGAATGATCTCGGAATCGCTATTGCGACCCCAATCTGGAAAGCTCTCTCCGAGCCCCTCGATACTGACTGCGTAGCGGTCACAGCAAATTTCCAGCCCCAAAACAATCGTCTCGGAGCTCTACGGGAGATGTTTCGTATCCCGGGATGCAAAAAGGAGTGCAACACGAAGACTTCCCAGGGGGTCACCCATCGTAGTACTACTCTGGCCCAAGCACGCTTAACTTCGGTGTTTTGATAGGATCTGGTGATTTAGTGCTTGCATTATCGCACCCGTTTCCCGTGCTTCGTCCCTCGCCTATGTGTACGTCGCGGTCGGCGCGTCAATGTCCGGAGCCTCTTGCCCGTCACGAAACCGTCGTCGCTTTCTCGAACGTTCACGAAATCCCTATTGCAAGCTCTCTCCGAGCCCTAGCCCGACGACTGCGTATCGGTCACGGCAAGCGCGTTCCGAAATCATCGGCACTTTCTAGAACGATCTCGGAATCGCTATTGCGACCCCAATCCGGAAAGCTCTCTCCGAGCCCCTCGATACTGACTGCGTAGCGGTCACAGCAAATTTCCAGCCCCAAAACAATCGTCTCGGAGCTCTACGGGAGATGTTTCGTATCCCGGGATGCAAAAAGGAGTGCAACACGAAGACTTCCCAGGGGGTCACCCATCGTAGTACTACTCTGGCCCAAGCACGCTTAACTTCGGTGTTTTGATAGGATCCGGTGATTTAGTGCTTGCATTATCGCACCCGTTTCCCGTGCTTCGTCCCTCGCCTATGTGTACGTCGCGGTCGGCGCGTCAATGTCCGGAGCCTCTTGCCCGTCACGAAACCGTCGTCGCTTTCTCAAACGTTCACGAAATCCCTATTGCAAGCTCTCTCCGAGCCCTAGCCCGTCGACTGCGTATCGGTCACGGCAAGCGCGTTCCGAAATCATCGGCACTTTCTAGAACTATCTCGGAATCGCTATTGCGACCCCAATCCGGAAAGCTCTCTCCGAGCCCCTCGATACTCACTGCGTAGCGGTCACAGCAAATTTCCAGCCCCAAAACAATCGTCTCGGAGCTCTACGGGAGATGTTTCGTATCCCAGGATGCAAAAAGGAGGGCAACACGAATACTTCCCAGGGGGTCACCCATCGTAGTACTACTCTGGCCCAAGCACGCTTAACTTCGGTGTTTTGATAGGATCCGGTGATTTAGTGCTGGCATTATCGCACCCGTTTCCCGTGCTTCGTCCCTCGCCTATGTGTACGTCGCGGTCGGCGCGTCAACGTCCGAAGCCTCTTGCCCGTCACGAAACCGTCGTCGCTTTCTCGAACGTTCACGAAATCCCTATTGCAAGCTCTCTCCGAGCCCTAGCCCGACGACTGCGTATCGGTCACGGCAAGCGCGTTCCGAAATCATCGGCACTTTCTACAACGATCTCGGAATCGCTATTGCGACCCCAATCCGGAAAGCTCTCTCCAAGCCCCTCGATACTGACTGCGTAGCGGTCACAGCAAATTTCCAGCCCCAAAATAATCATCTCGGAGCTCTACGGGAGATGTTTCGTATCCCGGGATGCAAAAAGGAGTGCAACACGAAGACTTCCCAGGGGGTCACCCATCGTAGTACTACTCTGGCCCAAGCACGCTTAACTTCGGTGTTTTGATAGGATCCGGTGATTTAGTGCTGGCATTATTGCACCCGTTTCCCGTGCTTCGTCCCTCGCCTATGTGTACGTCGCGGTCGGCGCGTCAACGTCCGAAGCCTCTTGCCCGTCACGAAACCGTCGTCGCTTTCTCGAACGTTCACGAAATCCCTATTGCAAGCTCTCTCCGAGCCGTAGCCCGACGACTGCATATCGGTCACGGCTAGCGCGTTCCGAAATCATCGGCACTTTCTAGAACAATCTCGGAATCGCTATTGCGACCCCAATCCGGAAAGCTCTCTCCGAGCCCCTCGATACTGACTGCGTAGCGGTCACAGCAAATTTCCAGCCCCAAAACAATCGTCTCGGAGCTCTACGGGAGATGTTTCGTATCCCGGGATGCAAAAAGGAGTGCAACACGAAGACTTCCCAGGGGGTCACCCATCGTAGTACTACTCTGGCCCAAGCACGCTTAACTTCGGTGTTTTGATAGGATCTGGTGATTTAGTGCTTGCATTATCGCACCCGTTTCCCGTGCTTCGTCCCTCGCCTATGTGTACGTCGCGGTCGGCGCGTCAATGTCCGGAGCCTCTTGCCCGTCACGAAACCGTCGTCGCTTTCTCGAACGTTCATGAAATCCCTATTGCAAGCTCTCTCCGAGCCCTAGCCCGACGACTGCGTATCGGTCACGGCAAGCGCGTTCCGAAATCATCGGCACTTTCTAGAACGATCTCGGAATCGCTATTGCGACCCCAATCCGGAAAGCTCTCTCCGAGCCCCTCGATACTGACTACTTAGCAGTCACAGCAAATTTCCAGCCCCAAAACAATCGTCTCGGAGCTCTACGGGAGATGTTTCGTATCCCGGGATGCAAAAAGGAGTGCAACACGAAGACTTCCCAGGGGGTCACCCATCGTAGTACTACTCTGGCCCAAGCACGCTTAACTTCGGTGTTTTGATAGGATCCGGTGATTTAGTGCTGGCATTATCGCACCCGTTTCCCGTGCTTCGTCCCTCGCCTATGTGTACGTCGCGGTCGGCGCGTCAATGTCCGGAGCCTCTTGCCCGTCACGAAACCGTCGTCGCTTTCTCAAACGTTCACGAAATCCCTATTGCAAGCTCTCTCCGAGCCCTAGCCCGTCGAATGCGTATCTGTCACGGCAAGCGCGTTCCGAAATCATCGGCACTTTCTAGAACGATCTCGGAATCGCTATTGCGACCCCAATCCGGAAAGCTCTCTCCGAGCCCCTCGATACTGACTGCGTAGCGGTCACAGCAAATTTCCAGCCCCAAAACAATCGTCTCGGAGCTCTACGGGAGATGTTTCGTATCCCGGGATGTAAAAAGGAGTGCAACACGAAGACTTCCCAGGGGGTCACCCATCGTAGTACTACTCTGGCCCAAGCACGCTTAACTTCGGTGTTTTGATAGGATCTGGTGATTTAGTGCTTGCATTATCGCACCCGTTTCCCGTGCTTCGTCCCTCGCCTATGTGTACGTCGCGATCGGCGCGTCAATGTCCGGAGCCTCTTGCCCGTCACGAAACCGTCGTCGCTTTCTCGAACGTTCACGAAATCCCTATTGCAAGCTCTCTCCGAGCCCTAGCCCGACGACTGCGTATCGGTCATGGCAAGCGAGTTCCGAAATCATCGGCACTTTCTAGAACGATCTCGGAATCGCTATTGCGACCCCAATCCGGAAAGCTCTCTCCGAGCCCCTCGATACTGACTGCGTAGCGGTCACAGCAAATTTCCAGCCCCAAAACAATCGTCTCGGAGCTCTACGGGAGATGTTTCGTATCCCGGGATGCAAAAAGGAGTGCAACACGAAGACTTCCCAGGGGGTCACCCATCGTAGTACTACTCTGGCCCAAGCACGCTTAACTTCGGTGTTTTGATAGGATCTGGTGATTTAGTGCTTGCATTATCGCACCCGTTTCCAGTGCTTCGTCCCTCGCCTATGTGTACGTCGCGGTCGGCGCGTCAATGTCCGGAGCCTCTTGCCCGTCACGAAACCGTCGTCGCTTTCTCAAACGTTCACGAAATCCCTATTGCAAGCTCTCTCCGAGCCCTAGCCCGTCGACTGCGTATCGGTCACGGCAAGCGCGTTCCGAAATCATCGGCACTTTCTAGAACGATCTCGGAATCGCTATTGCGACCCCAATCCGGAAAGCTCTCTCCGAGCCCCTCGATACTCACTGCGTAGCGGTCACAGCAAATTTCCAGCCCCAAAACAATCGTCTCGGAGCTCTACGGGCGATGTTTCGTATCCCGGGATGCAAAAAGGATGCAACACGAAGACTTCCCAGGGGGTCACCCATCGTAGTACTACTCTGGCCCAAGCACGCTTAACTTCGGTGTTTTGATAGGATCTGGTGATTTAGTGCTGGCATTATCGCACCCGTTTCCCGTGCTTCGTCCCTCGCCTATGTGTACGTCGCGGTCGGCGCGTCAATGTCCGGAGCCTCTTGCCCATCACGAAACCGTCGTCGCTTTCTCGAACGTTCACGAAATCCCTATTGCAAGCTCTCTCCGAGCCCTAGCCCGACGACAGCGTATCGGTCACCGCAAGCGTATTCTGAAATCATCGGCACTTTCTAGAACGATCTCGGAATCGCTATTGCGACCCCAATCCGGAAAGCTCTCTCCGAGCCCCTCGATACTGACTTCGTAGCGGTCACAGCAAATTTCCAGCCCCAAAACAATCATCTCAGATCTCTACGGGAGATGTTTCGTATCCCGGGATGCAAAAAGGAGTGCAACACGAAGACTTCCCAAGGGGTCACCCATCGTAGTACTACTTTGGCCCAAGCACGCTTAACTTCGGTGTTTTGATAGGATCCGGTGATTTAGTGCTTGCATTATCGCACCCGTTTCCCGTGCTTCGTCCCTCGCCTATGTGTACGTCGCGGATTGCGCGTCAACGTCCGGAGCCTCTTGCCCGTCACGAAACCGTCGGCGCTTTCTCGAACGTTCACAAAATCCCTATTGCAAGCTCTCTCCGAGCCCTAGCCCGACGACTGTGTATCGATCACAGCAAGCGCGTGCCGAATCCATCGGCACTTTCTAGAACGATCTCGGAATCGCTATTGCGACCCCAATCCGGAAAGCTCTCTTCGAGCCCCTCGATACTGACTACGTAGCGGTCACAGCAAATTTCCAGCCCCAAAACAATCGTCTCGGAGCTCTACGGGAGATGTTTCGTATCCCGGAATGCAAAAAGGAGTGCAACACGATGACTTCCTAGGGGGTCACCCATCGTAGTACTACTCTGGCCCAAGCACGCTTAACTTCGGTGTTTTGATGGGATCCGGTGATTTAGTGCTGCCATTATCGCACCCGTTTCGCGAGCTTCGTCCCTCGCCTATGTGCACGTCACGGTCGGCGCATCAACGTCCGGAGCCTCTTGTCCGTCACGAAATCATCGTCGCTTTCTCGAACGTTCACGAAATCCCTATTGCAAGCCCTCTCCGAGCCCTAGCCCGACGACTGTGTATCGGTCACGGCAAGCATGTGCCGAAACCATCGTCGGTAGCAAGATCAAACAGATGGTGCTATGCGGCTGGAATTCTGCAATGTATCTTTCGTCGTAGAGATGAAAACTTTGTGACGAAAAGTTTATGCAGCAATATAGGAACGATTTTTTTTTTTTTTTTGGATTTTTGAATAAGGATAACTAAATTGCAGCAGCAGTAAGGTAGGAAACCAGAACCTGTTGCAATTCACGGGGAGATCAAAGGATGATCCGTGGTGGTGGAGATGATGACGGAATTCGGTGATGATCTTTTAAGCAATTGTGGGAATTGCTTTGGATGGTTGTAGAGGGTTGATGGATGGCTGTGGAAGGGCAGCGAGACGCCAAGAACGCTGCTCTGATACCAGGTGTTAGAACCCTTGCAGATTCTAAACTTGGGGTTGATCTCTTTAGGGGATCGGCCTCCTTGGAACTCTATAGGGGTTCCTCCCTCCAAGTTGCTGCTCAAAGGCTGCAGAACAGATTCATCTATTGCTTATCAAAAGAGAAGGAATACATGGCTATTTATAGGGCTTCTAAACCCTAACTCCTAATAGGACTCCTACTTAAGACTTTTACTTCTAACCAACTCCTAATAGGACTCCTACTCAAGACTCCTATTCCCTTACAACTCCTAATTCTTCTCTAAGAAAAAACCTCCTACATGAATGCCCCTCACAATTAGGACTCTCCTAGCTAGAGTCCTAACAGAATGTCCCTCTCAATTAGGACTCTCCTAGCTAGAGTCCTAACATTTATACATGAATGTCCCTCTCAATTAGGACTCTCATAGCTAGAGTCCTAACATTTTTACATGAATGTCTCTCTCAATTAGGACTCTCCAAGCTAGAGTCCTAACAGACCCGCCCTCTTCAAATCAGCCTTGTCCTCGAGGCTGATGATTCATGAATTCTGGGAATTTGATCTTCAAGTCGTCATAGTTCTCCCAAGTGGCATCTTCTTTTGGTAGGTTCGCCCACTGTATTAGCACTTCATTAGTGGGTCGTCGTCGTCGAGTCACGATCCGTCGATTAATAATGGCACTTGGCTGGGTCTGGAGTTCTCTTTGGGTAGTCATATTTGGTGGGTGGCTTTGGGCTGTCTCCAAGCACCTGTTTAAAACTTCCGGTTGGCTGTTGGTTTGTGGGTGATATGTCATACTCCTTTTCAATTTAGTACCCTGCATATAGAATAACTTTGTCCAAAATCTTCTATTGAAGATGCAAGTAGAATTTGTCACAAGCACAATGCGTCCCTTATAGTGTAATTCTTTTGAGTCCCAATTGTAATGAGCCATGGGGCTTGGTGCTTCCTCCAATTTTTTTATAATCTTACTAGTATCTGAATCTTCTTGCCATTCCATCTGAATATCCTCAAGGAAGTCGCTGGTCGGAAGTGAAACGGTCGAAACTTCAACTTGCTCGGGTAGCTGCGAAAGCGCATCTGCAAGAACATTCTCTTTCCCCTTTTTGTAAGTTATTTCAAAATCAAATCCAAGAAGTTTTGTTACCCATTTTTGCTGCTCGGGGGAAGATATCTTCTATTCCAAGAGATATTTTAGGCTTTTATGGTCGGTCTTGATTTGAAAGTATCGCCTGATCAAGTACAATCTCCACCTCGTTGCTGCGCGCACAATGGCGAGCATCTCCTTATCATATGTTGACATATTTTGATCGGAGGGAGATAATGTCTTGCTAGTGTATGCGAGTGGTCGACCATCTTGCATGAGAATGGCTCCAATTCTGACTCCAGATGTGTCGGCCTCAATAATGAAGGGTCGGTTGAAATCTGGTAGTGTTAGCACCGGCGTCGTCGTCATGGCTGCCTTAAGTTTGTCGAAGGCAGCGGAGGCTCTGTCCAACCATTGGAAGACATTTTTTTCTAGTAAGGAAGTAAGTGGTGCACTGATCTTTCCATAGTTTTTCACGAACTTGCGGTAGTAGCCTGTTAAACCCAGAAAGCCATGTAGCAATTTTATGTTTCTCGAGGTCGGCCAGTTTTGTATTGCTCCAATTTTGAAGGGGTCCACTGCCACACCTTCCTCTGATATGATATGCCCAAGATATTCCACCTTTTGTTGAAGAAAGCAAAAATTTGTGGTTGTTGTGTGTTCAAAAGGTGGTTTTCCGTATGTCTTCTTTGCATGCTCGTATTTGATGATACCCGGATCAAAGGTCCAGCTTTGTAAAGATTTGTGCTCCCTTTCATCTAGCAATTCATCTACTATTGGAATAAAGTATTTGTCCTTGATGATTATGCCATTGAGAGCTCGGTAATCAACACATATTCGCCTTGTTCCGTCCTTCTTGCATACAAGTAGCACCGGCGAAGAGTAGAGGTTGGAACTTGGCCGAATAACTCCTGTTTCGAGCATCTCTTTTATAATCCTTTCTATTTCATCCTTCTGGAGATGTGGATACTGATATGGCTGAGCATTTGCTGAAGATTTGCCTGGAAGAATCATTATACAATGATCATGCCGACAGGTAAGAGGTAGGTTGCGCGGTTCGTCAAATATATTTGAAAATTCAGCAAGCAAAGGAAGTAGATTTGGATCTTCAAATTCTGTTAGCTCTCCCTTAGTTTGCTGCTCAAGTTGTACCAAAAAGCCGCTGCATGCTTTATGCAAAACATTCTCCATTTGTTGTGTGCAAATCGTTGTTATGTCGCCCCCACGTTTCCCGTGCAATGTCACCTGTTTCTCCTTACTGTAAAATTTCATAATTAGTTTCATAAAATTCCAGGAAATATCACCTAATGTCGTCAACCATTTAATTCTGAGCATGGCCTCATGATTGTTAAGAGGGAGAGGGAAGAAATCTGTAATTATCTCTTGGTCCTGCAGCAATAGTTTCTCCTGTAAGCGCCTATGATCACAATTCAAAATCCGTCCGTCGGTGACCTTAACATCAAACCTGCAGCGATTCTCGATAGGTAATGATATCCGAACAGCAAGCTTACTATTTAGGAAGTTAGTAGTACTGCCCGTGTTGATGAGAACAGTGATTGGTTGTTGTTTGAGAAGGCCTCCAATTTTCATCGTTTGCGGGTTTGAGTAGCTAGCTAGTGTATGTACCGTAACTTCGGTCGGTTGTGGCTCTTCTTCTGCATCTTCTTCTTCATATTCAAAGCTCTCTTTTGGATGTTCAATGACCTCTTCTTCTATCGGTTCAATCATAAGAAGTCCTCCTTTACTGCAGCGATACTCACGGCTCCACGGCTCGTCACAATGCCAACATAACCCCTTCGCATATCGCTCCCGAAGCTCTTCTCCTGTTAACCTCTTTGGTGCAGGGACTTGGTCAACAGTAGGGGGGGGTGAGGGCTTCAATATTACTGGTTGAGGAGTGACCCTAGTCCTCCGAGCTTCATGGTTCAATTGCTCCTCTTGATGTCGTGCGAAAGAGATGGCTGCCATAAGCGTATACGGTTGTCGCGCTTTAACTTCTCCTCGGATCTCCGGCTTCAAGCCCTCGATGAAGGTCCTCAATAGCTGTTTTTGAGACCAATCATGATTTTGATTAGATAACCTTTCAAACCTGGTTTGGTACTCCTGAATGGTGGAGGTTTGTCGGATCTTTGCTAGTTGTTCGTCAATATTCTCGTAATTGGTTGGTCTGAAGCGAATCAGCAGTTCTTCTTTGAATTATCGCCATGAAAGGACTCCATAAGTATGTTCAAACCAGTCAAACCATTGAATAGCATCCCCTTCAAGATGTATAGCTGTAATTTTCACCATAGATACATCCGCGGTTTTGTGGTACCGAAAATATCGCTCCGCGTGCGAAATCCAACCAATCGGGTCTCCTTCTTCCCATCTAGGGAAGTCCACTCTCATGCATTGATAGTTGGGGTTGGTCATAGAGCTTCCCCTCTCTTGGAAGTCATATCTTTGGGGTTGGTGTGATTGGGCAAAGCTCTCTCCTTGATGTGATTTCTTCGGGCTTAGTGGTCGGCCCAATCTGAGTTCGGTAAAGAGCATCCGAATCTTATCCTCCATTCGCGCCTCCAAGGCTTCGAATTTAGCATTGATTACCTCCTTAGATGCCATAATATATGCCTCCAAATCTATGATGTTAAGATCTCTCTTTTGTTGTTAGGTTAAAGGCATGTATAGGTTGAGAGAAGTGATGGTTAAAAGGGTTGGTGGATTGGTGGATGTAGGCTACGATTTAGGCTTGTTTTGTGGCAGTTTTGGGTGCAGTTTGAGGGTATGGTTTAGTAGAGTTTTAGGGCTGTGGTTGAAAGTTTTGGATCTGTGGTAGATGGTAGCAAAGGTTTGACAGAAATCTGTGGAAGTTGCAGCAAGTATGTGCTGTCTTGTAAGAGTAGAATTATCGTCGAAGAAACAACGGTTTCTCGACGTAATTTCCACCAAAAACTTGAGAGAATTGAGGAGGGAATTGATAGCAAAATCACAGTTTATATGACAGCAAGGATATCTAATTTAATCAAGAAAATTTCGGCAGTATAACAGCAAGGAAATTGGTGCAAGTTGCAATTGCAGAATTATCGTCGAAAAATTTCAGCGGGTTACGATGAAAATTTGCAGCAACATAAAATCGTTTTTAGAGATGAATTTCTTAATAGATCAATCTTAGATGGATGCCAAGATGATCTATGAAGTGTATAAGAAATTTCATTCAAAAAAGATTGCAAATAGATGGGTTAAGGCAACGATATGCAGCTGAAATTTTCTGCAGCATAGATTTTCAAGTGCAGCAGATTGGACATAAAAGATCAGTAGTTTATATTGAGAATTTTTCGATGAAACCAAAGGGAAATCTACTGTTAGGAAATGTCAAAGATGTCATAAAAATTTCGTAGAAATTTGGATAGAAAAAGCACAGTAGCAAGATCAAACAGATGGTGCTATGCGGCTGGAATTCTGCAATGTATCTTTCGTCGTAGAGATGAAAACTTTGTGACGAAAAGTTTATGCAGCAATATAGGAACGATTTTTTTTTTTTTTTTGGATTTTTGAATAAGGATAACTAAATTGCAGCAGCAGTAAGGTAGGAAACCAGAACCTGTTGCAATTCACGGGGAGATCAAAGGATGATCCGTGGTGGTGGAGATGATGACGGAATTCGGTGATGATCTTTTAAGCAATTGTGGGAATTGCTTTGGATGGTTGTAGAGGGTTGATGGATGGCTGTGGAAGGGCAGCGAGACGCCAAGAACGCTGCTCTGATACCAGGTGTTAGAACCCTTGCAGATTCTAAACTTGGGGTTGATCTCTTTAGGGGATCGGCCTCCTTGGAACTCTATAGGGGTTCCTCCCTCCAAGTTGCTGCTCAAAGGCTGCAGAACAGATTCATCTATTGCTTATCAAAAGAGAAGGAATACATGGCTATTTATAGGGCTTCTAAACCCTAACTCCTAATAGGACTCCTACTTAAGACTTTTACTTCTAACCAACTCCTAATAGGACTCCTACTCAAGACTCCTATTCCCTTACAACTCCTAATTCTTCTCTAAGAAAAAACCTCCTACATGAATGCCCCTCACAATTAGGACTCTCCTAGCTAGAGTCCTAACAGAATGTCCCTCTCAATTAGGACTCTCCTAGCTAGAGTCCTAACATTTATACATGAATGTCCCTCTCAATTAGGACTCTCATAGCTAGAGTCCTAACATTTTTACATGAATGTCTCTCTCAATTAGGACTCTCCAAGCTAGAGTCCTAACAGACCCGCCCTCTTCAAATCAGCCTTGTCCTCGAGGCTGATGATTCATGAATTCTGGGAATTTGATCTTCAAGTCGTCATAGTTCTCCCAAGTGGCATCTTCTTTTGGTAGGTTCGCCCACTGTATTAGCACTTCATTAGTGGGTCGTCGTCGTCGAGTCACGATCCGTCGATTAATAATGGCACTTGGCTGGGTCTGGAGTTCTCTTTGGGTAGTCATATTTGGTGGGTGGCTTTGGGCTGTCTCCAAGCACCTGTTTAAAACTTCCGGTTGGCTGTTGGTTTGTGGGTGATATGTCATACTCATTTTCAATTTAGTACCCTGCATATAGAATAACTTTGTCCAAAATCTTCTATTGAAGATGCAAGTAGAATTTGTCACAAGCACAATGCGTCCCTTATAGTGTAATTCTTTTGATAGGATCTGGTAATTCTTTTGTTTCGTATCCCGGGATGCAAAAAGGAGTGCAACACGAAGACTTCCCAGGGGGTCACCCATCGTAGAACTACTCTGGCCCAAGCACGCTTAACTTCGGTGTTTTGATAGGATCTGGTGATTTAGTGCTGCCATTATCGCACCAAGTCTCGCGAGCTTCGTCCCTCGCCTATGTGCACGTCGCGGTCGGCGCATCAACGTCCGGAGCCTCTTGTCCGTCACGAAACCATCGTCGCTTTCTCGAACGTTCACGAAATCCCTATTGCAAGCCCTCTCCGAGCCCTAGCCCGACGACTGTGTATCGGTCACGGCAACCACGTGCCGAAACCATCGGCACTTTCTAGAACGATATCGGAATCGCTATTGCGACCCCAATACGGAAAGCTCTCTCCGAGCCCCTCGATACTGACTGCGTAGCGGTCACAGCAAATTTCCAGCCCCAAAACAATCGTCTCGGAGCTCTACGGGAGATGTTTCGTATCCCGGGATGCAAAAAGGAGTGCAACACAAAGACTTCCCAGGGGGTCACCCATCGTAGTACTACTCTGGCCCAAGCACGCTTAACTTCGGTGTTTTCATAGGATCTGGTGATTTAGTGCTTGCATTATCGCACCCGTTTCCCGTGCTTCGTCCCTCGCCTATGTTTACGTCGCGGTCGGCGCGTCAACGTCCAGAGCCTCTTGCCCGTCACGAAACCGTCGTCGCTTTCTCGAACGTTCACGAAATCCCTATTGCAAGCTCTCTCCGAGCCCTAGCCCGACGACAGCGTATCGGTCACGGCAAGCGCATTCCGAAATCATCGGCACTTTCTAGAACGATCCCGGAATCGCTATTGCGACCCCAATCCGGAAAGCTCTCTCCGATCCCCTCGATACTGACTGCGTAGCGGTCACAGCAAATTTCCAGCCCCAAAACAATCGTCTCGGAGCTCTACGGGAGATGTTTCGTATCCCGGGATGCAAAAAGGAGTGCAACACGATGACTTCCTAGGGGGTCACCCATCGTAGTACTACTCTGGCCCAAGCACGCTTAACTTCGATGTTTTGATGGGATCCGGTGATTTAGTGCTGCCATTATCGCACCCGTTTCACGAGCTTCGTCCCTCGCCTATGTGCACGTCACGGTCGGCGCATCAACGTCCGGAGCCTCTTGCCCATCACGAAACCGTCGTCGCTTTCTCGAACGTTCACGAAATCCCTATAGCAAGCCCTCTCCGAGCCCTAGCCCGACGACTGTGTATCGGTCACGGCAAGCGCGTGCCGAAACCATCGGCACTTTCTAGAACGATCTCGGAATCGCTATTGCGACCCCAATCCGGAAAGCTCTCTCCGAGCCCCTCTATACTAACTGCATAGCGGTCACAGCAAATTTCCAGCCCGAAAACAATCGTCTCGGAGCTCTACGGGAGATGTTTCGTATCCCGGGATGCAAAAAGGCGTGCAACACGAAGACTTCCCAGGGTGTCACCCATCGTAGTACTACTATGGCCGAAGCACGCTTAACTTCGGTGTTTTGATGGGATCCGGTGATTTAGTGCTGCCATTATCGCACCCGTTTCGCGAGCTTCGTCCCTCGCCTATGTGCACGCCGCGGTCGGCGCATCAACGTCCGGAGCCTCTTGCCCGTCACGAAACCGTCGTCGCTTTCTCGAACGTTCACGAAATCCCTATTGCAAGCTCTCTCCGAGCCCTAGCCCGACGACTGCGTATCGGTCACGGCAAGCGCGTGCCGAAACCAACGGCACTTTCTAGAACGATCTCGGAATCGCTATTGCGACCCCAATCCGGAAAGCTCTCTCCGAGCCCCTCGATACTGACTGCGTAGCGGTGATAGCAAATTTCCAGCCCCAAAACAATCGTCTCGGAGCTCTACGGGAGATGTTTCGTATCCCGAGATGCAAAAAGGAGTGCAACACGAGGACTTCCCAGGGGGTCACCCATCGTAGTACAACTCTGGCACAAGCAAGCTTAACTTCGGTGTTTTGATGGGATCCGGTGATTTAGTGCTGCCATTATCGCACCCGTTTCGCGAGCTTCGTCCCTCGCCTATGTGCACGTCGCGGTCGGCGCATCAACGTCCGGAGCCTCTTGCCCGTCACGAAACCGTCGTTGCTTTCTCGAACGTTCACGAAATCCCTATTGCAAGCCCTCTCCGAGCCCTAGCCCGACGACTGTGTATCGGTCACGGCAAGCGCGTGTCGAAACCATCGGCACTTTCTAGAACGATCTCGGAATCGCTATTGCGACCC
This sequence comes from Musa acuminata AAA Group, assembly GCF_036884655.1. Lineage (NCBI taxonomy): Eukaryota > Viridiplantae > Streptophyta > Magnoliopsida > Zingiberales > Musaceae > Musa > Musa acuminata. The sequence goes on along the minus strand of NC_088338.1, from coordinate 24,678,155 downwards.
CAATCCGGAAAGCTCTCTCCGAGCCCCTCGATACTGACAGCGTAGCGGTCACAGCAAATTTCCAGCCCCAAAACAATCGTCTCGGAGCTCTACGGGAGATGTTTCGTATCCCGGGATGCAAAAAGGAGTGCAACACGAGGACTTCCCAGGGGGTCACCAATCGTAGTACTACTCTGGCCCAAGCATGCTTAACTTCGGTGTTTTGATGGGATCCGGTGATTTAGTGCTGCCATTATCGCACCCGTTTCGCGAGCTTCGTCCCTCGCCTATGTGCACGTCGCGGTCGGCGCATCAACGTCCGGAGCCTCTTGCCCATCACGAAACCGTCATCGCATTCTCGAACGTTCACGAAATCCCTATTGCAAGCCCTCTCCGAGCCCTAGCCCGACGACTGTGTATCGGTCACGGCAAGCGCGTGTCGAAACCATCGGGACTTTCTAGAACGATCTCGGAATCGCTATTGCTACCCCAATCCGGAAAGCTCTCTCCGAGCCCCTCGATACTGACTGCGTAGCGGTCACAGCAAATTTCCAACCCCAAAACAATCGTCTCGGAGCTCTACGGGAGATGTTTCGTATCCCGGGATGCAAAAAGGAGTGCAACACGAGGACTTCCCAGGGGGTCACCAATCGTAGTACTACTCTGGCCCAAGCACGCTTAACTTCGGTGTTTTGATGGGATCCGGTGATTTAGTGCTGCCATTATCGCACCCGTTTCGCGAGCTTCGTCCCTCGCCTATGTGCACGTCGCGGTCGGCGCATCAACGTCCGGAGCCTATTGCCCGTCACGAAACCGTCGTCGCTTTCACGAAGGTTCACGAAATCGCTATTGCAAGCCCTCTCCGAGCCATAGCCCGACGACTGTGTATCGGTCACGGCAAGCGCGTTCCGAAACCATCAGCACTTTCTAGAACGATCTCGGAATCGCTATTGCGACCCCAATCCGGAAAGCTCTCTCCGAGCCCCTCTATACTGACTGCGTAGCGGTCACAGCAAATTTCCAGCCCCAAAACAATCGTCTCGGAGCTCTACGGGAGATGTTTCGTATCCCGGGATGCAAAAAGGAGTGCAACACGAGGACTTCCCAGGGGGTCACCCATCGTAGTACTACTCTGGCCCAAGCACGCTTAACTTCGGTGTTTTGATGGGATCCGGTGATTTAGTGCTGCCATTATCGCACCCGTTTCGCGAGCTTCGTCCCTCGCCTATGTGCACGTCGCGGTTGGCGCATCAACGTCCGGAGCCTCTTGCCCGTCACGAAACCGTCGTCGTTTTCTCGAACGTTCACGAAATCCCTTTTGCAAGCCCTCTCCGAGCCCTAGCCCGACGACTGTGTATCGGTCACGGCAAGCGCGTGCCGAAACCATCGGCACTTTCTCGAACGATCTCGGAATCGCTATTACGACCCCAATCCGGAAAGCTCTCTCCGAGCCCCTCGATACTGACTGCGTAGCGGTCATAGCAAATTTTCAGCCCCAAAACAGTCGTCTCGGAGCTCTACGGGAGATGTTTCGTATCCCGGGATGCAAAAAGGAGTGCAACACGAAGACATCCCAGGGGGTCACCCATCGTAGTACTACTCTGGCCCAAGAACGCTTAACTTCGGTGTTTTGATAGGATCTAGTGATTTAGTGCTGGCATTATCGCACCCGTTTCCCGTGCTTAGTCCCTCGCCTATGTGTACGTCGCGGTCGGCGCGTCAACGTCCGGAGCCTCTTGCCCGTAACGAAACCGTCATCGCTTTCTCGAACGTTCACGAAATCCCTATTGCTAGCTCTCTCCGAGCCCTAGCCCGACGACTGCGTATCGGTCACGGCAAGCGCGTGCCGAAATCATCGGCACTTTCTGGAACGATCTCGGAATCGCTATTGCGACCCCAATCCGGAAAGCTCTCTCCGAGCCCCTCGATACTGACTGCGTAGCAGTCACAGCAAATTTCCAGCCCCAAAACAATCGTCTCGGAGCTCTACGGGAGATGTTTCGTATCCCGGGATGCAAAAAGGAGTGCAACACGATGACTTCCCAGGGGGTCACCAATCGTAGTACTACTCTGGCCCAAGCACGCTTAACTTCGGTGTTTTGATGGGATCCGGTGATTTAGTGCTGCCATTATCGCACCCGTTTCGCGAGCTTCGTCCCTCGCCTATGTGCACGTCGCGGTCGGCGCATCAACGTCCGGAGCCTATTGCCCGTCACGAAACCGTCGTCGCTTTCACGAACGTTCACGAAATCCCTATTGCAAGCCCTCTCCGAGCCATAGCCCGACGACTGTGTATCGGTCACGGCAAGCGCGTTCCGAAACCATCGGCACTTTCTAGAACGATCTCGGAATCGCTATTGCGACCCCAATCCGGAAAGCTCTCTCCGAGCCCCTCTATACTGACTGCGTAGCGGTCACAGCAAATTTCCAGCCCCAAAACAATCGCCTCGGAGCTCTACGGGAGATGTTTCGTATCCCGGGATGCAAAAAGGAGTGCAACACGAGGACTTCCCAGGGGGTCACCCATCGTAGTACTACTCTGGCCCAAGCACGCTTAACTTCGGTGTTTTGATGGGATCCGGTGATTTAGTGCTGCCATTATCGCACCCGTTTCGCGAGCTTCGTCCCTCGCCTATGTGCACGTCGCGGTTGGCGCATCAACGTCCGGAGCCTCTTGCCCGTCACGAAACCGTCGTCGCTTTCTCGAACGTTCACGAAATCCCTATTGCAAGCCCTCTCCGAGCCCTAGCCCGACGACTGTGTATCGGTCACGGCAAGCGCGTGCCGAAACCATCGGCACTTTCTCGAACGATCTCGGAATCGCTATTACGACCCCAATCCGGAAAGCTCTCTCCGAGCCCCTCGATACTGACAGCGTAGCGGTCATAGCAAATTTTCAGCCCCAAAACAGTCGTCTCGGAGCTCTACGGGAGATGTTTCGTATCCCGGGATGCAAAAAGGAGTGCAACACGAAGACATCCCAGGGGGTCACCCATCGTAGTACTACTCTGGCCCAAGAACGCTTAACTTCGGTGTTTTGATAGGATCTGGTGATTTAGTGCTGGCATTATCGCACCCGTTTCCCGTGCTTAGTCCCTCGCCTATGTGTACGTCGCGGTCGGCGCGTCAACGTCCGGAGCCTCTTGCCCGTAACGAAACCGTCATCGCTTTCTCGAACGTTCACGAAATCCCTATTGCAAGCTCTCTCCGAGCCCTAGCCCGACGACTGCGTATCGGTCACGGCAAGCGCGTGCCGAAATCATCGGCACTTTCTGGAACGATCTCGGAATCGCTATTGCGACCCCAATCCGGAAAGCTCTCTCCGAGCCCCTCGATACTGACTGCGTAGCAGTCACAGCAAATTTCCAGCCCCAAAACAATCGTCTCGGAGCTCTACGGGAGATGTTTCGTATCCCGGGATGCAAAAAGGAGTGCAACACGATGACTTCCCAGGGGGTCACCCATTGTAGTACTACTCTGGCCCAAGCACGCTTAACTTCGGTGTTTTGATGGGATCCGGTGATTTAGTGCTGCCATTATCGCACCCGTTTCGCGAGCTTCGTCCCTCGCCTATGTGCACGTCACGGTCGGCGCATCAACGTCCGGAGCCTCTTGCCCATCACGAAACCGTCGTCGCTTTCTCGAACGTTCACGAAATCCCTATAGCAAGCCCTCTCCGAGCCCTAGCCCGACGACTGTGTATCGGTCACGGCAAGCGCGTGCCGAAACCATCGGCACTTTCTAGAACGATCTCGGAATCGCTATTGCGACCCCAATCCGGAAAGCTCTCTCCGAGCCCCTCTATACTGACTGCATAGCGGTCACAGCAAATTTCCAGCCCCAAAACAATCGTCTCGGAGCTCTACGGGAGATGTTTCGTATCCCGGGATGCAAAAAGGAGTGCAACACGATGACTTCCCAGGGGGTCACCTATCGTAGTACTACTCTGGCCGAAGCACGCTTAACTTCGGTGTTTTGATTGGATCCGGTGATTTAGTGCTGCCATTATCGCACCCGTTTCGCGAGCTTCGTCCCTCGCCTATGTGCAAGTCGCGGTCGGCGCATCAACGTCCGGAGCCTCTTGCCCGTCACGAAACCGTCGTCGCTTTCTCGAACGTTCACGAAATCCCTATTATAAGCCCTCTCCGAGCCCTAGCCCGACGACTGTGTATCGGTCACGGCAAGCGCGTGCCGAAACCATCGGCACTTTCTAGAACGATCTCGGAATCGCTATTGCGACCCCAATCCGGAAAGCTCTCTCCGAGCCCCTCTATACTGACTGCGTGGCGGTCACAGCAAATTTCCAGCCCCAAAACAATCGTCTCGGAGCTCTACGGGAGATGTTTCGTATCCCGGGATGCAAAAAGGAGTGCAACACGAAGACTTCCCAGGGGGTCACCCATCGTAGTACTACTCTGGCCCAAGCACGCTTAACTTCGGTGTTTTGATGGGATCCGGTGATTTAGTGCTGCCATTATCGCACCCGTTTCGCGAGCTTCGTCCCTCGCCTATGTGCACGTCGTGGTCGGCGCATCAACATCCGAAGCCTCTTGCCCGTTACGAAACCGTCGTCGCTTTCTCGAACGTTCACGAAATCCCTATTGCAAGCCCTCTCCGAGCCCTAGCCCGACGACTGTGTATCAGTCACGGCAAGCGCATGCCGAAACCATCGACACTTTCTAGAACGATCTCGGAATTGCTATTGCAACCCCAATCCGGAAAGCTCTCTCCGAGCCCCTGTATACTGACTGCGTAGCGGTCACAGCAAATTTCCAGCCCCAAAACAATCGTCTCGGAGCTCTACGGGAGATGTTTCGTATCCCGGGATGCAAAAATGAGTGCAACACGATGACTTCCCAGGGGGTCACCTATCGTAGTACTACTCTGGCCCAAGCACACTTAACTTCGGTGTTTTGATGGGATCCGGTAATTTAGTGCTGCCATTATCGCACCCGTTTCGCGAGCTTCGTCCCTCGCCTATGTGCACGTCGCGGTCGGCGCATCAACGTCCGGAGCCTCTTGCCCGTCACGAAACCGTCGTCGCTTTCTCGAACGTTCACGAAATCCCTATTGCAAGCTCTCTCCGAGCCCTAGCCCGACGATTGCGTATCGGTCACGGCAAGCGCGTGCCGAAACCATCGGCACTTTCTAGATCGATCTCGGAATCGCTATTGCGACCCCAATCCGGAAAGCTCTCTCCGAGCCCCTCTATACTGACAGTGTAGCGGTCACAGCAAATTTCCAGCCCCAAAACAATCGTCTCGGAGCTCTATGGGAGATGTTTCGTATCCCGGGATGCAAAAAGGAGTGCAACATGAGGACTTCCCAGGGGGTCACCCATCGTAGTACTACTCTGGCCCAAGCACGCTTAACTTCGGCGTTTTGATGGGATCCGGTGATTTAGTGCTGCCATTATCGCACCCGTTTCGCGAGCTTCGTCCCTCGCCTATGTGCACGTCGCGGTCGGCGCATCAAAGTCCGGAGCCTCTTGCCCGTCACGAAACCATCGTCGCTTTCTCGAACGTTCACGAAATCCCTATTGCAAGCCCTCTCCGAGCCCTAGCCCGACGACTGTGTATCGGTCACGGCAAGCGCGTGCCGAAACCATCGGCACTTTCTAGAACGATCTCGGAATCGCTATTGCGACCCCAATCCGGAAAGCTCTCTCCGAGCCCCTCTATACTGACAGTGTAGCGGTCACAGCAAATTTCCAGCCCCAAAACAATCGTCTCGGAGCTCTATGGGAGATGTTTCGTATCCCGGGATGCAAAAAGGAGTGCAACATGAGGACTTCCCAGGGGGTCACCCATCGTAGTACTACGCTGGCCCAAGCACGCTTAACTTCGGCGTTTTGATGGGATCCGGTGATTTAGTGCTGCCATTATCGCACCCGTTTCGCGAGCTTCGTCCCTCGCCTATGTGCACGTCGCGGTCGGCGCATCAAAGTCCGGAGCCTCTTGCCCGTCACGAAACCATCGTCGCTTTCTCGAACGTTCACGAAATCCCTATTGCAAGCCCTCTCCGAGCCCTAGCCCGACGACTGTGTATCGGTCACGGCAAGCGCGTGCCGAAACCATCGGCACTTTCTAGAACGATCTCGGAATCGCTATTGCGACCCCAATCTGGAAAGCTCTCTCCGATCCCCTCGATACTGACTGCGTAGCGGTCACAGCAAATTTCCAGCCCCAAAACAATCGTCTCGGAGCTCTACGGGAGATGTTTCGTATCCCGGGATGCAAAAAGGAGTGCAACACGATGACTTCCCAGGGGGTCACCTATCGTAGTACTACTCTGGCCCAAGCACGCTTAACTTCGGTGTTTTGATTGGATCCGGTGATTTAGTGCTGCCATTATCGCACCCGTTTCGCGAGCTTCGTCCCTCGCCTATGTGCACGTCGCAGTCGGCGCATCAACGTCCGGAGCCTCTTGCTCGTCACGAAACCGTCGTCGCTTTCTCGAACGTTCACGAAATCCCTATTATAAGCCCTCTCCGAGCCCTAGCCCGACGACTGTGTATCAGTCATGGCAAGCGCGTGCCGAAACCATCGGCACTTTCTAGAACGATCTCGGAATCGCTATTGCGACCCCAATTCGGGAAGTTCTCTCCGAGCCCCTCTATACTGACAGCGTAGCGGTCACAGCAAATTTCCAGCCCCAAAACAATCGTCTCGGAGCTCTACGGGAGATGTTTCGTATCCCGGGATGAAAAAGGAATGCAACACGATGACTTCCCAGGGGGTCACCTATCGTAGTACTACTCTGGCCCAAGCACGCTTAACTTCAGTGTTTTGATGGGATCCGGTGATTTAGTGCTGCCATTATCGCACCCGTTTCGCGAGCTTCGTCCCTCGCTTATGTGCACGTCGCGGTCGGCGCATCAAAGTCCGGAGCCTCTTGCCCGTTACGAAACCGTCGTCGGTTTCTCGAACGTTCACGAAATCCCTATTGCAAGCCCTCTCCGAGCCCTAGCCCGACGACTGTGTACCGGTCACGGCAAGCGCGTGCCGAAACCATCGGCACTTTCTAGAACGATCATGGAATCGCTATTGCGACCCCAATCCGGAAAGCTCTCTCCGAGCCCCTCGATACTGACTGCGTAGCGGTCACAGCAAATTTCCAGCCCCAAAACAATCGTCTCGGAGCTCTACGGGAGATGTTTCGTATCCCGGGATGCAAAAAGGAGTGCAACACGAAGACTTCCCAGGGGGTCACCCATCGTAGTACTACTCTGGCCCAAGCACGCTTAACTTCGGTGTTTTGATAGGATCTGGTGATTTAGTGTTGGCATTTTCGCACCCGTTTCCCGTGCTTCGTCCCTCGCCTATGTGTACGTCGCGGTCAGCGCGTCAACGTCCGGAGCCTCTTGCCCATCACGAAACCGTCATCGCTTTCTCGAACGTTCACGAAATCCCTATTGCAAGCTCTCTCCGAGCCCTAGCCCGACCACTGCGTATCGGTCACGGCAAGCGCGTGCCGAAATCATCGGCACTTTCTAGAACGATCTCGGAATCTCTATTGCGACCCCAATCCGGAAAGCTCTCTCCGAACCCCTCGATACTCACTTCGTAGCGGTCACAGCAAATTTCCAGCCCCAAAACAATCGTCTCGGAGCTCTACGGGAGATGTTTCGTATCTCGGGATGCAAAAAGGAGTGCAACACGATGACTTCCCAGGGGGTCACCCAGCGTAGTACTACTCTGGCCCAAGCACGCTTAACTTCGGTGTTTTGATGGGATCCGGTGATTTAGTGCTACCATTATCGCACCCGTTTCGCGAGCTTCGTCCCTCGCCTATGTGCACGTCGCGGTCGGCGCATCAACGTCCGGAGCCTATTGCCCGTCACGAAACCGTCGTCGCTTTCTCGAACGTTCACGAAATCCCTATTGCAAGCCCGCTCCGAGCCCTAGCCCGACGACTGTGTATCGGTCACGGCAAGCGCGTGCCGAAACCATCGGCACTTTCTAGAACGATCTCGGAATCGCTATTGCGACCCCAATCCGGAAAGCTCTCTCCGAGCCCCTCGATACTAACTGCGTAGCGGTCACATCAAATTTCCAGCCCCAAAACAATCGTCTCGGAGCTCTACGGGAGATGTTTCGTATCCCGGTATGCAAAAAGGAGTGCAACACGAGGACTTCCCAGGGGGTCACCCATCGTAGTACTACTCTGGCCCAAGCACGCTTAACTTCGGTGTTTTGATGGGATCCGGTGATTTAGTGCTGCCATTATCGCACCCGTTTCGCGAGCTTCGTCCCTCGCCTATGTGCACGTCGCGGTCGGCGCATCAACGTCCGGAGCCTCTTGCCCGTCACGAAACCGTCGTTGCTTTCTCGAACGTTCACGAAATCCCTATTGCAAGCCCTCTCCGAGCCCTAGCCCGACGACTGTGTATCGGTCACGGCAAGCGCGTGCCGAAACCATCGGCACTTTCTAGAACGATCTCGGAATCGCTATTGCGACCCCAATCCGGAAAGCTCTCTCCGAGCCCCTCTATACTGACTGCGTAGCGGTCACATTAAATTTCCAGCCCCAAAACAATCATCTCGGAGCTCTACGGGAGATGTTTCGTATCCCGGGATGCAAAAAGGAGTGCAACACGATGACTTCCCAGGGGGTCACCTATCGTAGTACTACTCTGGCACAAGCACGCTTAACTTCGGTGTTTTGATTGGATCCGGTGATTTAGTGCTGCCATTATCGCACCCGTTTCGCGAGCTTCGTCCCTCGCCTATGTGCACGTCGCGGTCGGCGCATCAACATCCGGAGCCTCTTGCCCGTCACGAAACCGTTGTCGCTTTCTCGAACGTTCACGAAATCCCTATTATAAGCCCTCTCCGAGCCCTAGCCCGACGACTGTGTATCAGTCATGGCAAGCGCGTGCCGAAACCATCGGCACTTTCTAGAACGATCTCGGAATCGCTATTGCGACCCCAATCCGGAAAGCTCTCTCCGAGCCCCTCTATACTAACAGCGTAGCGGTCACAGCAAATTTCCAGCCCCAAAACAATCGTTTCGGAGCTCTACGGGAGATGTTTCGTATCCCGGGATGCAAAAAGGAGTGCAACACGAAGACTTCCCAGGGGGTCACCCATCGTAGTACTACTCTGGCCCAAGCACGCTTAACTTCGGTGTTTTGATGGGATCCGGTGATTTAGTGCTGCCATTATCGCACCCGTTTCGCGAGCTTCGTCCCTCGCCTATGTGCACGTCGTGGTCGGCGCATCAACATCCGAAGCCTCTTGCCCGTTACGAAACCGTCGTCGCTTTCTCGAACGTTCACGAAATCCCTATTGCAAGCCCTCTCCGAGCCCTAGCCCGACGACTGTGTATTAGTCACGGCGAGCGCGTGCCGAAACCATCGACACTTTCTAGAACGATCTCGGAATTGCTATTGCAACCCCAATCCGGAAAGCTCTATCCGAGCCCCTCTATACTGACTGCGTAGCGGTCACAGCAAATTTCCAGCCCCAAAACAATCATCTCGGAGCTCTACGGGAGATGTTTCGTATCCCGAGATGCAAAAAGGAGTGCAACACGATGACTTCCCAGGGGGTCACCTATCGTAGTACTACTCTGGCCCAAGCACGCTTAACTTCGGTGTTTTGATGGGATCCGATAATTTAGTGCTGCCATTATCGCACCCGTTTCGCGAGCTTCGTCCCTCGCCTATGTGCACGTCGCGGTCGGCGCATCAACGTCCGGAGCCTCTTGCCCGTCACGAAACCGTCGTCGCTTTCTCGAACGTTCACGAAATCCCTATTGCAAGCCCTCTCCGAGCCCTAGCCCGACGATTGTGTATCGGTCACGGCAAGCGCGTGCCGAAACCATCGGCACTTTCTAGAACGATCTCGGAATCGCTATTGCGACCCCAATCCGGAAAGCTCTCGCCGAGCCCCTCTATACTGACTGCGTAGCGGTCACAGCAAATTTCCAGCCCCAAAACAATCGTCTCGTAGCTCTACGGGAGATGTTTCGTATCCCGGGATGAAAAAGGAATGCAACACGATGACTTCCCAGGGGGTCACCTATCGTAGTACTACTCTGGCCCAAGCACGCTTAACTTCGGTATTTTGATGGGATCCGGTGATTTAGTGCTGCCATTATCGCACCCGTTTCGCGAGCTTCGTCCCTCGCTTATGTGCACGTCGCGGTCGGCGCATCAACGTCCGGAGCCTCTTGCCCGTTACGAAACCGTCGTCGGTTTCTCGAACGTTCACGAAATCCCTATTGCAAGCCCTCTCCGAGCCCTAGCCCGACGACTGTGTACCGGTCACGGCAAGCGCGTGCCGAAACCATCGGCACTTTCTAGAACGATCATGGAATCGCTATTGCGACCCCAATCCGGAAAGCTCTCTCCGAGCCCCTCGATACTGACTGCGTAGCGGTCACAGCAAATTTCCAGCCCCAAAACAATCGTCTCGGAGCTCTACGGGAGATGTTTCGTATCCCGGGATGCAAAAAGGAGTGCAACACGAAGACTTCCCAGGGGGTCACCCATCGTAGTACTACTCTGGCCCAAGCACGCTTAACTTCGGTGTTTTGATAGGATCTGGTGATTTAGTGTTGGCATTTTCGCACCCGTTTCCCGTGCTTCGTCCCTCGCCTATGTGTACGTCGCGGTCAGCGCGTCAACGTCCGGAGCCTCTTGCCCATCACGAAACCGTCATCGCTTTCTCGAACGTTCACGAAATCCCTATTGCAAGCTCTCTCCGAGCCCTAGCCCGACCACTGCGTATCGGTCACGGCAAGCGCGTGCCGAAATCATCGGCACTTTCTAGAACGATCTCGGAATCGCTATTGCGACCCCAATCCGGAAAGCTCTCTCCGAGCCCCTCGATACTCACTGCGTAGCGGTCACAGCAAATTTCCAGCCCCAAAACAATCGTCTCGGAGCTCTACGGGAGATGTTTCGTATCTCGGGATGCAAAAAGGAGTGCAACACGATGACTTCCCAGGGGGTCACCCAGCGTAGTACTACTCTGGCCCAAGCACGCTTAACTTCGGTGCTTTGATGGGATCCGGTGATTTAGTGCTGCCATTATCGCACCCGTTTCGCGAGCTTCGTCCCTCGCCTATGTGCACGTCGCGGTCGGCGCATCAACGTCCGGAGCCTATTGCCCGTCACGAAACCGTCGTCGCTTTCTCGAACTTTCACGAAATCCCTATTGCAAGCCCGCTCCGAGCCCTAGCCCGACGACTGTGTATCGGTCACGGCAAGCGCGTGCCGAAACCATCGGCACTTTCTAGAACGATCTCGGAATCGCTATTGCGACCCCAATCCGGAAAGCTCTCTCCGAGCCCCTCGATACTGACTGCGTAGCGGTCACATCAAATTTCCAGCCCCAAAACAATCGTCTCGGAGCTCTACGGGAGATGTTTCGTATCTCGGGATGCAAAAAGGAGTGCAACACGATGACTTCCCAGGGGGTCACCCAGCGTAGTACTACTCTGGCCCAAGCACGCTTAACTTCGGTGTTTTGATGGGATCCGGTGATTTAGTGCTGCCATTATCGCACCCGTTTCGCGAGCTTCGTCCCTCGCCTATGTGCACGTCGCGGTCGGCGCATCAACGTCCGGAGCCTATTGCCCGTCACGAAACCGTCGTCGCTTTCTCGAACGTTCACGAAATCCCTATTGCAAGCCCGCTCCGAGCCCTAGCCCGACGACTGTGTATCGGTCACGGCAAGCGCGTGCCGAAACCATCGGCACTTTCTAGAACGATCTCGGAATCGCTATTGCGACCCCAATCAGGAAAGCTCTCTCCGAGCCCCTCGATACTGACTGCGTAGCGGTCACATCAAATTTCCAGCCCCAAAACAATCGTCTCGGAGCTCTACGGGAGATGTTTCGTATCCTGGGATGCAAAAAGGAGTGCAACACGAGGACTTCCCAGGGGGTCACCCATCGTAGTACTACTCTGGCCCAAGCACGCTTAACTTCGGTGTTTTGATGGGATCCGGTGATTTAGTGCTGCCATTATCGCACCCGTTTCGCGAGCTTCGTCCCTCGCCTATGTGCACGTCGCGGTCGGCGCATCAACGTCCGGAGCCTCTTGCCCGTCACGAAACCGTCGTTGCTTTCTCGAACGTTCACGAAATCCCTATTGCAAGCCCTCTCCGAGCCCTAGCCCGACGACTGTGTATCGGTCACGGCAAGCGCGTGCCGAAACCATCGGCACTTTCTAGAACGATCTCGGAATCGCTATTGCGACCCCAATCCGGAAAGCTCTCTCCGAGCCCCTCGATACTGACAGCGTAGCGGTCACAGCAAATTTCCAGCCCCAAAACAATTGTCTCGGAGCTCTACGGGAGATGTTTCGTATCCCGGGATGCAAAAAGGAGTGCAACACGAAGACTTCCTAGGGGGTCACCCATCGTAGTGCTACTCTGGCCCAAGCACGCTTAACTTCGGTGTTTTGATGGGATCCGATGATTTAGTGCTGCCATTATCGCACCCGTTTCGCGAGCTTCGTCCCTCGCTTATGTGCACGTCGCGGTCGGCGCGTCAACGTCCGGAGCCTCTTGCCCGTCACGAAACCGTCGTCGCTTTCTCGAACGTTCACGAAATCCCTATTGCAAGCCCTCTCCGAGCCCTAGCCCGACGACTGTGTATCAGTCACGGCAAGCGCGTGCCGAAACCATCAGCACTTTCTAGAACCATCTCGGAATCGCTATTGCGACCCCAATCCGGAAAGCTCTCTCCGAGCCCCTCGATACTGACTGCGTAGCGGTCACAGCAAATTTCCAGCCCCAAAACAATCGTCTCGGAGCTCTACGGGAGATGTTTCGTATCCCGGGATGCAAAAAGGAGTGCAACACGAGGACTTCCCAGGGGGTCACCCATCGTAGTACTACTCTGGCCCAAGCACGCTTAACTTTGGTGTTTTGATGGGATCCGGTGATTTATTGCTGCCATTATCGCACCCGTTTCGCGAGCTTCGTCACTCGCCTATGTGCACGTCGCGGTCGGCGCATCAACGTCCGGAGCCTCTTGCCCGTCACGAAACCGTCATCGCTTTCTCGAACGTTCACGAAATCCCTATTGCAAGACCTCTCCGAGCCCTAGCCCGACGACTGCGTATCGGTCATGGCAAGCGTGTGCCGAAACCATCGGCACTTTCTAGAACGATCTCGGAATCGCTATTGCGACCCCAATCCGGAAAGCTCTCTCCGAGCCCCTCGATACTGACTGCGTCGCGGTCACAGCAAATTTCCAGCCCCAAAACAATCCTCTCGGAGCTCTACGGGAGATGTTTCGTATCCCGGGATGCAAAAAGGAGTGCAACACGAGGACTTCCCAGGGGGTCACCCATCGTAGTACTACTCTGGCCCAAGCACGCTTAACTTCGTTGTTTTGATGGGATCCGGTGATTTAGTGCTGCCATTATCGCACCCGTTTCGCGAGCTTCGTCCCTTGCTTATGTGCACGTCGCGGTCGGCGCATCAACGTCCGGAGCCTCTTGCCCGTCACGAAACCGTCGTCGCTTTCTCGAACGTTCACGAAATCCCTATTGCAAGCCCTCTCCGAGCCCTAGCCCGACGACTGCGTATCGGTCACGGCAAGCGCGTGCCGAAACCATCGGCACTTTCTAGAACGATCTCGGAATCGCTATTGCGACCCCAATCCGGAAAGCTCTCTCCGAGCCCCTCGATACTGACTACGTAGCGGTCACAGCAAATTTCCAGCCCCAAAACAATTATCTCGGAGCTCTACGGGAGATGTTTCGTATCCCGGGATGCAAAAAGGAGTGCAACACGAGGACTTCCCAGGGGGTCACCCATCGTAGTACTACTCTGGCCCAAGCACGCTTAACTTCGTTGTTTTGATGGGATCCTGTGATTTAGTGCTGCCATTATCGCACCCGTTTCGCGAGCTACGTCCCTTGCTTATGTTCACGTCGCGGTCGGCGCATCAACGTCCGGAGCCTCTTGCCCGTCACGAAACCGTCGTCGCTTTCTCGAACGTTCACGAAATCCCTATTGCAAGCCCTCTCCGAGCCCTAGCCCGACGACTGCGTATCGGTCATGGCAAGCGCGTGCCGAAACCATCGGCACTTTCTAGAACGATCTCAGAATCGCTATTGCGACCCCAATCCGGAAAGCTCTCTCCGAGCCCCTCGATACTGACTGCGTAGCGGTCACAGCAAATTTCCAGCCCCAAAACAATCGTCTCGGAGCTCTACGGGAGATGTTTCGTATCCCGGGATGCAAAAAGGAGTGCAACACGAGGACTTCCCAGGGGGTCACCCATCGTAGTACTACTCTGGCCCAAGCACGCTTAACTTCGTTGTTTTGATGGGATCCGGTGATTTAGTGCTGCCATTATCGCACCCGTTTCGCGAGCTTCGTCCCTTGCTTATGTGCTCGTCGCGGTCGGCGCATCAACGTCCGGAGCCTCTTGCCCGTCACGAAACCGTCGTCGCTTTCTCGAACGTTCACGAAATCCCTATTGCAAGCCCTCTCCGAGACCTAGCCCGACGACTGCGTATCGGTCACGGCAAGCGCGTGCCGAAACCATCGGCACTTTCTAGAACGATCTCGGAATCGCTATTGCGACCCCAATCCGGAAAGCTCTCTCTGAGCCCCTCGATACTGACTGCGTAGCGGTCACAGCAAATTTCCAGCCCCAAAACAATCGTCTCCGAACTCTACGGGAGATGTTTCGTATCCCGGGATGCAAAAAGGAGTGCAACACGAGGACTTCCCAGGGGGTCACCCATCGTAGTACTACTCTGGCCCAAGCACGCTTAACTTCGGTGTTTTGATTGGATCCGGTGATTTAGTGCTGCCATTATCGCACCCGTTTCGCGAGCTTCGTCCCTCGCCTATGTGCACGTCGCGGTCGGCGCGTCAACGTCCGGAGCCTCTTGCCCGTCACGAAACCGTCGACGCTTTCTCGAACGTGCACGAAATCCCTATTGCAACCCCTCTCCGAGCCCTAGCCCGACGACTATGTATCGGTCACGGCAAGCGCGTGCCGAAACCATCGGCACTTTCTAGAACGATCTCAGAATCGCTATTGCGACCCCAATCCGGAAAGCTCTCTCCGAGCCCCTCGATACTGACTGCGTAGCGGTCACAGCAAATTTCCAACCCCAAAACAATCGTCTCGGAGCTCTACGGGAGATGTTTCGTATCCCGGGATGCAAAAAGGAGTGCAACACGAGGACTTCCAAGGGGGTCACCCATCGTAGTACTACTCTGGCCCAAGCACGCTTAACTTCGGTGTTTTGATGGGATCCGGTGATTTAGTGCTGCCATTATCGCACCCGTTTCGCGAGCTTCGTCCCTCGCCTATGTGCACGTCGCGGTCGGCGCATCAACGTCCGGAGCCTCTTGCCCGTCACGAAACCGTCGTCGCTTTCTCGAACGTTCACGAAATCCCTATTGCAAGCCCTCTCCGAGCCCTAGCCCGACGACTGTGTATCGGTCACGGCAAGCGCGTGCCGAAACCATCGGCACTTTCTAGAACGATCTCGGAATCGCTATTGCGACCCCAATCCGGAAAGCTCTCTCCGAGCCCCTCGATACTGACTGCGTAGCGGTCACAGCAAATTTCCAGCCCCAAAACAATCGTCTCGGAACTCTACGGGAGATGTTTCGTATCCCGGGATGCAAAAAGGAGTGCAACACGAGGACTTCCCAGGGGGTCACCCATCGTAGTACTACTCTGGCCCAAGCACGCTTAACTTCGGTGTTTTGATGGGATCCGGTGATTTAGTGCTGCCATTGTCGCACCCGTTTCGCGAGCTTCGTCCCTCGCCTATGTGCACGTCGCGGTCGGCGCATCAACGTCCGGCGCCTCTTGCCCGTCACGAAACCGTCGTCGCTTTCTCGAACGTTCACGAAATCCCTATTGCAAGCCCTCTCCGAGCCCTAGCCCGATGACTGTGTATCGGTCAGGGCAAGCGCGTGCCGAAACCATCGGCACTTTCTAGAACGATCTCGGAATCGCTATTGCGACCCCAATCCGGAAAGCTCTCTCCGAGCCCCTCGATACTGACTGCTTAGCGGTCACAGCAAATTTCAAGCCCCAAAACAATCCTCTCGGAGCTCTACGGGAGATGTTTCGTATCCCGGGATGCAAAAAGGAGTGCAACACGAGGACTTCCCAGGGGGTCACCCATCGTAGTACTACTCTGGCCCAAGCACGCTTAACTTCGGTGTTTTGATGGGATCCGGTGATTTAGTGCTGCCATTATCGCACCCGTTTCGCGAGCTTCGTCCCTCGCCTATGTGCACGTCGCGGTCGGCGCATCAACGTCCGGCGCCTCTTGCCCGTCATGAAACCGTCGTCGCTTTCTCGAACGTTCACGAAATCCCTATTGCAAGCCCTCTCCGAGCCCTAGCCCGACGACTGTGTATCGGTCAGGGCAAGCGCGTGCCGAAACCATCGGCACTTTCTAGAACGATCTTGGAATCGGTATTGCGACCCCAATCCGGAAAGCTCTCTCCGAGCCCCGCGATAATGACTGCTTAGCGGTCACAGCAAATTTCCAGCCCCAAAACAATCGTCTCGGAGCTCTACGGGAGATGTTTCGTATCCCGGGATGCAAAAAGGAGTGCAACACGAGGACTTTCCAAGGGGTCACCCATCGTAGTACCACTCTGGCCCAAGCACGCTTAACTTCGTTGTTTTGATGGGATCCGGTGATTTAGTGCTGCCATTATCGCACCCGTTTCGCGAGCTTCGTCTGTTGCTTATGTGCTCGTCGCGGTCGGCGCATCAACGTCCGGAGCCTCTTGCCCGTCACGAAACCGTCGTCGCTTTTTCGAACGTTCACGAAATCCCTATTGCAAGCCCTCTCCGAGCCCTAGCCCGACGATTGTGTATCAGTCACGGCAAGCGCGTGCCGAAACCATCAGCACTTTCTAGAACCATCTCGGAATCGCTATTGCGACCCCAATCCGGAAAGCTCTCTCCGAGCCCCTCGATACTGACTGCGTAGCGGTCACAGCAAATTTCCAGCCCCAAAACAATCGTCTCGGAGCTCTACGGGAGATGTTTCGTATCCCGGGATGCAAAAAGGAGTGCAACACGAGGACTTCCCAGGGGGTCACCCATCGTAGTACTACTCTGGCCCAAGCACGCTTAACTTCGGTGTTTTGATGGGATCCGGTGATTTAGTGCTGCCATTGTCGCACCCGTTTCGCGAGCTTCGTCCCTCGCCTATGTGCACGTCGCGGTCGGCGCATCAACGTCCGGCGCCTCTTGCCCGTCATGAAACCGTCGTCGCTTTCTCGAACGTTCACGAAATCCCTATTGCAAGCCCTCTCCGAGCCCTAGCCCGATGAATGTGTATCGGTCAGGGCAAGCGCGTGCCGAAACCATCGGCACTTTCTAGAACGATCTCGGAATCGCTATTGCGACCCCAATCCGGAAAGCTCTCTCCGAGCCCCTCGATACTGACTGCTTAGCGGTCACAGCAAATTTCAAGCCCCAAAACAATCCTCTCGGAGCTCTACGGGAGATGTTTCGTATCCCGGGATGCAAAAAGGAGTGCAACACGAGGACTTCCCAGGGGGTCACCCATCGTAGTACTACTCTGGCCCAAGCACGCTTAACTTCGGTGTTTTGATGGGATCCGGTGATTTAGTGCTGCCATTATCGCACCCGTTTCGCGAGCTTCGTCCCTCGCGTATGTGCACGTCGCGGTCGGCGCATCAACGTCCGGCGCCTCTTGCCCGTCACGAAACCGTCGTCGCTTTCTCGAACGTTCACGAAATCCCTATTGCAAGCCCTCTCCGAGCCCTAGCCCGACGACTGTGTATCGGTCAGGGCAAGCGCGTGCCGACACCATCGGCACTTTCTAGAACGATCTCGGAATCGCTATTGCGACCCCAATCCGGAAAGCTCTCTCCGAGCCCCTCGATACTGACTGCTTAGCGGTCACAGCAAATTTCCAGCCCCAAAACAATCGTCTCGGAGCTCTACGGGAGATGTTTCGTATCCCGGGATGCAAAAAGGAGTGCAACACGAGGACTTTCCAGGGGGTCACCCATCGTAGTACCACTATGGCCCAAGCACGCTTAACTTCGTTGTTTTGATGGGATCCGGTGATTTAGTGCTGCCATTATCGCACCCGTTTCGCGAGCTTCGTCCCTTGCTTATGTGCTCGTCGCGGTCGGCGCATCAACGTCCGTAGCCTCTTGCCCGTCACGAAACCGTCGTCGCTTTCTCGAACGTTCACGAAATCCCTATTGCAAGCCCTCTCCGGGCCCTAGCCCGACGACTGCGTATCGGTCACGGCAAGCGCGTGCCGAAACCATCGGCACTTTCTAGAACGATCTCGGAATCGCTATTGCGACCCCAATCCGAAAAGCTCTCTCCGAGCCCCTCGATACTGACTGCGTAGCGGTCACAGCAAATTTCCAGCCCCAAAACAATCGTCTCGGAACTCTACGGGAGATGTTTCGTATCCCGGGATGCAAAAAGGAGTGCAACACGAGGACTTCCGAGGGGGTCACCCATCGTAGTACTACTCTGGCCCAAGCACGCTTAACTTCGGTGTTTTGATGGGATCCGGTGATTTAGTGCTGCCATTATCGCACCCGTTTCGCGAGCTTCGTCGCTCGCCTATGTGCACGTCGCGGTCGGCGCGTCAACGTCCGGAGCCTCTTGCCCGTCACGAAACCGTCGTCGCTTTCTCGAACGTTCACGAAATCCCTATTGCAAGCCCTCTCCGAGCCCTAGCTCGACGACTGTGTATCGGTCACGACAAGCGCGTGCCGAAACCATCGGCACTTTCTAGAACGATCTCGGAATCGCTATTGCGACCCCAATCCGGAAAGCTCTCTCCGAGCCCCTCGATACTAACTGCTTAGCGGTCACAGCAAATTTCCAGCCCCAAAACAATCGTCTCGGAGCTCTACGGGAGATGTTTCGTATCCCGGGATGCAAAAAGGAGTGCAACACGAGGACTTCCCAGGGGGTCACCCATCGTAGTACTACTCTGGCCCAAGCACGCTTAACTTCGGTGTTTTGATGGGATCCGGTGATTTAGTGCTGCCATTATCGCACCCGTTTCGCGAGCTTCGTCCCTCGCCTATGTGCACGTCGCGGTCGGCGCATCAACGTCCGGAGCCTCTTGCCCGTCACGAAACCGTCGTCGCTTTCTCGAACGTTCACGAAATCCCTATTGCAAGCCCGCTCCGAGCCCTAGCCCGACGACTGTGTATCGGTCACGGCAAGCGCGTGCCGAAACCATCGGCAATTTCTAAACGATCTCGGAATCGCTATTGCGACCCCAATCCGGAAAGCTCTCTCCGAGCCCCCCGATACTGACTGCGTAGCGGTCATAGCAAATTTCCAGCCCCAAAACAATCGTGTCGGAGCTCTACGGGAGATGTTTCGTATCCCGGGATGAAAAAAGGAGTGCAACACGAAGACTTCCCAGGGGGTCACCCATCGTAGTACTACTCTGGCCCAAGCACGCTTAACTTCGGTGTTTTGATGGGACCCGGTGATTTAGTGCTGCCATTATCGCACCCGTTTCGCGAGCGTCGTCCCTCGCCTATGTGCACGTCGCGGTCGGCGCATCAACGTCCGGAGCCTCTTGCCCGTCACGAAACCGTCGTCGCTTTCTCGAACGTTCACGAAATCCCTATTGCAAGCCCTCTTCGAGCCCTAGCCCGACGACTGTGTATCGGTCACGGCAAGCGCGTGCCGAAACCATCGGCACTTTCTAAAACGATCTCGGAATCGCTATTGCGACCCCAATCCGGAAAGCTCTCTCCGAGCCCCTCGATACTGACTGCGTAGCGGTCACAGCAAATTTCCAGCCCCAAAACAATCGTCTCGGAGCTCTACGGGAGATGTTTCGTATCCCGGGATTCAAAAAGGAGTGCTACACGAGGACTTCCCAGGGGGTCACCCATCGTAGTACTACTCTGGCCCAAGCAGGCTTAACTTCGGTGTTTTGATGGGATCCGGTGATTTAGTGCTGCCATTATCGCACCCGTTTCGCGAGCTTCGTCCCTCGCCTATGTGCACGTCGCGGTCGGCGCATCAACGTCCGGAGCCTCTTGCCCGTCACGAAACCGTCGTCGCTTTCTCGAACGTTCACGAAATCCCTATTGCAAGCCCTCTCCGAGCCCTAGCCCGACGACTGTGTATCGGTCACTACAAGCGCGTGCCGAAACCATCGGCACTTTCTAGAACGATCTCGGAATCGCTATTGCGACCCCAATCCGGAAAGCTCTCTCCGAGCCCCTCGATACTGACTGCTTAGCGGTCACAGCAAATTTCCAGCCCCAAAACAATCGTCTCGGAGCTCTACGGGAGATGTTTTGTATCCCGGGATGCAAAAAGGAGTGCAACACGAGGACTTCCCAGGGGGTCACCCATCGTAGTACTACTCTGGCCCAAGCACGCTTAACTTCGGTGTTTTGATGGGATCCGGTGATTTAGTGCTGCTATTATCGCACCCGTTTCGCGAGCTTCGTCCCTCGCCTATGTGCACGTCGCGGTCGGCGCATCAACGTCCGGAGCCTCTTGCCCGTCACGAAACCGTCGTCGCTTTCTCGAACGTTCACGAAATCCCTATTGCAAGCCCGCTCCGAGCCCTAGCCCGACGACTGTGTATCGGTCACGGCAAGCGCGTGCCGAAACCATCGGCAATTTCTAAACGATCTCGGAATCGCTATTGCGACCCCAATCCGGAAAGCTCTCTCCGAGCCCCCCGATACTGACTGCGTAGCGGTCATAGCAAATTTCCAGCCCCAAAACAATCGTGTCGGAGCTCTACGGGAGATGTTTCGTATCCCGGGATGAAAAAAGGAGTGCAACACGAAGACTTCCCAGGGGGTCACCCATCGTAGTACTACTCTGGCCCAAGCACGCTTAACTTCGGTGTTTTGATGGGACCCGGTGATTTAGTGCTGCCATTATCGCACCCGTTTCGCGAGCGTCGTCCCTCGCCTATGTGCACGTCGCGGTCGGCGCATCAACGTCCGGAGCCTCTTGCCCGTCACGAAACCGTCGTCGCTTTCTCGAACGTTCACGAAATCCCTATTGCAAGCCCTCTTCGAGCCCTAGCCCGACGACTGTGTATCGGTCACGGCAAGCGCGTGCCGAAACCATCGGCACTTTCTAGAACGATCTCGGAATCGCTATTGCGACCCCAATCCGGAAAGCTCTCTCCGAGCCCCTCGATACTGACTGCGTAGCGGTCACAGCAAATTTCCAGCCCCAAAACAATCGTCTCGGAGCTCTACGGGAGATGTTTCGTATCCCGGGATTCAAAAAGGAGTGCTACACGAGGACTTCCCAGGGGGTCACCCATCGTAGTACTACTCTGGCCCAAGCAGGCTTAACTTCGGTGTTTTGATGGGATCCGGTGATTTAGTGCTGCCATTATCGCACCCGTTTCGCGAGCTTCGTCCCTCGCCTATGTGCACGTCGCGGTCGGCGCATCAACGTCCGGAGCCTCTTGCCCGTCACGAAACCGTCGTCGCTTTCTCGAACGTTCACGAAATCCCTATTGCAAGCCCTCTCCGAGCCCTAGCCCGACGACTGTGTATTGGTCACGACAAGCGCGTGCCGAAACCATCGGCACTTTCTAGAACGATCTCGGAATCGCTATTGCGACCCCAATCCGGAAAGCTCTCTCCGAGCCCCTCGATACTGACTGCTTAGCGGTCACAGCAAATTTCCAGCCCCAAAACAATCGTCTCGGAGCTCTACGGGAGATGTTTTGTATCCCGGGATGCAAAAAGGAGTGCAACACGAGGACTTCCCAGGGGGTCACCCATCGTAGTACTACTCTGGCCCAAGCACGCTTAACTTCGGTGTTTTGATGGGATCCGGTGATTTAGTGCTGCTATTATCGCACCCGTTTCGCGAGCTTCGTCCCTCGCCTATGTGCACGTCGCGGTCGGCGCATCAACGTCCGGAGCCTCTTGCCCGTCACGAAACCGTCGTCGCTTTCTCGAACGTTCACGAAATCCCTATTGCAAGCCCTCTCCGAGCCCTAGCCCGACGATTGTGTATCGGTCACGGCAAGCGCGTGCCGAAACCATCGGCACTTTCTAGAACGATCTCGGAATCGCTATTGCGACCCCAATCCGGAAAGCTCTCTCCGAGCCCCACGATACTGACTGCGTAGCGGTCATAGCAAATTTCCAGCCCCAAAACAATCGTCTCGGAGCTCTACGGGAGATGTTTCATATCCCGGGATGAAAAAAGGAGTGCAACACGATGACTTCCCAGGGGGTCACCCATCATAGTACTACTCTGGCCCAAGCACGCTTAACTTCGGTGTTTTGATGGGATCCGGTGATTTAGTGCTGCCATTATCACACCCGTTTCGCGAGCTTCGTCCCTCGCCTATGTGCACGTCGCGGTCGGCGCATCAACGTCCGGAGCCACTTGCCCGTCACGAAACCGTCGTCGCTTTCTCGAACGTTCACGAAATCCCTATTGCAAGCCCTCTCCGAGCCCAAGCCCGACGACTGTGTATCGGTCACGGCAAGCGCGTGCCGAAACCATCGGCACTTTCTAGAACGATCTCGGAATCGCTATTGCGACCCCAATCCGGAAAGCTCTCTCCGAGCCCCTCGATACTGACTGCTTAGCGGTCACAGCAAATTTCCAGCCCCAAAACAATCGTCTCGGAGCTCTACGGGAGATGTTTTGTATCCCGGGATGCAAAAAGGAGTGCAACACGAGGACTTCCCAGGGGGTCACCCATCGTAGTACTACTCTGGCCCAAGCACGCTTAACTTCGGTGTTTTGATGGGATCCGGTGATTTAGTGCTGCTATTATCGCACCCGTTTCGCGAGCTTCGTCCCTCGCCTATGTGCACGTCGCGGTCGGCGCATCAACGTCCGGAGCCTCTTGCCCGTCACGAAACCGTCGTCGCTTTCTCGAACGTTCACGAAATCCCTATTGCAAGCCCTCTCCGAGCCCTAGCCCGACGATTGTGTATCGGTCACGGCAAGCGCGTGCCGAAACCATCGGCACTTTCTAGAACGATCTCGGAATCGCTATTGCGACCCCAATCCGGAAAGCTCTCTCCGAGCCCCTCGATACTGACTGCGTAGCGGTCATAGCAAATTTCCAGCCCCAAAACAATCGTCTCGGAGCTCTACGGGAGATGTTTCATATCCCGGGATGAAAAAAGGAGTGCAACACGATGACTTCCCAGGGGGTCACCCATCATAGTACTACTCTGGCCCAAGCACGCTTAACTTCGGTGTTTTGATGGGATCCGGTGATTTAGTGCTGCCATTATCACACCCGTTTCGCGAGCTTCGTCCCTCGCCTATGTGCACGTCGCGGTCGGCGCATCAACGTCCGGAGCCACTTGCCCGTCACGAAACCGTCGTCGCTTTCTCGAACGTTCACGAAATCCCTATTGCAAGCCCTCTCCGAGCCCTAGCCCGACGACTGTGTATCGGTCACGGCAAGCGCGTGCCGAAACCATCGGCACTTTCTAGAACGATCTCGGAATCGCTATTGCGACCCCAATCCGGAAAGCTCTCTCCGAGCCCCTCGATACTGACTGCGTAGCGGTCACAGCAAATTTCCAGCCCCAAAACAATCGTCTCGGAGCTCTACGGGAGATGTTTCATATCCCGGGATGAAAAAAGGAGTGCAACACGATGACTTCCCAGGGGGTCACCCATCGTAGTACTACTCTGGCCCAAGCACGCTTAACTTCGGTGTTTTGATGGGATCCGGTGATTTAGTGCTGCCATTATCACACCCGTTTCGCGAGCTTCGTCCCTCGCCTATGTGCACGTCGCGGTCGGCGCATCAACGTCCGGAGCCACTTGCCCGTCACGAAACCGTCGTCGCTTTCTCGAACGTTCACGAAATCCCTATTGCAAGCCCTCTCCGAGCCCTAGCCCGACGACTGTGTATCGGTCACGGCAAGCGCGTGCCGAAACCATCGGCACTTTCTAGAACGATCTCGAAATCGCTATTGCGACCCCAATCCGGAAAGCTCTCTCCGAGCCCCTCGATACTGACTGCTTAGCGGTCACAGCAAATTTCCAGCCCCAAAACAATCGTCTCGGAGCTCTACGGGAGATGTTTCGTATCCCGGGATGCAAAAAGGAGAGCAACACGAGGACTTCACAGGGGGTCACCCATCGTAGTACTACTCTGGCCCAAGCACGGTTAACTTCGGTGTTTTGATAGGATCCGGTGATTTAGTGCTGGCATTATCGCCCCCGTTTTCCTTGCTTTGTCCCTCGCCTATGTGCACGTCGCGGTCGGCGCGTCAACGTCCGGAGCCTCTTGCCCGTCACGAAACCGTCGTCGCTTTCTCGAACGTTCACGAAATCCCTAATGCAAGCTCTCTCCGAGCCCTAGCCCGAACACTACGTATCGGTCACGAAAAAGCTCGTTCCGAAATCATCGGCACTTTCTAGAACGATCTCGGAATCGCTATTGCGACCCCAATTCGGAAAGCTCTCTCCGAGCCCCTCGATACTGACTGCGTAGCGGTCACAGTAAATTTCCAGCCCCAAAACAATCGTCTCGGAGCTCTACGGGAGATGTTTCGTATCCCGGGATGCAAAAAGGAGTGCAACACGAGGACTTCCCAGGGGGTCACCCATCGTAGTACTACTCTGGCCCAAGCACGCTTAACTTCGGTGTTTTGATGGGATCCGGTGATTTAGTGCTGCCATTATCGCACCCGTTTCGCGAGCTTCGTCCCTCGCCTATGTGCACGTCGCGGTCGGCGCATCAACGTCCGGAGCCTCTTGCCCGTCACGAAACTGTCGTCGCTTTCTCGAACGTTCACGAAATCCATATTGCAAGCCCTCTCCGAGCCCTAGCCCGACGACTGTGTATCGGTCACGACAAGCGCGTGCCGAAACCATCGGCACTTTCTAGAACGATCTCGGAATCGCTATTGCGACCCCAATCCGGAAAGCTCTCTCCGAGCCCCTCGATACTGACTGCTTAGCGGTCACAGCAAATTTCCAGCCCCAAAACAATCGTCTCGGAGCTCTACGGGAGATGTTTCGTATCCCGGGATGCAAAAAGGAGTGCAACACGAGGAATTCCCAGGGGGTCACCCATCGTAGTACTACTCTGGCCCAAGCACGCTTATCTTCGGTATTTTGATGGGATCCGGTGATTTAGTGCTGCCATTATCGCACCCGTTTCGCGAGCTTCGTCCCTCGCCTATGTGCACGTCGCGGTCGGCGCATCAATGTCCGGAGCCTCTTGCCCGTCACGAAACCGTCGTCGCTTTCTCGAACGTTCACGAAATCCCTATTGCAAGCCCGCTCCGAGCCCTAGCCCGACGACTGTGTATCGGTCACGGCAAGCGCGTGCCGAAACCATCGGCACTTTCTAGAACGATCTCGGAATCGCTATTGCGACCCCAATCCGGAAAGCTCTCTCCGAGCCCCTCGATACTGACTGCTTAGCGGTCACAGCAAATTTCCAGCCCCAAAACAATCGTCTCGGAGCTCTACGGGAGATGTTTCGTATCCCGGGATTCAAAAAGGAGTGCTACACGAGGACTTCCCAGGGGGTCACCCATCGTAGTACTACTCTGGCCCAAGCAGGCTTAACTTCGGTGTTTTGATGGGATCCGGTGATTTAGTGCTGCCATTATCGCACCCGTTTCGCGAGCTTCGTCCCTCGCCTATGTGCACGTCGCGGTCGGCGCATCAACGTCCGGAGCCTCTTGCCCGTCACGAAACCGTCGTCGCTTTCTCGAACGTTCACGAAATCCCTATTGCAAGCCCTCTCCGAGCCCTAGCCCGACGACTGTGTATTGGTCACGACAAGCGCGTGCCGAAACCATCGGCACTTTCTAGAACGATCTCGGAATCGCTATTGCGACCCCAATCCGGAAAGCTCTCTCCGAGCCCCTCGATACTGACTGCTTAGCGGTCACAGCAAATTTCCAGCCCCAAAACAATCGTCTCGGAGCTCTACGGGAGATGTTTTGTATCCCGGGATGCAAAAAGGAGTGCAACACGAGGACTTCCCAGGGGGTCACCCATCGTAGTACTACTCTGGCCCAAGCACGCTTAACTTCGGTGTTTTGATGGGATCCGGTGATTTAGTGCTGCTATTATCGCACCCGTTTCGCGAGCTTCGTCCCTCGCCTATGTGCACGTCGCGGTCGGCGCATCAACGTCCGGAGCCTCTTGCCCGTCACGAAACCGTCGTCGCTTTCTCGAACGTTCACGAAATCCCTATTGCAAGCCCTCTCCGAGCCCTAGCCCGACGATTGTGTATCGGTCACGGCAAGCGCGTGCCGAAACCATCGGCACTTTCTAGAACGATCTCGGAATCGCTATTGCGACCCCAATCCGGAAAGCTCTCTCCGAGCCCCACGATACTGACTGCGTAGCGGTCATAGCAAATTTCCAGCCCCAAAACAATCGTCTCGGAGCTCTACGGGAGATGTTTCATATCCCGGGATGAAAAAAGGAGTGCAACACGATGACTTCCCAGGGGGTCACCCATCATAGTACTACTCTGGCCCAAGCACGCTTAACTTCGGTGTTTTGATGGGATCCGGTGATTTAGTGCTGCCATTATCACACCCGTTTCGCGAGCTTCGTCCCTCGCCTATGTGCACGTCGCGGTCGGCGCATCAACGTCCGGAGCCACTTGCCCGTCACGAAACCGTCGTCGCTTTCTCGAACGTTCACGAAATCCCTATTGCAAGCCCTCTCCGAGCCCTAGCCCGACGACTGTGTATCGGTCACGGCAAGCGCGTGCCGAAACCATCGGCACTTTCTAGAACGATCTCGGAATCGCTATTGCGACCCCAATCCGGAAAGCTCTCTCCGAGCCCCTCGATACTGACTGCTTAGCGGTCACAGCAAATTTCCAGCCCCAAAACAATCGTCTCGGAGCTCTACGGGAGATGTTTCGTATCCCGGGATGCAAAAAGGAGTGCAACACGAGGACTTCCCAGGGGGTCACCCATCGTAGTACTACTCTGGCCCAAGCACGCTTAACTTCGGTGTTTTGATGGGATCCGGTGATTTAGTGCTGCTATTATCGCACCCGTTTCGCGAGCTTCGTCCCTCGCCTATGTGCACGTCGCGGTCGGCGCATCAACGTCCGGAGCCTCTTGCCCGTCACGAAACCGTCGTCGCTTTCTCGAACGTTCACGAAATCCCTATTGCAAGCCCTCTCCGAGCCCTAGCCCGACGATTGTGTATCGGTCACGGCAAGCGCGTGCCGAAACCATCGGCACTTTCTAGAACGATCTCGGAATCGCTATTGCGACCCCAATCCGGAAAGCTCTCTCCGAGCCCCTCGATACTGACTGCGTAGCGGTCATAGCAAATTTCCAGCCCCAAAACAATCGTCTCGGAGCTCTACGGGAGATGTTTCATATCCCGGGATGAAAAAAGGAGTGCAACACGATGACTTCCCAGGGGGTCACCCATCATAGTACTACTCTGGCCCAAGCACGCTTAACTTCGGTGTTTTGATGGGATCCGGTGATTTAGTGCTGCCATTATCACACCCGTTTCGCGAGCTTCGTCCCTCGCCTATGTGCACGTCGCGGTCGGCGCATCAACGTCCGGAGCCACTTGCCCGTCACGAAACCGTCGTCGCTTTCTCGAACGTTCACGAAATCCCTATTGCAAGCCCTCTCCGAGCCCTAGCCCGACGACTGTGTATCGGTCACGGCAAGCGCGTGCCGAAACCATCGGCACTTTCTAGAACGATCTCGGAATCGCTATTGCGACCCCAATCCGGAAAGCTCTCTCCGAGCCCCTCGATACTGACAGCGTAGCGGTCACAGCAAATTTCCAGCCCCAATACAATCGTCTCGGAGCTCTACGGGAGATGTTTCGTATCCCGGGATGCAAAAAGGAGTGCAACACGAGGACTTCCCAGGGGGTCACCCATCGTAGTACTACTCTGGCCCAAGCACGCTTAACTTCGGTGTTTTGATGGGATCCGGTGATTTAGTGCTGCCATTATCGCACCCGTTTCGCGAGCTTCGTCCCTCGCCTATGTGCACGTCGCGGTCGGCGCATCAACGTCCGGAGCCTCTTGCCCGTCACGAAACCGTCGTCGCTTTCTCGAACGTTCACGAAATCCCTATTGCAAGCCCGCTCCGAGCCCTAGCCCGACGACTGTGTATCGGTCACGGCAAGCGCGTGCCGAAACCATCGGCAATTTCTAAACGATCTCGGAATCGCTATTGCGACCCCAATCCGGAAAGCTCTCTCCGAGCCCCCCGATACTGACTGCGTAGCGGTCATAGCAAATTTCCAGCCCCAAAACAATCGTGTCGGAGCTCTACGGGAGATGTTTCGTATCCCGGGATTCAAAAAGGAGTGCAACACGAGGACTTCACAGGGGGTCACCCATCGTAGTACTACTCTGGCCCAAGCACTCTTAACTTCGGTGTTTTGATAGGATCCGGTGATTTAGTGCTGGCATTATCGCCCCCGTTTTCCTTGCTTTGTCCCTCGCCTATGTGCACGTCGCGGTCGGCGCGTCAACGTCCGGAGCCTCTTGCCCGTCACGAAACCGTCGTCGCTTTCTCGAACGTTCACGAAATCCCTAATGCAAGCTCTCTCCGAGCCCTAGCCCGAACACTACGTATCGGTCACGAAAAAGCTCGTTCCGAAATCATCGGCACTTTCTAGAACGATCTCGGAATCGCTATTGCGACCCCAATTCGGAAAGCTCTCTCCGAGCCCCTCGATACTGACTGCGTAGCGGTCACAGTAAATTTCCAGCCCCAAAACAATCGTCTCGGAGCTCTACGGGAGATGTTTCGTATCCCGGGATGCAAAAAGGAGTGCAACACGAGGACTTCCCAGGGGGTCACCCATCGTAGTACTACTCTGGCCCAAGCACGCTTAACTTCGGTGTTTTGATGGGATCCGGTGATTTAGTGCTGCCATTATCGCACCCGTTTCGCGAGCTTCGTCCCTCGCCTATGTGCACGTCGCGGTCGGCGCATCAACGTCCGGAGCCTCTTGCCCGTCACGAAACTGTCGTCGCTTTCTCGAACGTTCACGAAATCCATATTGCAAGCCCTCTCCGAGCCCTAGCCCGACGACTGTGTATCGGTCACGACAAGCGCGTGCCGAAACCATCGGCACTTTCTAGAACGATCTCGGAATCGCTATTGCGACCCCAATCCGGAAAGCTCTCTCCGAGCCCCTCGATACTGACTGCTTAGCGGTCACAGCAAATTTCCAGCCCCAAAACAATCGTCTCGGAGCTCTACGGGAGATGTTTCGTATCCCGGGATGCAAAAAGGAGTGCAACACGAGGAATTCCCAGGGGGTCACCCATCGTAGTACTACTCTGGCCCAAGCACGCTTAACTTCGGTATTTTGATGGGATCCGGTGATTTAGTGCTGCCATTATCGCACCCGTTTCGCGAGCTTCGTCCCTCGCCTATGTGCACGTCGCGGTCGGCGCATCAATGTCCGGAGCCTCTTGCCCGTCACGAAACCGTCGTCGCTTTCTCGAACGTTCACGAAATCCCTATTGCAAGCCCGCTCCGAGCCCTAGCCCGACGACTGTGTATCGGTCACGGCAAGCGCGTGCCGAAACCATCGGCACTTTCTAGAACGATCTCGGAATCGCTATTGCGACCCCAATCCGGAAAGCTCTCTCCGAGCCCCTCGATACTGACTGCTTAGCGGTCACAGCAAATTTCCAGCCCCAAAACAATCGTCTCGGAGCTCTACGGGAGATGTTTCGTATCCCGGGATGAAAAAAGGAGTGCAACACGATGACTTCCCAGGGGGTCACCCATCGTAGTACTACTCTGGCCCAAGCACTCTTAACTTCGGTGTTTTGATGGGATCCGGTGATTTAGTGCTGCCATTATCGCACCCGTTTCGCGAGCTTCGTCCATCGCCTATGTGCACGTCGCGGTCGGCGCATCAACGTCCGGAGCCTCTTGCCCGTCACGAAACCGTCGTCGCTTTCTCGAACGTTCACGAAATCCCTATTGCAAGCCCTCTCCGAGCCCTAGCCCGACGACTGTGTATCGGTCACGACAAGCGCGTGCCGAAACCATCGGCACTTTCTAGAACGATCTCGGAATCGCTATTGCGACCCCAATCCGGAAAGCTCTCTCCGAGCCCCTCGATACTGACTGCGTAGCGGTCACAGCAAATTTCCAGCCCCAAAACAATCGTCTCGGAGCTCTACGGGAGATGTTTCGTATCCCGGGATGCAAAAAGGAGTGCTACACGAGGACTTCCCAGGGGGTCACCCATCGTAGTACTACTCTGGCCCAAGCACGCTTAACTTCGGTGTTTTGATGGGATCCGGTGATTTAGTGCTGCCATTATCGCACCCGTTTCGCGAGCTTCGTCCCTCGCCTATGTGCACGTCGCGGTCGGCGCATCAACGTCCGGAGCCTCTTGCCCGTCACGAAACCGTCGTCGCTTTCTCGAACGTTCACGAAATCCATATTGCAAGCCCTCTCCGAGCCCTAGCCCGACGACTGTGTATCGGTCACGACAAGCGCGTGCCGAAACCATCGGCACTTTCTAGAACGATCTCGGAATCGCTATTGCGACCCTAATCCGGAAAGCTCTCTCCGAGCCCCTCGATACTGACTGCGTATCGGTCACAGCAAATTTCCAGCCCCAAAACAATCGTCTCGGAGCTCTACGGGAGATGTTTCGTATCCCGGGATGCAAAAAGGAGTGCAACACGAAGACTTCCCAGGGGGTCACCCATCGTAGTACTACTCTGGCTCAAGCACGCTTAACTTCGGTCTTTTGATAGGATCTGGTCATTTAGTGCTGGCATTATCGCACCCGTTTCCCGTGCTTCGTGCCTCGCCTATGTGTACGTCGCGGTCGGCGCATCAACGTCCGGAGACTCTTGCCCGTCCCGAAACCGTCGTCGCTTTCTCGAACGTTCACGAAATCCCTATTACAAGCTCTCTCCGAGCCCTAGCCCGACGACTGCGTATCGGTCACGGCAAGCGCGTGCCGAAATCATCGGCACTTTCTAGAACGATCTCGGAATCGCTATTGCGACCCCAATCCGGAAAGCTCTCTCCGAGCCCCTCGATACTGATAGCGTAGCGGTCACAGCAAATTTCCAGCCCCAATACAATCGTCTCGGAGCTCTACGGGAGATGTTTCGTATCCCGGGATGCAAAAAGGAGTGCAACACGATGACTTCCCAGGGGGTCACCCATCGTAGTACTACTCTGGCCCAAGCACGCTTAACTTCGGTGTTTTGATAGGATCCGGTGATTTAGTGCTGGCATTATCGCACCCGTTTCCCGTGCTTCGTCCCTCGCCTATGTGTACGTCGCGGTCGGCGCGTCAACGTCCGGAGCCTCTTGCCCGTCACGAAACCGTCGTCGCTTTCTCGAATGTTCACGAAATCCCTATTGCAAGCTCTCTCCGAGCCCTAGCCCGACCACTGCGTATCGGTCACGGCAAGCGCGTTCCAAAATCATCGGCACTTTCTAGAACGATCTCGGAATCGCTATTGCGACCCCAATCCGGAAAGCTCTCTCCGAGCCCCTCGATACTGACAGCGTAGCGGTCACAGCAAATTTCCAGCCCCAATACAATCGTCTCGGAGCTCTACGGGAGATGTTTCGTATCCCGGGATGCAAAAAGGAGTGCAACACGAGGACTTCCCAGGGGGTCACCCATCGTAGTACTACTCTGGCCCAAGCACGCTTAACTTCGGTGTTTTGATGGGATCCGGTGATTTAGTGCTGCCATTATCGCACCCGTTTCGCGAGCTTCGTCCCTCGCCTATGTGCACGTCGCGGTCGGCGCATCAACGTCCGGAGCCTCTTGCCCGTCACGAAACTGTCGTCGCTTTCTCGAACGTTCACGAAATCCATATTGCAAGCCCTCTCCGAGCCCTAGCCCGACGACTGTGTATCGGTCACGACAAGCGCGTGCCGAAACCATCGGCACTTTCTAGAACGATCTCGGAATCGCTATTGCGACCCCAATCCGGAAAGCTCTCTCCGAGCCCCTCGATACTGACTGCTTAGCGGTCACAGCAAATTTCCAGCCCCAAAACAATCGTCTCGGAGCTCTACGGGAGATGTTTCGT
The DNA here is from genome assembly GCF_036884655.1 of Musa acuminata AAA Group. Classification (NCBI taxonomy): domain Eukaryota; kingdom Viridiplantae; phylum Streptophyta; class Magnoliopsida; order Zingiberales; family Musaceae; genus Musa; species Musa acuminata. Next base: position 24,646,159 of record NC_088338.1, on the reverse strand, counting down.
ATCCCGGGATGCAAAAAGGAGTGCAACACGAGGAATTCCCAGGGGGTCACCCATCGTAGTACTACTCTGGCCCAAGCACGCTTAACTTCGGTATTTTGATGGGATCCGGTGATTTAGTGCTGCCATTATCGCACCCGTTTCGCGAGCTTCGTCCCTCGCCTATGTGCACGTCGCGGTCGGCGCATCAATGTCCGGAGCCTCTTGCCCGTCACGAAACCGTCGTCGCTTTCTCGAACGTTCACGAAATCCCTATTGCAAGCCCGCTCCGAGCCCTAGCCCGACGACTGTGTATCGGTCACGGCAAGCGCGTGCCGAAACCATCGGCACTTTCTAGAACGATCTCGGAATCGCTATTGCGACCCCAATCCGGAAAGCTCTCTCCGAGCCCCTCGATACTGACTGCTTAGCGGTCACAGCAAATTTCCAGCCCCAAAACAATCGTCTCGGAGCTCTACGGGAGATGTTTCGTATCCCGGGATGAAAAAAGGAGTGCAACACGATGACTTCCCAGGGGGTCACCCATCGTAGTACTACTCTGGCCCAAGCACTCTTAACTTCGGTGTTTTGATGGGATCCGGTGATTTAGTGCTGCCATTATCGCACCCGTTTCGCGAGCTTCGTCCATCGCCTATGTGCACGTCGCGGTCGGCGCATCAACGTCCGGAGCCTCTTGCCCGTCACGAAACCGTCGTCGCTTTGTCGAACGTTCACGAAATCCCTATTGCAAGCCCTCTCCGAGCCCTAGCCCGACGACTGTGTATCGGTCACGGCAAGCGCGTGCCGAAACCATCGGCACTTTCTAGAACGATCTCGGAATCGCTATTGCGACCCCAATCCGGAAAGCTCTCTCCGAGCCCCTCGATACTGACTGCGTAGCGGTCACAGCAAATTTCCAGCCCCAAAACAATCGTCTCGGAGCTCTACGGGAGATGTTTCGTATCCCGGGATGCAAAAAGGAGTGCTACACGAGGACTTCCCAGGGGGTCACCCATCGTAGTACTACTCTGGCCCAAGCACGCTTAACTTCGGTGTTTTGATGGGATCCGGTGATTTAGTGCTGCCATTATCGCACCCGTTTCGCGAGCTTCGTCCCTCGCCTATGTGCACGTCGCGGTCGGCGCATCAACGTCCGGAGCCTCTTGCCCGTCACGAAACCGTCGTCGCTTTCTCGAACGTTCACGAAATCCATATTGCAAGCCCTCTCCGAGCCCTAGCCCGACGACTGTGTATCGGTCACGACAAGCGCGTGCCGAAACCATCGGCACTTTCTAGAACGATCTCGGAATCGCTATTGCGACCCTAATCCGGAAAGCTCTCTCCGAGCCCCTCGATACTGACTGCGTATCGGTCACAGCAAATTTCCAGCCCCAAAACAATCGTCTCGGAGCTCTACGGGAGATGTTTCGTATCCCGGGATGCAAAAAGGAGTGCAACACGAAGACTTCCCAGGGGGTCACCCATCGTAGTACTACTCTGGCTCAAGCACGCTTAACTTCGGTCTTTTGATAGGATCTGGTCATTTAGTGCTGGCATTATCGCACCCGTTTCCCGTGCTTCGTGCCTCGCCTATGTGTACGTCGCGGTCGGCGCATCAACGTCCGGAGACTCTTGCCCGTCCCGAAACCGTCGTCGCTTTCTCGAACGTTCACGAAATCCCTATTACAAGCTCTCTCCGAGCCCTAGCCCGACGACTGCGTATCGGTCACGGCATGCGCGTGCCGAAATCATCGGCACTTTCTAGAACGATCTCGGAATCGCTATTGCGACCCCAATCCGGAAAGCTCTCTCCGAGCCCCTCGATACTGACAGCGTAGCGGTCACAGCAAATTTCCAGCCCCAATACAATCGTCTCGGAGCTCTACGGGAGATGTTTCGTATCCCGGGATGCAAAAAGGAGTGCAACACGATGACTTCCCAGGGGGTCACCCATCGTAGTACTACTCTGGCCCAAGCACGCTTAACTTCGGTGTTTTGATAGGATCCGGTGATTTAGTGCTGGCATTATCGCACCCGTTTCCCGTGCTTCGTCCCTCGCCTATGTGTACGTCGCGGTCGGCGCGTCAACGTCCGGAGCCTCTTGCCCGTCACGAAACCGTCGTCGCTTTCTCGAATGTTCACGAAATCCCTATTGCAAGCTCTCTCCGAGCCCTAGCCCGACCACTGCGTATCGGTCACGGCAAGCGCGTTCCAAAATCATCGGCACTTTCTAGAACGATCTCGGAATCGCTATTGCGACCCCAATCCGGAAAGCTCTCTCCGAGCCCCTCGATACTGACAGCGTAGCGGTCACAGCAAATTTCCAGCCCCAATACAATCGTCTCGGAGCTCTACGGGAGATGTTTCGTATCCCGGGATGCAAAAAGGAGTGCAACACGAGGACTTCCCAGGGGGTCACCCATCGTAGTACTACTCTGGCCCAAGCACGCTTAACTTCGGTGTTTTGATGGGATCCGGTGATTTAGTGCTGCCATTATCGCACCCGTTTCGCGAGCTTCGTCCCTCGCCTATGTGCACGTCGCGGTCGGCGCATCAACGTCCGGAGCCTCTTGCCCGTCACGAAACTGTCGTCGCTTTCTCGAACGTTCACGAAATCCATATTGCAAGCCCTCTCCGAGCCCTAGCCCGACGACTGTGTATCGGTCACGACAAGCGCGTGCCGAAACCATCGGCACTTTCTAGAACGATCTCGGAATCGCTATTGCGACCCCAATCCGGAAAGCTCTCTCCGAGCCCCTCGATACTGACTGCTTAGCGGTCACAGCAAATTTCCAGCCCCAAAACAATCGTCTCGGAGCTCTACGGGAGATGTTTCGTATCCCGGGATGCAAAAAGGAGTGCAACACGAGGAATTCCCAGGGGGTCACCCATCGTAGTACTACTCTGGCCCAAGCACGCTTAACTTCGGTATTTTGATGGGATCCGGTGATTTAGTGCTGCCATTATCGCACCCGTTTCGCGAGCTTCGTCCCTCGCCTATGTGCACGTCGCGGTCGGCGCATCAATGTCCGGAGCCTCTTGCCCGTCACGAAACCGTCGTCGCTTTCTCGAACGTTCACGAAATCCCTATTGCAAGCCCGCTCCGAGCCCTAGCCCGACGACTGTGTATCGGTCACGGCAAGCGCGTGCCGAAACCATCGGCACTTTCTAGAACGATCTCGGAATCGCTATTGCGACCCCAATCCGGAAAGCTCTCTCCGAGCCCCTCGATACTGACTGCTTAGCGGTCACAGCAAATTTCCAGCCCCAAAACAATCGTCTCGGAGCTCTACGGGAGATGTTTCGTATCCCGGGATGAAAAAAGGAGTGCAACACGATGACTTCCCAGGGGGTCACCCATCGTAGTACTACTCTGGCCCAAGCACTCTTAACTTCGGTGTTTTGATGGGATCCGGTGATTTAGTGCTGCCATTATCGCACCCGTTTCGCGAGCTTCGTCCATCGCCTATGTGCACGTCGCGGTCGGCGCATCAACGTCCGGAGCCTCTTGCCCGTCACGAAACCGTCGTCGCTTTGTCGAACGTTCACGAAATCCCTATTGCAAGCCCTCTCCGAGCCCTAGCCCGACGACTGTGTATCGGTCACGGCAAGCGCGTGCCGAAACCATCGGCACTTTCTAGAACGATCTCGGAATCGCTATTGCGACCCCAATCCGGAAAGCTCTCTCCGAGCCCCTCGATACTGACTGCGTAGCGGTCACAGCAAATTTCCAGCCCCAAAACAATCGTCTCGGAGCTCTACGGGAGATGTTTCGTATCCCGGGATGCAAAAAGGAGTGCTACACGAGGACTTCCCAGGGGGTCACCCATCGTAGTACTACTCTGGCCCAAGCACGCTTAACTTCGGTGTTTTGATGGGATCCGGTGATTTAGTGCTGCCATTATCGCACCCGTTTCGCGAGCTTCGTCCCTCGCCTATGTGCACGTCGCGGTCGGCGCATCAACGTCCGGAGCCTCTTGCCCGTCACGAAACCGTCGTCGCTTTCTCGAACGTTCACGAAATCCATATTGCAAGCCCTCTCCGAGCCCTAGCCCGACGACTGTGTATCGGTCACGACAAGCGCGTGCCGAAACCATCGGCACTTTCTAGAACGATCTCGGAATCGCTATTGCGACCCTAATCCGGAAAGCTCTCTCCGAGCCCCTCGATACTGACTGCGTATCGGTCACAGCAAATTTCCAGCCCCAAAACAATCGTCTCGGAGCTCTACGGGAGATGTTTCGTATCCCGGGATGCAAAAAGGAGTGCAACACGAAGACTTCCCAGGGGGTCACCCATCGTAGTACTACTCTGGCTCAAGCACGCTTAACTTCGGTCTTTTGATAGGATCTGGTCATTTAGTGCTGGCATTATCGCACCCGTTTCCCGTGCTTCGTGCCTCGCCTATGTGTACGTCGCGGTCGGCGCATCAACGTCCGGAGACTCTTGCCCGTCCCGAAACCGTCGTCGCTTTCTCGAACGTTCACGAAATCCCTATTACAAGCTCTCTCCGAGCCCTAGCCCGACGACTGCGTATCGGTCACGGCATGCGCGTGCCGAAATCATCGGCACTTTCTAGAACGATCTCGGAATCGCTATTGCGACCCCAATCCGGAAAGCTCTCTCCGAGCCCCTCGATACTGACAGCGTAGCGGTCACAGCAAATTTCCAGCCCCAATACAATCGTCTCGGAGCTCTACGGGAGATGTTTCGTATCCCGGGATGCAAAAAGGAGTGCAACACGATGACTTCCCAGGGGGTCACCCATCGTAGTACTACTCTGGCCCAAGCACGCTTAACTTCGGTGTTTTGATAGGATCCGGTGATTTAGTGCTGGCATTATCGCACCCGTTTCCCGTGCTTCGTCCCTCGCCTATGTGTACGTCGCGGTCGGCGCGTCAACGTCCGGAGCCTCTTGCCCGTCACGAAACCGTCGTCGCTTTCTCGAATGTTCACGAAATCCCTATTGCAAGCTCTCTCCGAGCCCTAGCCCGACCACTGCGTATCGGTCACGGCAAGCGCGTTCCAAAATCATCGGCACTTTCTAGAACGATCTCGGAATCGCTATTGCGACCCCAATCCGGAATGCTCTCTCCGAGCCCCTCGATACTGACTGCGTAGCGGTCACAGCAAATTTCCAGCCCCAAAACAATCGTCTCGGAGCTCTACGGGAGATGTTTCGTATCCCGGGATGCAAAAAGGAGTGCAACACTATGACTTCCCAGGGGGTCACCCATCGTAGTACTACTCTGGCCCAAGAACGCTTAACTTCGGTGTTTTGATGGGATCCGGTGATTTAGTGCTGCCATTATCGCACCCGTTTCGCGAGCTTCGTCCCTCGCCTATGTGCACGTCGCGGTCGGCGCATCAACGTCCGGAGCCTCTTGCCCGTCACGAAACCGTCGTCGCTTTCTCGAATGTTCACGAAATCCCTATTGCAAACTCTCTCCGAGCCCATCGATACTGACTACGTAGCGGTCACAGCAAATTTCCAGCCCCAAAACAATCATCTCGGAGCTCTACGGGAGATGTTTCGTATCCCGGGATGCAAAAAGGAGTGCAACACGAAGACTTCCCAGGGGGTCACCCATCGTAGTACTACTCTGGCCCAAGCACGCTTAACTTCGGTGTTTTGATAGGATCCGGTGATTTAGTGCTGCCATTATCGCACCCGTTTCTCGTGCTTCGTCCCTCGCCTATGTGTACGTCGCGGTCGGCGCGTCAACGTCCGGAGCCTCTTGCCCGTCACGAAACCGTCGTCGCTTTCTCGAATGTTCACGAAATCCCTATTGCAAGCTCTCTCCGAGCCCTAGCCCGACCACTGCGTATCGGTCACGGCAAGCGCGTTCCAAAATCATCGGCACTTTCTAGAACGATCTCGGAATCGCTATTGCGACCCCAATCCGGAAAGCTCTCTCCGAGCCCCTCGATACTGACTTCGTAGCGGTCACAGCAAATTTCCAGCCCCAAAACAATCGTCTCGGAGCTCTACGGGAGATGTTTCGTATCCCGGGATGCAAAAAGGAGTGCAACACTATGACTTCCCAGGGGGTCACCCATCGTAGTACTACTCTGGCCCAAGAACGCTTAACTTCGGTGTTTTGATGGGATCCGGTGATTTAGTGCTGCCATTATCGCACCCGTTTCGCGAGCTTCGTCCCTCGCCTATGTGCACGTCTCGGTCGGCGCATCAACGTCCGGAGCTTCTTGCCCGTCACGAAACCGTCGTCGCTTTCTCGAACGTTCACGAAATCCCTATTGCAAGCCCTCTCCGAGCCCTAGCCCGACGACTGTGTATCGGTCACGGCAAGCGCGTGCCGAAACCATCGGCACTTTCTAGAACGATCTCGGAATCGCTATAGCGACCCCAATCCGGAAAGCTCTCTCCGAGCCCCTCGATACTGACTGCGTAGCGGTCACAGCAAATTTCCAGCCCCAAAACAATCATCTCGGAGCTCTACGGGAGATGTTTCGTATCCCGGGATGCAAAAAGGAGTGCAACACGAAGACTTCCCAGGGGGTCACCCATCGTAGTACTACTCTGGCCCAAGCACGCTTAACTTCGGTGTTTTGATAGGATCCGGTGATTTAGTGCTGGCATTATCGCACCCGTTTCCCGTGCTTCGTCCCTCGCCTATGTGTACGTCGCGGTCGGCGCGTCAACGTCCGGAGCCTCTTGCCCGTCACGAAACCGTCGTCGCTTTCTCGAATGTTCACGAAATCCCTATTGCAAGCTCTCTCCGAGCCCTAGCCCGACCACTGCGTATCGGTCACGGCAAGCGCGTTCAAAAATCATCGGCACTTTCTAGAACGATCTCGGAATCGCTATTGCGACCCCAATCCGGAATGCTCTCTCCGAGCCCCTCGATACTGACTGCGTATGTCACACCCCTAAAAATATCCATGATATTTAAAATCTTTCGTCACAACTAACCCAGGATCCAAACACACATTTGAGGTCACTAAGAAAACATTCAGATCAAAAATTTCACTTCTATAATCTACCAATTCATAACCCTGTACAATTCATAAACATAGCACACATCACTCGATAATTCATACAATCTAAACTCGACTCATCAAAATAAAAACCACAATATAAATCCACAAGTGGGGAAATCCATGCAGTCACCACAATCATCGATTTACCATAAGTTCATATCATTACACAAATTTAATTTAACATTCCAAAACCCTATACATGAGGGATCCTTCAACTTACACAAAATCCACAGGTTTAGATTTATAGTCACATTTCATTAGATGCAAGGAAGCTTATACACAACTACATATATGCTAACAAAAGTTCTGCCCAACGTCTTCTAAACTTTCCACTGCCCCAGCCCATTCTTAACATTTAAGCAAGCGATACGCTATCCTGAAAAATTTATCAACAAACGGGGTGAGCATAAAGAGCTCAGCAAGTGACTAACATATCCATAACAAAATAGTACAATTTCCAAGAGATACAGTATCAAAACACAAAAGCAGAATATACGATTTCGTATACATAATATCATTAGGAGCAGAATCATAATTGTCCTTTTTAATCATACATATTTGGTTCCAGACAGATGGGGCATAGAGTAATTGGAGCATATCAGAAACAAAGGAAACATATCGGAGCTTATCAATGGCATATAAAATGTTCCAGAACACATCAACGATCTATGGAACATTACGAAGCAAACTCAATAGTGAATGAAGCATTTCAGAGCATATCAACTCATATGTCGTACAGAAGCTCAAACGTCGTCCTTGACGTTGCAATCATATCATACTTATCCAGAGCACGAACAAAAATAACTCACCAAAACTCTGGATGTCATATCAAACATATAGAGGGTGTAGTGGGATCTCAGTCAGAATGTGATTCATCCATTTCTGAATGACCACCTGACAAAAGTCTCCCACGTCTGGGAGCTCCATCCACCCACGTCTAGGTGAAGTCAGAGGGGGCCGGCAGAGCATCGCAGGCTCTATGCATAACTCCCTTTACCATTTCTGGCAAAGGTTCACAACTCCCTTTACCATTTCTGGCAAAGGTTCACAACTCCCTTTACCATTTCTGGCAAAGGTTCACAACTCCCTTTACCATTTCTGGCAAAGGTTCACAACTCCCTTTACCATTTCTGGCAAAGGTTCACAATATCCCACACACCAGAGTACAAGAAGGCAGTTTCAACAATAAGCAGCATATAACGGAAGCACACGCGGAACAACCAAACGTACATGTGCCTTTTCAAAACAATGATGCAAGGAACAAATCTCTCACAAAAGTATTCATTTTAGGAAAGAATTGAAAGCAAGAGTGTACAGGGATTCCAAGCAATCATAATCAGCTCAATTCCAATAAGAAGGTTAGACAAATTCAGATATCCAAAGGAATGGAACCAAATACGCGAAATCGACCAAAGCTCGATTTCGGACAGAATTCCAGTGGCACATCAAACAAATATTTTAGAATAACAATTATGCTCCAATACCCATAATAAGACTATGGTCGAATCATATATCAATCTATATTAAGATGGCACAGATTTCATATGAAACAGGGCTCCCAACACTGAGTTACCTCTGATTTGGTAACACAGGGTCAAAATCACAATCACTGTGTTACAGAATTTATAGGGTCGGAATCAACAGACGATAGGGTGGGCAATTGAACTCCAAAATTTTCAAACTATATGTCAAAAGAGAGAATTTCAAGTCTAGTTTCAAATAAAATCAGTTTGATACAAATCAGAATTTTCAACAGGAAGTTATAGGCGTTTTAGTATCGAAAGGTCAGAAATCTGAACTCTGTTTTACAGCGTCTATAGGCTCTTTTGAAACAAATTTTTGGGTAAGTATTCGGTGTCCAAAATCTACAAAATCGGTGTCAAAAGAAACACATACGAGTCTAATTTCAAACAAAATAGTTCCTGCCTGAATTATCATTCTATATTAAAACTTATAGCCGAAACAGTGCTTAGGGGTCAGTTTACCGAAAGACTTTCAGAATCCATGGTTTAAGTCCAAAGAGAGATATATCAGTCTCTAAATAGAAATCTTCCAATTTATTTTGAATCAACATAAAAACAGAGTCAAATACTTATGTAGGATGGGGTTAGAACACTTGCCTTTGCAAATCTTGACCCGAAATGACAAGATTAAAGCAAGAACCCTAAAAGCCCCAAATTTTCTTTCTCTTCTCCTTCTTCTTCTTCTTCTTCTTTTTCTTCTTTTCTTTCCCTGGTCACCCACGAGCTGCCTCCTCTGCTTCCTTAACAACGAAGGCAGAGAGGCTTAAGCGGTGGAATTTGTCATTTGGTGCATTTTGCAGTTTAGTCCTCGTTTTTATCATATTCACGATTAGGTCCTTAGGGTTTACATATAGGTCCTCAGATTTTTTTCTTTTTTTTTTTTGAACAGATCTCCCAAATCTTAAAAATAAGTTACCTCTGATTCATACTCTATTTCTTGTGTCAATTAAAAATAGATGCTTACATTATCACCAGAAATATTATACGAAAGTTCGGAAATGAGGGGTGTTACAGCGTAGCGGTCACAGCAAATTTCCAGCCCCAAAACAATCGTCTCGGAGCTCTACGGGAGATGTTTCGTATCCCGGGATGCAAAAAGGAGTGCAACACTATGACTTCCCAGGGGGTCACCCATCGTAGTACTACTCTGGCCCAAGAACGCTTAACTTCGGTGTTTTGATGGGATCCGGTGATTTAGTGCTGCCATTATCGCACCCGTTTCGCGAGCTTCGTCCCTCGCCTATGTGCACGTCGCGGTCGGCGCATCAACGTCCGGAGCCTCTTGCCCGTCACGAAACCGTCGTCGCTTTCTCGAATGTTCACGAAATCCCTATTGCAAACTCTCTCCGAGCCCATCGATACTGACTACGTAGCGGTCACAGCAAATTTCCAGCCCCAAAACAATCATCTCGGAGCTCTACGGGAGATGTTTCGTATCCCGGGATGCAAAAAGGAGTGCAACACGAAGACTTCCCAGGGGGTCACCCATCGTAGTACTACTCTGGCCCAAGCACGCTTAACTTCGGTGTTTTGATAGGATCCGGTGATTTAGTGCTGCCATTATCGCACCCGTTTCTCGTGCTTCGTCCCTCGCCTATGTGTACGTCGCGGTCGGCGCGTCAACGTCCGGAGCCTCTTGCCCGTCACGAAACTGTCGTCGCTTTCTCGAATGTTCACGAAATCCCTATTGCAAGCTCTCTCCGAGCCCTAGCCCGACCACTGCGTATCGGTCACGGCAAGCGCGTTCCAAAATCATCGGCACTTTCTAGAACGATCTCGGAATCGCTATTGCGACCCCAATCCGGAAAGCTCTCTCCGAGCCCCTCGATACTGACTTCGTAGCGGTCACAGCAAATTTCCAGCCCCAAAACAATCGTCTCGGAGCTCTACGGGAGATGTTTCGTATCCCGGGATGCAAAAAGGAGTGCAACACTATGACTTCCCAGGGGGTCACCCATCGTAGTACTACTCTGGCCCAAGAACGCTTAACTTCGATGTTTTGATGGGATCCGGTGATTTAGTGCTGCCATTATCGCACCCGTTTCGCGAGCTTCGTCCCTCGCCTATGTGCACGTCGCGGTCGGCGCATCAACGTCCGGAGCCTCTTGCCCGTCACGAAACCGTCGTCGCTTTCTCGAACGTTCACGAAATCCCTATTGCAAGCCCTCTCCGAGCCCTAGCCCGACCACTGCGTATCGGTCACGGCAAGCGCGTGCCGAAACCATCGGCACTTTCTAGAATGATCTCGGAATCGCAATTGCGACCCCAATCCGGAAAGCTCTCTCCGAGCCCCTCGATACTGACAGCGTAGCGGTCACAGCAAATTTCCAACCCCAAAACAATCGTCTCGGAGCTCTACGGGAGATGTTTCGTATCCCGGGATGCAAAAAGGAGTGCAACACGAGGACTTCCCAGGGGGTCAACCATCGTAGTACTACACTGGCCTAAGCACGCTTAACTTCGGTGTTTTGATGGGATCCGGTGATTTAGTGCTGCCATTATCGCACCCGTTTCGTGAGCTTCGTCCCTCGCCTATGTGCACGTCGCGGTCGGCGCATCAACGTCCAGAGCCTCTTGCCCGTCACGAAACCGTTGTCGCTTTCTCGAATGTTCACGAAATCCCTATTGCAAGCCCTCTCCGAGCCCTAGCCCGACGACTGTGTATCGGTCACGGCAAGCACGAGCCGAAACCATCGGCACTTTCTAGAACGATCTCGGAATCGCTATTGCGACCCCAATCCGGAAAGCTCTCTCCGAGCCCCTCGATACTGATTGCGTAACGGTCACAGCAAATTTCCAGCCCCAAAACAATCGTCTCGGAGCTCTACGGGAGATGTTTCGTATCCCGGGATGCAAAAAGGAGTGCAACACGAAGACTTCCCAGGGGGTCACCCATCGTAGTACTACTCTGGCCCAAGCACGCTTAACTTCGGTCTTTTGATAGGATCTGGTGATTTAGTGCTGGCATTATCGCACCCGTTTCCCGTGCTTCGTCCCTCGCCTATGTGTACGTCGCGGTCGGCGCGTCAACGTCCGGAGCCTCTTGCCCTTCACGAAACCATCGTCGCTTTCTCGAACGTTCACGAAATCCCTATTGTAAGCTCTCTCCGAGTCCTAGCCCGACCACTGCGTATCGGTCACGGCAAGCGCTTTCCGAAATCATCGGCACTTTCTAGAACGATCTCGGAATCGCTATTGCGACACCAATCCGGAAAGCTCTCTCCGAGCCCCTCGACACTGACTGCGTAGCGGTCACAGCAAATTTCCAGCCCCAAAACAATCGTCTCGGAGCTCTACGGGAGATGTTTCGTATCCCGGGATGCAAAAAGGAGTGCAACACGATGACTTCCCAGGGGGTCACCCATCGTAGTACTACTCTGGCCCAAGCACGCTTAACTTCGGTGTTTTGATGGGATCCGGTGATTTAGTGCTGCCATTATCGCACCCGTTTCGCGAGCTTCGTCCCTCGCCTATGTGCACGTCGCGGTCGGCGCATCAACGTCCGGAGCCTCTTGCCCGTCACGAAACCGTCGTCGCTTTCTCGAACTTTCACGAAATCCCTATTGCAAGCCTTCTCCGAGCCCTAGCCCGACCACTACGTATCGGTCACGGCAAGCGCGTGCCGAAACCATCGGCACTTTCTAGAATGATCTCGGAATCGCTATTGCGACCCCAATCCGGAAAGCTCTCTCCGAGCCCCTCGATACTGACAGCGTAGCGGTCACAGCAAATTTCCAGCCCCAAAACAATCGTCTCGGAGCTCTACGGGAGATGTTTCGTATCCCGGGATGCAAAAAGGAGTGCAACACGAGGACTTCCCAGGGGGTCACCCATCGTAGTACTACACTGGCCCAAGCACGCTTAACTTCGGTGTTTTGATGGGATCCGGTGATTTAGTGCTGCCATTATCGCACCCGTTTCGCGAGCTTCGTCCCTCGCATATGTGCACGTCGCGGTCGGCGCATCAACGTCCGGAGCCTCTTGCCCGTCACGAAACCGTCGTCGCTTTCTCGAATGTTCACGAAATCCCTATTGCAAGCCCTCTCCGAGCCCTAGCCCGACGACTGTGTATCGGTCACGGCAAGCGCGTGCCGAAACCATCGGCACTTTTTAGAACGATCTCGGAATCGCTATTGCGACCCCAATCCAGAAAGCTCTCCCCGAGCCCCTCGATACTGACTGCGTAACGGTCACAGCAAATTTCCAGCCCCAAAACAATCGTCTCGGAGCTCTACGGGAGATGTTTCGTATCCTAGGATGCAAAAAGGAGTGCAACACGAAGACTTCCCAGGGGGTCACCCATCGTAGTACTACTCTGGCCCAAGCACGCTTAACTTCGGTCTTTTGATAGGATCTGGTGATTTAGTGCTGGCATTATCGCACCCGTTTCCCGTGCTTCGTGCCTCGCCTATGTGTACGTCGCGGTCGGCGCGTCAACGTCCGGAGCCTCTTGCCCGTCACGAAACCGTCGTCGCTTTCTCGAACGTTCACGAAATCCCTATTGCAAGCTCTTTCCGAGCCCTAGCCCGACCACTGCGTATCGGTCACGGCAAGCGCTTTCCGAAATCCCTATTGCAAGCCCTCTCCGAGCCCTAGCCCGACGACTGTGTATCGGTCACGGCAAGCGCGTGCCGAAATCATCGGCACTTTCTAGAACTATCTCAGAATCGCTATTGCGACCCCAATCCGGAAAGCTCTCTCCGAGCCCCTCGATACTGACAGCGTAGCGGTCACAGCAAATTTCCAGCCCCAAAATAATCGTCTCGGAGCTCTACGGGAGATGTTTCGTATCCCGGGATGCAAAAAGGAGTGCAACACGATGACTTCCCAGGGGGTCACCCATCGTAGTACTACTCTGGCCCAAGCACGCTTAACTTCGGTGTTTTGATGGGATCCGGTGATTTAGTGCTGCCATTATCGCACCCGTTTCGCGAGCTTCGTCCCTCGCCTATGTGCACGTCGCGGTCGGCGCATCAACGTCCGGAGCTTCTTGCCCGTCACGAAACCGTCGTCGCTTTCTCGAACGTTCACGAAATCCCTATTGCAAGCCCTCTCCGAGCCCTAGCCCGACGACTGTGTATCGGTCACGGCAAGCGCGTGCCGAAACCATCGGCACTTTCTAGAACGATCTCGGAATCGCTATTGCGACCCCAATCCGGAAAGCTCTATCCGAGCCCCTCGATACTGACTGCGTAGCGGTCACAGCAAATTTCCAGCCCCAAAACAATCGTCTCGGAGCTCTACGGGAGATGTTTCGTATCCCGGGATGCAAAAAGGAGTGCAACACGAAGACTTCCCAGGGGGTCGCCCATCGTAGTACTACTCTGGCCCAAGCACGCTTAACTTCGGTGTTTTGATGGGATCCGGTGATTTAGTGCGGCCATTATCGCACCCGTTTCGCGAGCTTCGTCCCTCGCCTATGTGCACGTCGCGGTCGGCGCATCAACGTCCGGAGCTTCTTGCCCGTCACGAAACCGTCGTCGCTTTCTCGAACGTTCACGAAATCCCTATTGCAAGCCCTCTCCGAGCCCTAGCCCGACGACTGTGTATCGGTCACGGCAAGCGCGTGCCGAAACCATCGGCACTTTCTAGAACGATCTCGGAATCGCTATTGCGACCCCAATCCGGAAAGCTCTATCCGAGCCCCTCGATACTGACTGCGTAGCGGTCACAGCAAATTTCCAGCCCCAAAACAATCGTCTCGGAGCTCTACGGGAGATGTTTCGTATCCCGGGATGCAAAAAGGAGTGCAACACGAAGACTTCCCAGGGGGTCACCCATCGTAGTACTACTCTGGCCCAAGCACGCTTAACTTCGGTGTTTTGATAGGATCCGGTGATTTAGTGCTGGCATTATCGCACCCGTTTCCCGTGCTTCGTCCCTCGCCTATGTGTACGTCGCGGTAGGCGCGTCAACGTCCGGAGCCTCTTGCCCTTCACGAAACCGTCGTCGCTTTCTCGAACGTTCACGAAATCCCTATTGCAAGCTCTTTCCGAGCCCTAGCCCGACCACTGCGTATCGGTCACGGCAAGCGCTTTCCGAAATCATCGGCACTTTCTAGAACGATCTCGGAATCGCTATTGCGACACCAATCCGGAAAGCTCTCTCCGAGCCCCTTGATACTGACTGCGTAGCGGTCACAGCAAATTTCCAGCCCCAAAACAATCGTCTCGGAGCTCTACGGGAGATGTTTCGTATACTGGGATGCAAAAAGGAGAGCAACACGATGACTTCCCAGGGGGTCACCCATCGTAGTACTACTCTGGCCCAAGCACGCTTAACTTCGGTGTTTTGATGGGATCCGGTGATTTAGTGCTGCCATTATCGCACCCGTTTCGCGAGCTTCGTCCCTCGCCTATGTGCACGTCGCGGTCGGCGCATCAACGTCCGGAGCCTCTTGCCCGTCACGAAACCGTCGTCGCTTTCTCGAACGTTCACGAAATCCCTATTGCAAGCCTTCTCCGAGCCCTAGCCCGACCACTGCGTATCAGTCACGGCAAGCGCGTGCCGAAACCATCGGCACTTTCTAGAATGATCTCGGAATCGCTATTGCGACCCCAATCCGGAAAGCTCTCTCCGAGCCCCTCGATATTGACTGCGTAGCGGTCACAGCAAATTTCCAGCCCCAAAACAATCGTCTCGGAGCTCTACGGGAGATGTTTCGTATCCCGGGATGCAAAAATGAGTGCAACACGAGGACTTCCCAGGGGGTCACCCATCGTAGTACTACACTGGCCCAAGCACGCTTAACTTCGGTGTTTTGATGGGATCCGGTGATTTAGTGCTGCCATTATCGCACCCGTTTCGCGAGCTTCGTCCCTCGCATATGTGCACGTCGCGGTCGGCGCATCAACGTCCGGAGCCTCTTGCCCGTCACGAAACCGTCATCGCTTTCTCGAATGTTCACGAAATCCCTATTGCAAGCCCTCTCCGAGCCCTAGCCGGACGACTGTGTATCGGTCACGGCAAGCGCGTGCCGAAACCATCGGCACTTTCTAGAACGATCTCGGAATCGCTATTGCGACCCCAATCCAGAAAGCCCTCTCCGAGCCCCTCGATACTGACTGCGTAACGGTCACAACAAATTTCCAGCCCCAAAACAATCGTCTCGGAGCTCTACGGGAGATGTTTCGTATCCCGGGATGCAAAAAGGAGTGCAACACGAAGACTTCCCAGGGGGTCACCCATCGTAGTACTACTCTGGCCCAAGCACGCTTAACTTCGGTCTTTTGATAGGATCTGGTGATTTAGTGCTGGCATTATCGCACCCGTTTCCCGTGCTTCGTGCCTCGCCTATGTGTACGTCGCGGTCGGCGCGTCAACGTCCGGAGCCTCTTGCCCGTCACGAAACCGTCGTCGCTTTCTTGAACGTTCACGAAATCCCTATTGCAAGCTCTCTCCGAGCCCTAGCCCGACGACAGCGTATCGGTCACGGCAAGCGCGTGCCGAAATCATCGGCACTTTCTAGAACGATCTCGGAATCGCTATTGCGACCCCAATCCGGAAAGCTCTCTCCGAGCCCCTCGATACTGACTGCGTAGCGGTCACAGCAAATTTCCAGCCCCAAAATAATCGTCTCGGAGCTCTACGGGAGATGTTTCGTATCCCGGGATGCAAAAAGGATTGCAACACGATGACTTCCCAGGGGTCACCCATCGTAGTACTACTCTGGCCCAAGCACACTTAACTTCGGTGTTTTGATGGGATCCGGTGATTTAGTGCTGCCATTATCGCACCCGTTTCGCGAGCTTCGTCCCTCGCCTATGTGCACGTCGCGGTAGGCGCATCAACGTCCGGAGCCTCTTGCCCGTCCTGAAACCGTCGTTGCTTTCTCGAACGTTCACGAAATCCCTATTGCAAGCCCTCTCCGAGCCCTAGCCCGATGACTGTGTATCGGTCATGGCAAGCGCGTGCCGAAACCATTGGCACTTTCTAGAACGATCTCGGAATCGCTATTGCGACCCCAATCCGGAGAGCTCTCTCCGAGCCCCTCGATACTGACAGCGTAGCGGTCACAGCAAATTTCCAGCCCCAAAACAATCGTCTCGGAGCTCTACGGGAGACGTTTCGTATCCCGGGATGCAAAAAGGAGTGCAACACGAGGACTTCCCAGGGGGTCACCCATCTTAGTACTACACTGGCCCAAGCACGCTTAACTTCGGTGTTTTGATGGGATCCGGTGATTTAGTGCTGCCATTATCGCACCCGTTTCGCGAGCTTCGTCCCTCGCCTATGTGCACGTCGCGGTCAGCGCATCAACGTCCGGAGCCTCTTGCCCGTCACGAAACCGTCGTCGCTTTCTCGAATGTTCACGAAATCCCTATTGCAAGCCCTCTCCGAGCCCTAGCCCGACGACTGTGTATCGGTCACGGCAAGCGCGTGCCGAAACCATCGGCACTTTCTAGAACGATCTCAGAATCGCTATTGCGACCCCAATCCGGAAAGCTCTCTCCGAGCCCCTCGATACTGACTGCGTAACGGTCACAGCAAATTTCCAGCCCCAAAACAATCGTCTCGGATCTCTACGGAAGATGTTTCGTATCCCGGGATGCAAAAAGGAGTGCAACACGAAGACTTCCCAGGGGGTCACCCATCGTAGTACTACTCTGGCCCAAGCACGCTTAACTTCGGTCTTTTGATAGGATCTGGTGATTTAGTGCTGGCATTATCGCACCCGTTTCCCGTGCTTCGTGCCTCGCCTATGTGTACGTCGCGGTCGGCGCGTCAACGTCCGGAGCCTCTTGCCCGTCCCGAAACCGTCGTCGCTTTCTCGAACGTTCACGAAATCCCTTTAACAAGCTCTCTCCGAGCCCTAGCCCGACGACTGCGTATCGGTCACGGCAAGTGCGTGTCGAAATCATCGGCACTTTCTAGAACGATCTCGGAATCGCTATTGCGACCCCAATCCGGAAAGCTCTCTCCGAGCCCCTCGATACTGACAGCGTAGCGGTCACAGCAAATTTCAAGCCCCAATACAATCGTCTCGGAGCTCTATGGGAGATGTTTCGTATCCCGGGATGCAAAAAGGAGTGCAACACGAGGACTTCCCAGGGGGTCACCCATCGTAGTATTACACTGGCCCAAGCACGCTTAACTTCGGTGTTTTGATAGGATCCGGTGATTTAGTGCTGCCATTATCGCACCCGTTTCGCGAGCTTCGTCCCTCGCATATGTGCACGTCGCGGTCGGCGCATCAACGTCCGGAGCTTCTTGCCCGTCACGAAACCGTCGTCGCTTTCTCGAACGTTCACGAAATCCCTATTGCAAGCCCTCTCCGAGCCCTAGCCCGACGACTGTGTATCGGTCACGGCAAGCGCGTGCCGAAACCATCGGCACTTTCTAGAACGATCTCGGAATCGTTATTGCGACCCCAATCCGGAAAGCTCTCTCCGAGCCCCTCGATACTGACTGCGTAGCGGTCACAGCAAATTTCCAGCCCCAAAACAATTATCTCGGAACTCTACGGGAGATGTTTCGTATCCCGGGATGCAAAAAGGAGTGCAACACGAAGACTTCCCAGGGGGTCACCCATCGTAGTACTACTCTGGCCCAAGCACGCTTAACTTCGGTGTTTTGATAGGATCCGGTGATTTAGTGCTGGCATTATCGCACCCGTTTCCCGTGCTTCGTCCCTCGCCTATGTGTACGTCGCGGTCGGCGCGTCAACGTCCGGAGCCTCTTGCCCGTCACGAAACCGTCGTCGCTTTCTCGAATGTTCACGAAATCCCTAATGCAAGCCCTCACCGAGCCCTAGCCCGACGACTGTGTATCGGTCACGGCAAGCGCGTGCCGAAACCATCGGCACTTTCTAGAACGATCTCGGAATCGCTATTGCGACCCCAATCCAGAAAGCTCTCTCCGAGCCCCTCGATACTGACTGCGTAGCGGTCACAGCAAATTTCCAGCCCCAAAACAATCGTCTCGGAGCTCTACGGGAGATGTTTCGTATCCCGGGATGCAAAAAGGAGTGCAACACGAGGACTTCCCAGGGGGTCACCCATCGTAGTACTACACTGGCACAAGCACGCTTAACTTCGGTGTTTTGATGGGATCCGGTGATTTAGTGCTGCCATTATTGCACCCGTTTCGCGAGCTTCGTCCCTCGCCTATGTGCACGTTGCGGTCGGCGCATCAACGTCCGGAGCCTCTTGCCCGTAACGAAACCGTCATCGCTTTCTCGAACTTTCACGAAATCCCTATTGCAAGCCTTCTCCGAGCCCTAGCCCGACCACTGCGTATCGGTCACGGCAAGCGCGTGCCGAAACCATCGGCACTTTCTAGAATGATCTCGGAATCGCTATTGCGACCCCAATCCGGAAAGCTCTCTACGAGCCCCTCGATACTGACTGCGTAGCGGTCACAGCAAATTTCCAGCCCCAAAACAATCGTCTCGGAGCTCTACGGGAGATGTTTCGTATCCCGGGATGCAAAAAGGAGTGCAACACGAGGACTTCCCCGGGGGTCACCCATCGTAGTACTACACTGGCCCAAGCACGCTTAACTTCGGTGTTTTGATGGGATCCGGTGATTTAGTGCTGCCATTATCGCACCCGTTTCGCGAGCTTCGTCCCTCGCATATGTGCACGTCGCGGTCGGCGCATCAACGTCCGGAGCCTCTTGCCCGTCACGAAACCGTCGTCGCTTTCTCGAATGTTCACGAAATCCCTATTGCAAGCCCTCTCCGAGCCCTAGCCCGACGACTGTGTATCGGTCACGGCAAGCGCGAGCCGAAACCATCGGCACTTTCTAGAACGATCTCGGAATCGCTATTGCGACCCCAATCCGGAAAGTTCTCTCCGAGCCCCTCAATACTGACTGCGTAACGGTCACAGCAAATTTCCAGCCCCAAAACAATCGTCTCGGAGCTCTACGGGAGATGTTTCGTATCCCGGGATGCAAAAATGAGTGCAACACGAAGACTTCCCAGGGGGTCACCCATCGTAGTACTACTCTGGCCCAAGCACGCTTAACTTCGGTGTTTTGATAGGATCCGGTGATTTAGTGCTGGCATTATCGCACCCGTTTCCCGTGCTTCGTCCCTCGCCTATGTGTACGTCGCGGTCGGCGCGTCAACGTCCGGAGCCTCTTGCCCGTCACGAAACCATCGTCGCTTTCTCGAATGTTCACGAAATCCCTAATGCAAGCCCTCACCGAGCCATAGCCCGACGACTGTGTATCGGTCACGGCAAGCGCGTGCCGAAACCATCGGCACTTTCTAGAATGATCTCGGAATCGCTATTGCGACCCCAATCCGGAAAGCTCTCTCCGAGCCCCTCGATACTGACTGCGTAGCGGTCACAGCAAATTTCCAGCCCCAAAACAATCGTCTCGGAGCTCTACGGGAGATGTTTCGTATCCCGGGATGCAAAAAGGAGTGCAACACGATGACTTCCCAGGGGGTCACCCATCGTAGTACTACTCTGGCCCAAGCACGCTTAACTTCGGTGTTTTGATGGGATCCGGTGATTTAGTGCTGCCATTATCGCACCCGTTTCGCGAGCTTCGTCCCTCGCCTATGTGCACGTTGCGGTCGGCGCATCAACGTCCGGAGCCTCTTGCCCGTCACGAAACCGTCGTCGCTTTCTCGAACTTTCACGAAATCCCTATTGCAAGCCTTCTCCGAGCCCTAGCCCGACCACTGCGTATCGGTCACGGCAAGCGCGTGCCGAAACCATCGGCACTTTCCAGAATGATCTCGGAATCGCTATTGCGACCCCAATCCGGAAAGCTCTCTACGAGCCCCTCGATACTGACTGCGTAGCGGTCACAGCAAATTTCCAGCCCCAAAACAATCGTCTCGGAGCTCTACGGGAGATGTTTCGTATCCCGGGATGCAAAAAGGAGTGCAACAAGAGGACTTCCCTGGGGGTCACCCATCGTAGTACTACACTGGCCCAAGCACGCTTAACTTCGGTGTTTTGATGGGATCCGGTGATTTAGTGCTGCCATTATTGCACCCGTTTCGCGAGCTTCGTCCCTCGCATATGTGCACGTCGCGGTCGGCGCATCAACGTCCGGAGCCTCTTGCTCGTCACGAAACCGTCGTCGCTTTCTCAAATGTTCACGAAATCCCTATTGCAAGCCCTCTCCGAGCCCTAGCCCGACGACTGTGTATCGGTCACGGCAAGCGCGAGCCGAAACCATCGGCACTTTCTAGAACGATCTCGGAATCGCTATTGCGACCCCAATCCGGAAAGCTCTCTCCGAGCCCCTCAATACTGACTGCGTAACGGTCACAGCAAATTTCCAGCCCCAAAACAATCGTCTCGGAGCTCTACGGGAGATGTTTCGTATCCCTGGATGCAAAAAGGAGTGCAACACGAAGACTTCCCAGGGGGTCACCCATCGTAGTACTACTCTGGCCCAAGCACGCTTAACTTCGGTGTTTTGATAGGATCCGGTGATTTAGTGCTGGCATTATCGCACCCGTTTCCCGTGCTTCGTCCCTCGCCTATGTGTACGTCGCGGTCGGCGCGTCAACGTCCGGAGCCTCTTGCCCGTCTCGAAACCGTCGTCGCTTTCTCGAATGTTCACGAAATCCCTAATGCAAGCCCTCACCGAGCCCTAGCCCGACGACTGTGTATCGGTCACGGCAAGCGCGTGCCGAAACCATCGGCACTTTCTAGAACGATCTCGGAATCGCTATTGCGACCCCAATCCGGAAAGCTCTCTCCGAGCCCCTCGATACTGACTGCGTAGCGGTCACAGCAAATTTCCAGCCCCAAAACAATCGTCTCGGAGCTCTACGGGAGATGTTTCGTATCCCGGGATGCAAAAAGGAGTGCAACACGATGACTTCCCAGGGGGTCACCCATCGTAGTACTACTCTGGCCCAAGCACGCTTAACTTCGGTGTTTTGATGGGATCCGGTGATTTAGTGCTGCCATTATCGCACCCGTTTCGCGAGCTTCGTCCCTCGCCTATGTGCACGTCACGGTCGGCGCATCAACGTCCGGAGCCTCTTGCCCGTCACGAAACCGTCGTCGCTTTCTCGAACTTTCACGAAATCCCTATTGCAAGCCTTCTCCGAGCCCTAGCCCGACCACTGCGTATCGGTCACGGCAAGCGCGTGCCGAAACCATCGGCACTTTCCAGAATGATCTCGGAATCGCTATTGCGACCCCAATCCGGAAAGCTCTCTCCGAGCCCCTCAATACTGACTGCGTAACGGTCACAGCAAATTTCCAGCCCCAAAACAATCGTCTCGGAGCTCTACGGGAGATGTTTCGTATCCCGGGATGCAAAAATGAGTGCAACACGAAGACTTCCCAGGGGGTCACCCATCGTAGTACTACTCTGGCCCAAGCACGCTTAACTTCGGTGTTTTGATAGGATCCGGTGATTTAGTGCTGGCATTATCGCACCCGTTTCCCGTGCTTCGTCCCTCGCCTATGTGTACGTCGCGGTCGGCGCGTCAACGTCCGGAGCCTCTTGCCCGTCACGAAACCATCGTCGCTTT
The DNA here is from genome assembly GCF_036884655.1 of Musa acuminata AAA Group. Classification (NCBI taxonomy): domain Eukaryota; kingdom Viridiplantae; phylum Streptophyta; class Magnoliopsida; order Zingiberales; family Musaceae; genus Musa; species Musa acuminata. The sequence continues at coordinate 24,624,199 of NC_088338.1, read as the reverse complement.
CTCGAATGTTCACGAAATCCCTAATGCAAGCCCTCACCGAGCCCTAGCCCGACGACTGTGTATCGGTCACGGCAAGCGCGCGCCGAAACCATCGGCACTTTCTAGAACGATCTCGGAATCGCTATTGCGACCCCAATCCGGAAAGCTCTCTCCGAGCCCCTCGATACTGACTGCGTAGCGGTCACAGCAAATTTCCAGCCCCAAAACAATCGTCTCGGAGCTCTACGGGAGATGTTTCGTATCCCGGGATGCAAAGAGGAGTGCAACACGATGACTTCCCAGGGGGTCACCCATCGTAGTACTACTCTGGCCCAAGCATGCTTAACTTCGGTGTTTTGATGGGATCCGGTGATTTAGTGCTGCCATTATCGCACCCGTTTCGCGAGCTTCGTCCCTCGCCTATGTGCACGTTGCGGTCGGCGCATCAACGTCCGGAGCCTCTTGCCCGTCACGAAACCGTCGTCGCTTTCTCGAACTTTCACGAAATCCCTATTGCAAGCCTTCTCCGAGCCCTAGCCCGACCACTGCGTATCGGTCACGGCAAGCGCGTGCCGAAACCATCGGCACTTTCCAGAATGATCTCGGAATCGCTATTGCGACCCCAATCCGGAAAGCTCTCTACGAGCCCCTCGATACTGACTGCGTAGCGGTCACAGCAAATTTCCAGCCCCAAAACAATCGTCTCGGAGCTCTACGGGAGATGTTTCGTATCCCGGGATGCAAAAAGGAGTGCAACACGAGGACTTCCCAGGGGGTCACCCATCGTAGTACTACACTGGCCCAAGCACGCTTAACTTCGGTGTTTTGATGGGATCCGGTGATTTAGTGCTGCCATTATTGCACCCGTTTCGCGAGCTTCGTCCCTCGCATATGTGCACGTCGCGGTCGGCGCATCAACGTCCGGAGCCTCTTGCTCGTCACGAAACCGTCGTCGCTTTCTCGAATGTTCACGAAATCCCTATTGCAAGCCCTCTCCGAGCCCTAGCCCGACGACTGTGTATCGGTCACGGCAAGCGCGAGCCGAAACCATCGGCACTTTCTAGAACGATCTCGGATTCGCTATTGCGACCCCAATCCGGAAAGCTCTCTCCGAGCCCCTCAATACTGACTGCGTAACGGTCACAGCAAATTTCCAGCCCCAAAACAATCGTCTCGGAGCTCTACGGGAGATGTTTCGTATCCCGGGATTGAAAAAGGAGTGCAACACGAAGACTTCCCAGGGGGTCACCCATCGTAGTACTACTCTGGCCCAAGCACGCTTAACTTCGGTGTTTTGATAGGATCCGGTGATTTAGTGCTGGCATTATCGCACCCGTTTCCCGTGCTTCGTCCCTCGCCTATGTGTACGTCGCGGTCGGCGCGTCAACGTCCGGAGCCTCTTGCCCGTCACGAAACCGTCGTCGCTTTCTCGAATGTTCACGAAATCCCTAATGCAAGCCCTCACCGAGCCCTAGCCCGACGACTGTGTATCGGTCACGGCAAGCGCGTGCCGAAACCATCGGCACTTTCTAGAACGATCTCGGAATCGCTATTGCGACCCCAATCCGGAAAGCTCTCTCCGAGCCCCTCGATACTGACTGCGTAGCGGTCACAGCAAATTTCCAGCCCCAAAACAATCGTCTCGGAGCTCTACGGGAGATGTTTCGTATCCCGGGATGCAAAAAGGAGTGCAACACGATGACTTCCCAGGGGGTCACCCATCGTAGTACTACTCTGGCCCAAGCACGCTTCACTTCGGTGTTTTGATGGGATCCGGTGATTTAGTGCTGCCATTATCGCACCCGTTTCGCGAGCTTCGTCCCTCGCCTATGTGCACGTCGCGGTCGGCGCATCAACGTCCGGAGCCTCTTGCCCGTCACGAAACCGTCGTCGCTTTCTCGAACTTTCACGAAATCCCTATTGCAAGCCTTCTCCGAGCCCTAGCCCGACCACTGCGTATCGGTCACGGCAAGCGCGTGCCGAAACCATCGGCACTTTCCAGAATGATCTCGGAATCGCTATTGCGACCCCAATCCGGAAAGCTCTCTACGAGCCCCTCGATACTGACTGCGTAGCGGTCACAGCAAATTTCCAGCCCCAAAACAATCGTCTCGGAGCTCTACGGGAGATGTTTCGTATCCCGGGATGCAAAAAGGAGTGCAACACGAGGACTTCCCTGGGGGTCACCCATCGTAGTACTACACTGGCCCAAGCATGCTTAACTTCGTTGTTTTGATGGGATCCGGTGATTTAGTGCTGCCATTATTGCACCCGTTTCGCGAGCTTCGTCCCTCGCATATGTGCACGTCGCGGTCGGCGCATCAACGTCCGGAGCCTCTTGCCCGTCACGAAACCGTCGTCGCTTTCTCGAATGTTCACGAAATCCCTATTGCAAGCCCTCTCCGAGCCCTAGCCCGACGACTGTGTATCGGTCACGGCAAGCGCGAGCCGAAACCATCGGCACTTTCTAGAACGATCTCGGAATCGCTATTGCGACCCCAATCCGGAAAGCTCTCTCCGAGCCCCTCAATACTGACTGCGTAACGGTCACAGCAAATTTCCAGCCCCAAAACAATCGTCTCGGAGCTCTACGGGAGATGTTTCGTATCCCGGGATGCAAAAAGGAGTGCAACACGAAGACTTCCCAGGGGGTCACCCATCGTAGTACTACTCAGGCCCAAGCACGCTTAACTTCGGTGTTTTGATAGGATCCGGTGATTTAGTGCTGGCATTATCGCACCCGTTTCCTGTGCTTCGTCCCTCGCCTATGTGTACGTCGCGGTCGGCGCGTCAACGTCCGGAGCCTCTTGCCCGTCACGAAACCGTCGTCGCTTTCTCGAATGTTCACGAAATCCCTAATGCAAGCCCTCACCGAGCCCTAGCCCGACGACTGTGTATCGGTCACGGCAAGCGCGTGCCGAAACCATCGGCACTTTCTAGAACGATCTCGGAATCGCTATTGCGACCCCAATCCGGAAAGCTCTCTCCGAGCCCCTCGATACTGACTGCGTAGCGGTCACAGCAAATTTCCAGCCCCAAAACAATCGTATCGGAGCTCTACGGGAGATGTTTCGTATCCCGGGATGCAAAAAGGAGTGCAACACGATGACTTCCCAAGGGGTCACCCATCGTAGTACTACTCTGGCCCAAGCACGCTTAACTTCGGTGTTTTGATGGGATCCGGTGATTTAGTGCTGCCATTATCGCACCCGTTTCGCGAGCTTCGTCCCTCGCCTATGTGCACGTCGCGGTCGGCGCATCAACGTCCGGAGCCTCTTGCCCGTCACGAAACCGTCGTCGCTTTCTCGAACTTTCACGAAATCCCTATTGCAAGCCTTCTCCGAGCCCTAGCCCGACCACTGCGTATCGGTCACGGCAAGCGCGTGCCGAAACCATCGGCACTTTCCAGAATGATCTCGGAATCGCTATTGCGACCCCAATCCGGAAAGCTCTCTACGAGCCCCTCGATACTGACTGCGTAGCGGTCACAGCAAATTTCCAGCCCCAAAACAATCGTCTCGGAGCTCTACGGGAGATGTTTCGTATCCCGGGATGCAAAAAGGAGTGCAACACGAGGACTTCCCAGGGGGTCACCCATCGTAGTACTACACTGGCCCAAGCACGCTTAACTTCGGTGTTTTGATGGGATCCGGTGATTTAGTGCTGCCATTATCGCACCCGTTTCGCGAGCTTCGTCCCTCGCATATGTGCACGTCGCGGTCGGCGCATCAACGTCCGGAGCCTCTTGCCCGTCACGAAACCGTCGTCGCTTTCTCGAATGTTCACGAAATCCCTATTGCAAGCCCTCTCCGAGCCCTAGCCCGACGACTGTGTATCGGTCACGGCAAGCGCGAGCTGAAACCATCGGCACTTTCTAGAACGATCTCGGAATCGCTATTGCGACCCCAATCCGGAAAGCTCTCTCCGAGCCCCTCAATACTGACTGCGTAACGGTCACAGCAAATTTCCAGCCCCAAAACAATCGTCTCGGAGCTCTACGGGAGATGTTTCGTATCCCCGGATGCAAAAAGGAGTGCAACACGAAGACTTCCCAGGGGGTCACCCATCGTAGTACTACTCTGGCCCAAGCACGCTTAACTTCGGTGTTTTGATAGGATCCGGTGATTTAGTTCTGGCATTATCGCACCCGTTTCCCGTGCTTCGTCCCTCGCCTATGTGTACGTCGCGGTCGGCGCGTCAACGTCCGAAGCCTCTTGCCCGTCACGAAACCGTCGTCGCTTTCTCGAATGTTCACGAAATCCCTAATGCAAGCCCTCACCGAGCCCTAGCCCGACGACTGTGTATCGGACACGGCAAGCGCGTGCCGAAACCATCGGCACTTTCTAGAACGATCTCGGAATCGCTATTGCGACCTCAATCCGGAAAGCTCTCTCCGAGCCCCTCGATACTGACTGCGTAGCGGTCACAGCAAATTTCCAGCCCCAAAACAATCGACTCGGAGCTCTACGGCAGATGTTTCGTATCCCGGGATGCAAAAAGGAGTGCAACACGAGGACTTCCCAGGGGGTCACCCATCGTAGTACTACACTGGCCCAAGCACGCTTAACTTCGGTGTTTTGATGGGATCCGGTGATTTAGTGCTGCCATTATCGCACCCGTTTCGCGAGCTTCGTCCCTCGCATATGTGCACGTCGCGGTCGGCGCATCAACGTCCGGAGCCTCTTGCCCGTCACGAAACCGTCGTCGCTTTCTCGAATGTTCACGAAATCCCTATTGCAAGCCCTCTCCGAGCCCTAGCCCGACGACTGTGTATCGGTCACGGCAAGCGCGTGCCGAAACCATCAGCACTTTCTAGAACGATCTCGGAATCGCTATTGCGACCCCAATCCGGAAAGCTCTATCCGAGCCCCTCGATACTGACTGCATAGCGGTCACAGCAAATTTCCAGCCCCAAAACAATCGTCTCGGAGCTCTACGGGAGATGTTTCGTATCCCGGGATGCAAAAAGGAGTGCAACACGAAGACTTCCCAGGGGGTCACCCATCGTAGTACTACTCTGGCCCAAGCACGCTTAACTTCGGTGTTTTGATAGGATCCGGTGATTTAGTGCTGGCATTATCGCACCCGTTTCCCGTGCTTCGTCCCTCGCCTATGTGTACGTCGCGGTCGGCGCGTCAACGTCCGGAGCCTCTTGCCCGTCACGAAACCGTCGTCGCTTTCTCGAACGTTCACGAAATCCCTATTGCAAGCTCTCTCCGAGCCCTAGCCCGACGACTGCGTATCGGTCACGGCAAGCGCGTGCCGAAATCATCGGCACTTTCTAGAACGATCTCGGAATCGCTATTGCGACCCCAATCCGGAAAGCTCTCTCCGAGCCCCTCGATACTGACAGCGTAGCGGTCACAGCAAATTTCCAGCCCCAAAACAATCGTCTCGGAGCTCTACGGGAGATGTTTCGTATCCCGGGATGCAAAAAGGAGTGCAACACGATGACTTCCCAGGGGGTCACCCATCGTAGTACTACTCTGGCCCAAGCACGCTTAACTACGGTGTTTTGATGGGATCCGGTGATTTAGTGCTGCCATTATCGCACCCGTTTCGCGAGCTTCGTCCCTCGCCTATGTGCACATCGCGGTCGGCGCATCAACGTCCGGAGCTTCTTGCCCGTCACGAAACCGTCGTCGCTTTCTCGAACTTTCACGAAATCCCTATTGCAAGCCCTCTCCGAGCCCTAGCCCGACGACTGTGTATCGGTCACGGCAAGCGCGTGCCGAAACCATCGGCACTTTCTAGAACGATCTCGGAATCGCTATTGCGACCCCAATCCGGAATGCTCTCTCCGAGCCCCTCGATACTGACTGCGTAGCGGTCACAGCAAATTTCCAGCCCCAAAACAATCGTCTCGGAGCTCTACGGGAGATGTTTCGTATCCCGGGATGCAAAAAGGAGTGCAACACGAAGACTTCCCAGGGGGTCACCCATCGTAGTACTACTCTGGCCCAAGCACGCTTAACTTCGGTGTTTTGATAGGATCCGGTGATTTAGTGCTGGCATTATCGCACCCGTTTCCCGTGCTTCGTCCCTCGCCTATATGTACGTCGCGGTCGGCGCGTCAACGTCCGGAGCCTCTTGCCCGTCACGAAACCGTCGTCGCTTTCTCGAACGTTCACGAAATCCCTATTGCAAGCTCTCTCCGAGCCCTAGCCCGACCACTGCGTATCGATCACGGCAAGCGCGTTCCGAAATCATCGGCACTTTCTAGAACGATCTCGGAATCGCTATTGCGACCCCAATCCGGAAAGCTCTCTCCGAGCCCCTCGATACGGACTGCGTAGCGGTCACAGCAAATTTCCAGCCCCAAAACAATCGTCTCGGAGCTCTACGGGAGATGTTTCGTATCCCGGGATGCAAAAAGGAGTGCAACACGAGGACTTCCTGTCACGCCCCTCAAAATATTATCCATGATATTAAAACAATTTTCATCACAGACCAATCCATCCAGGATCCAAACTAACGTTTGAGGACACTGAAAAACATTCAATCAAATTCACATCCATAAAACCTGTGCATTTTAAAATCATATATCACATCACTCGATAATTCACATTTATGGCAACCCAAGCCAATTTGACAAACATGAACAACATTTATAAATCCACAAGCTAAATAAATTATACAATCAGAACTCCAACTATTCACCACAAGTTCATATCGTCATAAGTTATACTTAACATTCCGAAATTCCAAATAAGAGAGGTCTTCTAACACTTTTACACAGTATATCCATTTCGATTCATCGACAACATTTCATTACATACAAAACATACTTATACAACAATATCATAATAACCACCCAGACTTGCCCATAATTCTGAATAGCTATCCACTGCCTCAGCCCAAATCAACATCTCGAAGAGTGACAAGCTGACCTGAAATATTTATATAATAACGGAGTGAGCAAAAAACAGCTCAGCAAGTGACAAAGCATATTCAGAACAAAAGGAACGGTTTCAAACGAGTAAGGTATCATAATGCAAGGCAGAATACAAGAATTCTCAAGGATACCATCTCAATAGATACCAAATCATACGTATCATGTCATTCAAAACATATTTGATCCATAACGAATGGAGCATAGAGTAATTGGAACATATCAATGGCAGATAGGACATTTCAGAACATATCAGTTCATAGCAAATGGAGCACAGAGTAATTGGAGCATATCAGTAACAAAGGAAACATATCGGAGCTTATCAATGGCAGATAGGACATTTCAGAACATATCAGTTCATAGCAAATGGAGCACAGAGTAATTGGAGCATATCAGTAACAAAGGAAACATATCGGAGCTTATCAATGGCAGATAGGACATTTCAGAACATATCAGTTCATAGCAATTGGAGCACAGAGTAATTGGAGCATATCAATGGCAGATGAAATGTTCCGGAGCATATCAACGACATATGGAACATTTCGAAGCATATTATCAGTGAATGAAGCATTTCAGAGCATAACAAAAACAAATATCGTACAGAAGCTCAAACGTCGTCTTTGACGTTGCAAACATATCAATTTTATCCAAAGCATGTACAGAAACACATAACCAAAGCTCTGGATATCATATCAAACATACAGAAGGTGTAGTGGGATCTCAGTCAGAATGTGATTCATCCATTTCTGAATGACCACCTGACAAAAGTCTCCCACGTCTGGGAGCTCCATCCACCCACGTCTAGGTGAAGTCAAAGGGGGCCGGCAGTGCAACGCAGGCTCTAAGCAATATCCCACATAGCGGGACCCCATAAAGCGGGCAAATAAGCGCATACCAGAATATCCCACATAGCGGGACCCCACAAAGCGGGCAAATCAGCGCATACCCTTTACCATTTCTGGCAAAGGTCCAGACAATCCCACACACCAGAGTACAAAAGGGCAGTTTCAACAATAAGTAGCTTATATCGGAAGCACACGCGGAACAACAAAGCGTACATGTGCCTTTACGAGTCAATCCGAAGTAAGCAATAATCTTTCACAAGTATATTCAGATTTGAAAGGAATTGAAAGCAAGGACACATATGGAATCCAAGCAATCATATATAACTCAATTCAATAAGAAGATTTGATGAATTCAATGTCCAAAGGAATGAAACTAGAATAGGCACATATCGAAAGCAAATGCGGAACAATAGGATATACATGTGCCTATATGAGTCAATACGATATAGCATAAACGTTACACAACAGTTTTCAAGAATGCAATAATTTTAAGGACAAGAGCATACAAGAATTCAAAGCAGTAATATAAAGCTCAATTGAATGAGAAAGCTAAAGGATATCAATTTTCAAAGGAATGAAACCAGAATATGAGAAATCGACCAAAGCTCGATTTCTGGCAGAATACAGAAGGCACATTGAACAAATGATTCAAACTATCAATCGTGCTCCAATTTACTCAGAAATAATCATTGGATTATACTTTCAGATAAGACAGGCTTCATATGAATTGAGCTGTCCAACAGAGAGAGTTACAAATGATTTGGTAAGCAAGAGTCGTAGAACAAAATCTCTGTTGGCAGAATTCATAATGTCAGATTCAACAGATAACTGGCCAGGTGTTTGGATTCCAAATCTTTCAATCCATATATCAAAGAAAGGTCTACAAGTTTAGTTTCCAATGAAATCACTTTTGAACAAATCAGAGTTTCCAACAAAGACTAATAGGCAGCTCGGTATCAAAAGGTCAGAATCTCAAAAGTCGCGGTCGGCGCATCAACGTCCGGAGCCTCTTGCCCGTCACGAAACCGTCGTCGCTTTCTCGAACGTTCACGAAATCCCTATTGCAAGCCCTCTCCGAGCCCTAGCCCGACGACTGTGTATCGGTCACGGCAAGCGCGTGCCGAAACCATCGGCACTTTCTAGAACGATCTCGGAATCGCTATTGCGACCCCAATCCGGAAAGCTCTCTCCGAGCCCCTCGATACTGACTGCGTAGCGGTCACAGCAAATTTCCAGCCCCAAAACAATCGTCTCGGAGCTCTACGGGGGATGTTTCGTATCCCAGGATGCAAAAAGGAGTGCAACACGATGACTTCCCAGGGGGTCACCCATCGTAGTACTACTCTGGCCCAAGCACGCTTAACTTCGGTGTTTTGATGGGATCCGGTGATTTAGTGCGGCCATTATCGCACCCATTTCGCGAGCTTCGTCCCTCGCCTATGTGCACGTCGCGGTCGGCGCATCAACGTCCGGAGCCTCTTGCCAGTCACGAAACCGTCGTCGGTTTCTCGAACGTTCACGAAATCCCTATTGCAAGCCCTCTCCGAGCCCTAGCCCGACGACTGTGTATCGGTAACGGCAAGCGCATCCCGAAACCATCGGCACTTTCTAGAACGATCTCAGAATCGCTATTGCGACCCCAATCCGGAAAGCTCTCTCCGAGCCCCTCGATACTGACTGCGTAGCGGTCACAGCAAATTTCCAGCCCCAAAACAATCGTCTCGGAGCTCTACGGGAGATGTTTCGTATCCCGGGATGCAAAAAGGAGTGCAACACGATGACTTCCCAGGGGGTCACCCATCGTAGTACTACTCTGGCCCAAGCACGCTTAACTTCGGTGTTTTGATGGGATCCGGTGATTTAGTGCTGCCATTATCGCACCCCTTTCGCGAGCTTCGTCCCTCGCCTATGTGCACGTCGCGGTCGGCGCATCAACGTCCGGAGCCTCTTGCCCGTCACGAAACCGTCGTCGCTTTCTCGAACGTTCACGAAATCCCTATTGCAAGCCATCTCCGAGCCCTAGCCCGACGACTGTGTATCGGTCACGGCAAGCGCGTGCCGAAACCATCGGCACTTTCTAGAACGATCTCGGAATCGCTATTGCGACCCCAATACGGAAAGCTATCTCCGAGCCCCTCGATACTGACTACGTAGCGGTCACAGCAAATTTCCAGCCCCAAAACAATCGTCTCGGAGCTCTACGGGAGATGTTTCGTATCCCGGGATGCAAAAAGGAGTGCAACACGAAGACTTCCCAGGGGGTCACCCATCGTAGTACTACTCTGGCCCAAGCACGCTTAACTTCGGTGTTTTGATAGGAACCGGTGATTTAGTGCTGGCATTATCGCACCCGTTTCCCGTGCTTCGTCCCTCGCCTATGTGTACGTCGCGGTCGGCGCGTCAACGTCCGGAGCCTCTTGCCCGTCACGAAAACGTCGTCGCTTTCTCGAACGTTCACGAAATCCCAATTGCAAGCTCTCTCCGAGCCCTAGCCCGACGACTGCGTATCGGTCACGACAAGCGCGTTCCGAAATCATCGGCACTTTCTAGAACGATCTCGGAATCGCTATTGCGACCCCAATCCGGAAAGCTCTCTCCGAGCCCCTCGATACTGACAGCGTAGCGGTCACAGCAAATTTCCAGCCCCAAAACAATCGTCTCGGAGCTCTACGGGAGATGTTTCGTATCCCGGGATGCAAAAAGGAGTGCAACAAGAGGACTTCCCAGGGGGTCACCCATCGTAGTACTACTCTGGCCCAAGCACGCTTAACTTCGGTGTTTTGATGGGATCCGGTGATTTAGTGCTGCCATTATCGCACCCGTTTCCCGTGCTTCGTCCCTCGCCTATGTGCACGTCGCGGTAGGCGCATCAACGTCCGGAGCCTCTTGCCCGTCACGAAACCGTCGTCGCTTTCTTGAACGTTCACGAAATCCCTATTGCAAGCCCTCTCCGAGCACTAGCCCGACGACTGTGTATCGGTCACGGCAAGCGCGTGCCGAAACCATCGGCACTTTCTAGAACGATCTCGGAATCGCTATTGCGACCCCAATCCGGAAAGCTCTCTGCGAGCCCCTCGATACTGACTACGTAGCGGTCACAGCAAATTTCCAGCCCCAAAACAATCGTCTCGGAGCTCTACGGGAGATGTTTCGTATCCCGGGATGCAAAAAGGAGTGCAACACGATGACTTCCCAGGGGGTCACCCATCGTAGTACTACTCTGGCCCAAGCACGCTTAACTTCGGTGTGTTGATGGGATCCGGTGATTTAGTGCTGCCATTATCGCACCCGTTTCGCGAGCTTCGTCCCTCGCCTATGTGCACGTCGCGGTCGGTGCATCAACGTCCGGAGCCTCTTGCCCGTCACGAAACCGTCGTCGCTTTCTTGAACGTTCACGAAATCCCTATTGCAAGCCCTCTCCGAGCACTAGCCCGACGACTGTGTATCGGTCACGGCAAGCGCGTGCCGAAACCATCAGCACTTTCTAGAACGATCTCGGAATCGCTATTGCGACCCCAATCCGGAAAGCTCTCTGCGAGCCCCTCGATACTGACTACGTAGCGGTCACAGCAAATTTCCAGCCCCAAAACAATCGTCTCGGAGCTCTACAGGAGATGTTTCGTATCCCGGGATGGAAAAAGGAGTGCAACACGATGACTTCCCAGGGGGTCACCCATCGTAGTACTACTCTGGCCCAAGCACGCTTAACTTCGGTGTTTTGATGGGATCCGGTGATTTAGTGCTGCCATTATCGCACCCGTTTCCCGTGCTTCGTTCCTCGCCTATGTGCACGTCGCGGTCGGCGCATCAACGTCCGGAGCCTCTTGCCCGTCACGAAACCGTCGTCACTTTCTCAAACGTTCACGAAATCCCTATTGCAAGCCCTCTCCGAGCCCTAGCCCGACGACTGTGTATCGGTCACGGCAAGCGTGTGCCGAAACCAACGGCACTTTCTAGAACGATCTTGGAATCGCTATTGCGACCCCAATCCGGAAAGCTCTCTCCGAGCCCCTCGATACTGACTACTTAGCGGTCACAGCAAACTTCCAGCCCCAAAACAATCGTCTCGGAGCTCTACGGGAGATGTTTCGTATCCCGGGATGCAAAAAGGAGTGCAACACGAGGACTTCCCAGGGGGTCACCCATCGTAGTACTACTCTGGCCCAAGCACGCTTAACTTCGGTGTTTTGATGGGATCCGGTGATTTAGTGCTGCCATTATCGCACCCGTTTCCCGTGCTTCGTCCCTCGCCTATGTGCACGTCGCGGTCGGCGCATCAACGTCCAGAGCCTCTTGCCCGTCACGAAACCGTCGTCGCTTTCTTGAACGTTCACGAAATCCCTATTGCAAGCCCTCTCCGAGCACTAGCCCGACGACTGTGTATCGGTAACGGCAAGCGCGTGCCGAAACCATCGGCACTTTCTAGAACGATCTCGGAATCGCTATTGTGACCCCAATCCGGAAAGCTCTCTGCGAGCCCCTCGATACTGACTACGTAGCGGTCACAGCAAATTTCCAGCCCCAAAACAATCGTCTCGGAGCTCTACGGGAGATGTTTCGTATCCCGGGATGCAAAAAGGAGTGCAACACGATGACTTCCCAGGGGGTCACCCATCGTAGTACTACTCTGGCCCAAGCACGCTTAACTTCGGTGTTTTGATGGGATCCGGTGATTTAGTGCTGCCATTATCGCACCCATTTCCCAAGCTTCGTTCCTCGCCTATGTGCACGTCGCGGTCGGCGCATCAACGTCCGGAGCCTCTTGCCCGTCACGAAACCGTCGTCGCTTTCTCGAACGTTCACGAAATCCCTATTGCAAGCCCTCTCCGAGCCCTAGCCCGACGACTGTGTATCGGTCACGGCAAGCGTGTGCCGAAACCATCGGCACTTTCTAGAACGATCTCGGAATCGCTATTGCGACCCCAATCCGGAAAGCTCTCTCCGAGCCCCTCGATACTGACTACTTAGCGGTCACAGCAAATTTCCAGCCCCAAAACAATCGTCTCGGAGCTCTACAGGAGATGTTTCGTATCCCGGGATGCAAAAAGGAGTGCAACACGATGACTTCCCAGGGGGTCACCCATCGTAGTACTACTCTGGCCCAAGCACGCTTAACTTCGGTGTTTTGATGGGATCCGGTGATTTAGTGCTGCCATTATCGCACCCGTTTCGCGAGCTTCGTCCCTCGCCTATGTGCACGTCGCGGTCGGTGCATCAACGTCCGGAGCCTTTTGCCCGTCACGAAACCGTCGTCGCTTTCTCGAACATTCACGAAATCCCTATTGCAAGCCCTCTCCGAGCCCTAGCCCGACGACTGTGTATCGGTCACGGCAAGCGCGTGCCGAAACCATCGGCACTTTCTAGAACGATCTCGGAATCGCTATTGCGACCCCAATCCGGAAAGCTCTCTCCGAGCACCTCGATACTGACTACGTAGCGGTCACAGCAAATTTGCAGCCCCAAAACAATCGTCTCGGAGCTCTACGGGAGATGTTTCGTATCCCGGGATGCAAAAAGGAGTGCAACACGATGATTTCCCAGGGGGTCACCCATCGTAGTACTACTCTGTCCCAAGCACGCTTAACTTCGGTGTTTTCAAGGGATCCGGTGATTTAGTGCTGCCATTATCGCACCCGTTTCGCGAGCTTCGTCCCTCGCCTTTGTGCACGTCGCGGTCGGCGCATCAACGTCCGGAGCCTCTTGCCCGTCACGAAACCGTCGTCGCTTTCTCGAACGTTCACGAAATCCCTATTGCAAGCCCTCACCGAGCCCTAGCCCGACGACTGTGTATCGGTCATGGCAAGCGCGTGCCGAAACCATCGGCACTTTCTAGAACGATCTCGGAATCGCTATTGCGACCACAATCCGGAAAGCACTCTCCGAGCCCCTCGATACTGACTACGTAGCGGTCACAGCAAATTTCCAGCCCCAAAAAAATCGTCTCGGAGCTCTACGGGAGATGTTTCGTATCCCGGGATGCAAAAAGGAGTGCAACACGAAGACTTCCCAGGGGGTCACCCATAATAGTACTACTCTGGCCCAAGCACGCTTAACTTTGGTGTTTTGATGGGATCCGGTGATTTAGTGCTGCCATTATCGCACCCCTTTCGCGAGCTTCGTCCCTCGCCTATGTGCACGTCGCGGTCGGCGCATCAACGTCCGGAGCCTCTTGCCCGTCACGAAACCGTCGTCGCTTTCTCGAACGTTCACGAAATCCCTATTGCAAGCCCTCTCCGAGCCCTAGCCCGACGACTGTGTATCGGTCACGGCAAGCGCGTGCCGAAACCATCGGCACTTTCTAGAACGATCTCGGAATCGCTATTGTGACCCCAATCCGGAAAGCTCTCTCCGAGCCCCTCGATACTGACTACGTATAGGTCACAGCAAATTTCCAGCCCCAAAACAATCGTCTCGGAGCTCTACGGGAGATGTTTCGTATCCCGGGATGCAAAAAGGAGTGCAAAACGAGGACTTCCCAGGGGGTCACCCATCGTAGTACTACTCTGGCCCAAGCACGCTTAACTTCGGTGTTTTGATGGGATCCGGTGATTTAGTGCTGCCATTATCGCACCCGATTCGCGAGCTTCGTCCCTCGCCTATGTGCAGGTCGCGGTCGGCGCATCAACGTCCGGAGCCTCTTGCCCGTTACGAATCCGTCGTCGCTTTCTCGAACGTTCACGAAATCCCTATTGCAAGCTCTCTCCGAGCCCTGGCCCGACGACTGCGTATCGGTCACGGCAAGCGCGTGCCGAAACCATCGGCACTTTCTAGAACGATCTCGGAATCGCTATTGCGACCCCAATCCGGAAAGCTCTCTCCGAGCCCCTCGATACTGACTGCGTAGCGGTCACAGCAAATTTCCAGCCCCAAAACAATCGTCTCGGAGCTCTACGGTAGGTGTTTCGTATCCCGAGATGCAAAAAGGAGTGCAACACGAAGACTTCCTAGGGGATCACCCATCGTAGTACTACTCTGGCCCAAGCACGCTTAACTTCGGTGTTTTGATAGGATCTGGTGATTTAGTACTGGCATTATCGCACCCGTTTCCCGTGCTTCGTCCCTCGCCTATGTGTACGTCGCGGTCGGCGCGTCAACGTCCGGAGCCTCTTGCCCGTCACGAAACCGTCCTCGCTTTCTCGAACGTTCACGAAATCCCTATTGCAAGCTCTCTCCGAGCCCTAGCCCGACGACTGCGTATCGGTCACGGCAAGCGCGTGCCGAAATCATCGGCACTTTCTAGAACGATCTCGGAATCGCTATTGCGACCCCAATCCGGAAAGCTCTCTCCGAGCCCCTCGATACTGACTGCGTAGCGGTCACAGCAAATTCCCAGCCCCAAAACAATCGTCTCGGAGCTCTACGGGAAATGTTTCGTATCCCGGGATGCAAAAAGGAGTGCAACACGATGACTTCCCAGGGGATCACCCATCGTAGTACTACTTTGGCCCAAGCACGCTTAACTTCGGTGTTTTGATGGGATCCGGTGATTTAGTGCTGCCATTATCGCACCCGTTTCGCGAGCTTCGTCCCTCGCCTATGTGCACGTCGCGGTCGGCGCATCAACGTCCGGAGCCTCTTGCCGGTCACGAAACCGTCGTCGCTTTCTTGAACGTTCACGAAATCCCTATTGCAAGCCCTCTCCGAGCCCTAGCCCGACGATTGTGTATCGGTCACGGCAAGCGCGTGCCGAAACCATCGGCACTTTCTAGAACGATCTCGGAATCGCTATTGCGACCCCAATCCGGAAAGCTCTCTCCGAGCCCCTCGATACTGACAGCGTAGCGGTCACAGCAAATTTCCAGCCCCAAAACAATCGTCTCGGAGCTCTACGGGAGATGTTTCGTATCCCGGGATGCAAAAAAGAGTGCAACACGATGACTTCCCAGGGGGTCACCCTACGTAGTACTACTCTAGCCCAAGCACGCTTAACTTCGGTGTTTTGATTGGATCCGGTGATTTAGTGCTGCCATTATCGCACCCGTTTCGCGAGCTTCGTCCCTCGCCTATGTGCACGTCGTGGTCGGCGCATCAACGTCCGGAGCCTCTTGCCCGTCACGAAACCGTCGTCGCTTTCTCGAACGTTCACGAAATCCCTATCGCAAGCCCTCTCCGAGCCCTAGCCCGACGACTGTGTATCGGTCACGGCAAGCGCGTGCCGAAATCATCGGCACTTTCTAGAACGATCTCGGAATCGCTATTGCGACCCCAATCCGGAAAGCTCTCTCCGAGCCCCACGATACTGACTGCATAGTGGTCACAGCAAATTTTCAGCCCCAAAACAATCGTCTCGGAGCTCTACGGGAGATGTTTCGTATCCCGAGATGCAAAAAGGGGTGCAAACAAGATGACTTCCCAGGGGGTCACCCATCGTAGTACTACTCTGGCCCAAGCGCGCTTAACTTCGATGTTTTGATGGGATCCGGTGATTTAGTGCTGCCATTATCGCACCCGTTTCGCGAGCTTCGTCCCTCGCCTATGTGCACGTCGCGGTCGGCGCATCAACGTCCGGAGCCTCTTGCGCATCACGAAACCGTCGTCGCTTTCTCGAACGTTCACGAAATCCCTATTGCAAGCCCTCTCCGAGCCCTAGCCCGACGATTGTGTATCGGTCAGGGCAAGCGCGTGCCGAAACCATCGGCACTTTCTAGAACGATCTCGGAATCGCTATTGCGACCCCAATCCGGAAAGCTCTCTCCGAGCCCCTCGATATTGACTGCGTAGCGATCACAGCAAATTTCCAGCCCCAAAACAATCGTCTCGGAGCTCTACGGGAGATGTTTCGTATACCGGGATGCAAAAAGGAGTGCAACACGATGACTTCCCAGGGGGTCACCCTACGTAGTACTACTCTGGCCCAAGCACGCTTAACTTCGGTGTTTTGATGGGATCCGGTGATTTAGTGCTGCCATTATCGCACCTGTTTCGCGAGCTTCGTCCCTCGCCTATGTACACGTCGCGGTCGGCGCATCAATGTCCGGAGCCTCTTGCCCGTCACGAAACCGTCGTCGCTTTCTCGAACGTTCATGAAATCCCTATTGCAAGCCCTCTCCGAGCCCTAGCCCGACGACTGTGTATCGGTCACGGCAAGCGCGTGCCGAAACCATCGGCACTTTCTAGAACGATCTCGGAATCGCTATTGCGACACCAATCCGGAAAGATCTCTCCGAGCCCCTCGAAACTGACCGCGTAGCGGTCACAGCAAATTTCCAGCCCCAAAACAATCGTCTCGGAGCTCTACGGGAGATGTTTCGTATCCCGGGATGCAAAAAGGAGTGCAACACGAAGACTTCCCAGGGGGTCACCCATCGTAGTACTACTTTGGCCCAAGCACGCTTAACTTTGGTGTTTTGATGGGATCCGGTGATTTAGTGCTGCCATTATCGCACCCGTTTCGCGAGCTTCGTCCCTCGCCTATGTGCACGTCGCGTTCGGCGCATCAACGTCCGGAGCCTCTTGCCCGTCACGAAACCGTCGTCGCTTTCTCGAACGTTCACGAAATCCCTATTGCAAGCTCTCTCCGAGCCCTAGCCCGACGACTGCGTATCGGTCACGGCAAGCGCGTGCCGAAACCATCGGCGCTTTCTAGAACGATCTCGGAATCGCTATTGCGACCCCAATCCGGAAAGCTCTCTCCGAGCCCCTCGATACTGACTGCGTAGCGGGGATAGCAAATTTCCAGCCCCAAAACAATCGTCTCGGAGCTCTACGGGAGATGTTTCGTATCCCGGGATGCAAAAAGGAGTGCAACACGAGGACTTCCCAGGGGGTCACCCATCGTAGTACTACTCTGGCCCAAGCACGCTTAACTTCAGTGTTTTGATGGGATCCGGTGATTTAGTGCTGCCATTATCGCACCCGTTTCGCGAGCTTCGTCCCTCGCCTATGTGCACGTCGCGGTCGGCGCATCAACGTCCGGAGCCTCTTGCCCGTTACGAATCCGTCGTCGCTTTCTCGAACGTTCACGAAATCCCTATTGCAAGCTCTCTCCGAGCCCTGGCCCGACGACTGCGTATCGGTCACGGCAAGCGCGTGCCGAAACCATCGGCACTTTCTAGAACGATCTCGGAATCGCTATTGCGACCCCAATCCGGAAAGCTCTCTCCGAGCCCCTCGATACTGACTGCATAGCGGTGATACCAAATTTCCAGCCCCAAAACAATCGTCTCGGAGCTCTACGGGAGATGTTTCGTATCCCGGGATGCAAAAAGGAGTGCAACACGAGGACTTCCTAGGGGGTCACCCATCGTAGTACTACTCTGGCCCAAGCACGCTTAACTTCGGTGTTTTGATGGGATCCGGTGATTTAGTGCTGCCATTATCGCACCCGTTTCGCGAGCTTCGTCCCTCGCCTATGTGCACGTCGCGGTCGGCGCATCAACGTCCGGAGCCTCTTGCCCGTCACGAAACCGTCGTCGCTTTCTCGAACGTTAACGAAATCCCTATTGCAAGCCCTCTCCGAGCCCTAGCCCGACGATTGTGTATCGGTCACGGCAAGCGCGTGCCGAAACCATCGGCACTTTCTAGAACAATCTCGGATTCGCTATTGCGACCCCAATCCGGAAAGCTCTTTCCGAGCCCTTCGATACTGACTGCATAGTGGTCACAGGAAATTTCCAGCCCCAAAACAATCGTCTCGGAGCTCTACGGGAGATGTTTCGTATCCCGGGATGCAAAAAGGAGTGCAACACGAAGACTTCCCAGGGGGTCAGCCATCGTAGTATTACTCTGGCCCAAGCACGCTTAACTTCGGTGTTTTGATGGGATCCGGTGATTTAGTGCTGCCATTATCACACCCGTTTCGCGAGCTTCGTCCCTCGCCTATGTGCACGTCGCGTTCGGCGCATCAACGTCCGGAGCCTCTTGCCCGTCACGAAACCGTCGTCGCTTTCTCGAACGTTCACGAAATCCCTATTGCAAGCTCTCTCCGAGCCCTAGCCCGACGACTGCGTATCGGTCACGGCAAGCGCGTGCCGAAACCATCGGCACTTTCTAGAACGATCTCGGAATCGCTATTGCGACCCCAATCCGTAAAGCTCTCTCCGAGCCCCTCGATACTGACTGCGTAGCGGTGATAGCAAATTTCCAGCCCCAAAACAATCGTCTCGGAGCTCTACGGGAGATGTTTCGTATCCCGGGATGCAAAAAGGAGTGCAACACGATGACTTCCCAGGGGGTCACCCATCGTAGTACTACTCTGGCCCAAGCACGCTTAACTTCGGTGTTTTGATGGGATCCGGTGATTTAGTGCTGCCATTATCGCACCCGTTTCGCGAGCTTCGTCCCTCGCCTATGTGCACGTCGCGGTCGGCGCATCAACGTCCGGAGCCTCTTGCCCGTCACGAAACCGTCATCGCTTTCTCGAACGTTCACGAAATCCCTATTGCAAGCCCTCTCCGAGCCCTAGCCCGACGACTGTGTATCGGTCACGGCAAGCGCGTGCCGAAACCATCGGCACTTTCTAGAATGATCTCGGAATCGCTATTGCGACCCCAATCCGGAAAGCTCTCTCCGAGCCCCTCGATACTGACTGCATAGTGGTCACAGGAAATTTCCAGCCCCAAAACAATCGTCTCGGAGCTCTACGGGAGATGTTTCGTATCCCGGGATGCAAAAAGGAGTGCAACACGAAGACTTCCCAGGGGGTAAGCCATCGTAGTATTACTCTGGCCCAAGAACGCTTAACTTCGGTGTTTTGATGGGATCCGGTGATTTAGTGCTACCATTATCGCACCCGTTTCGCGAGCTTCGTCCCTCGCCTATGTGCACGTCGCGTTCGGCGCATCAACGTCCGGAGCCTCTTGCCCGTCACGAAACCGTCGTCGCTTTCTCGAACGTTCACGAAATCCCTATTGCAAGCTCTCTCTGAGCCCTAGCCCGACGACTGCGTATCGGTCACGGCAAGCGCGTGCCGAAACCATCGGCGCTTTCTAGAACGATCTCGGAATCGCTATTGCGACCCCAATCCGGAAAGCTCTCTCCGAGCCCCTCGATACTGACTGCGTAGCGGGGATAGCAAATTTCCAGCCCCAAAACAATCGTCTCGGAGCTCTACGGGAGATGTTTCGTATCCCGGGATGCAAAAAGGAGTGCAACACGATGACTTCCCAGGGGGTCACCCATCGTAGTACTACTCTAGCCCAAGCACGCTTAACTTCGGTGTTTTGATGGGATCCGGTGATTTAGTGCTGCCATTATCGCACCCGTTTCAAGAGCTTCGTCCCTCGCCTATGTGCACGTCGCGGTCGGCGCATTAACGTCCAGAGCCTCTTGCCCGTCAGGAAACCGTCGTCGCTTTCTCGAACGTTCACGAAATCCCTATTGCAAGCACTCTCCGAGCCCTAGCCCAACGACTGCGTATCGGTCACGGCAAGCGCGTGCCGAAACCATCGGCACTTTCTAGAACGATCTCGGAATCGCTATTGCGACCCCAATCCGGAAAGCTCTCTCCGAGCCCCTCGATACTGACTGCGTAGCGGTGATACCAAATTTCCAGCCCCAAAACAATCGTCTCGGAGCTCTACGGGAGATGTTTCGTATCCCAGGGATGCAAAAAGGAGTGCAACACGAAGACTTCCCAGGGGGTCACCCATCGTAGTATGTTAGAACCCTTGCAGATTCTAAACTTGGGGTTGATCTCTTTAGGGGATCGGCTTCCTTGGAACTCTATAGGGGTTCCTCCCTCCAAGTTGCTGCTCAAAGGCTGCAGAAAAGATTCATCTATTGCTTGAGAAAAGAGGAGGAATACATTGCTATTTATAGGGCTTCTAAACCCTAACTCCTAATAGGACTCCTACTTAAGACTCTTACTTCTAACCAACTCCTAATAGGACTCCTACTCAAGACTCCTATTCCCTTACAACTCCTAATTCTTCTCTAAGAAAAAACCTCCTACATGAATGTCCCTCTCAATTAGGACTCTCCTAACTAGAGTCCTAACAGAATGTCCCTCTCAATTAGGACTCTCCTAGCTAGAGTCCTAACAGAATGTCCCTCTCAATTAGGACTCTCCTAGCTAAAGTCCTAACAGTTTTACATGAATGTCCCTCTCAATTAGGACTCTCCAAGCTAGAGTCCTAACAGACCCGCCCTCTTCAAATCAGCCTTGTCCTCGAGGCTGATGATTCATGAATTCTGGGAATTTGATCTTCAAGTCGTCATAGTTCTCCCAAGTGGCATCTTCTTTTGGTAGGTTCGCCCACTGTATTAGCACTTCATTAGTGGGTCGTCGTCGTCGAGTCACGATCCGTCGATCAATAATGGCACTTGGCTGGGTCTGGAGTTCTCTTTGGGTAGTCATATTTGGTGGGTGGCTTTGGGCTGTCTCCAAGCACCTGTTTAAAACTTCCGGTTGGCTGTTGGTTTGTGGGTGATATGTCGTACTCCTTTTCAATTTAGTACCCTGCATATAGAATAACTTTGTCCAAAATCTGCTATTGAAGATGCAAGTAGAATTTGTCACAAGCACAATGCGTCCCTTATAGTGTAATTCTTTTGAGTCCCAATTGTAATGAGCCATGGGGCTTGGTGCTTCCTCCAATTTTTTTATAATCTTACTAGTATCTGAATCTTCTTTCCATTCCATCTTAATATCCTCAAGGAAGTCGTTGGTCGGAAGTGAAACGGTCAAAACTTCAACTTGCTCGAGTAGCTGCGAAAGCGCATCTGCAAGAACATTCTCTTTCCCCTTTTTGTAAGTTATTTCAAAATCAAATCCAAGAAGTTTTGTTACCCATTTTTGCTGCTCGGGGGAAGATATCTTCTGTTCCAAGAGATATTTTAGGCTTTTATGGTCGGTCTTGATTTGAAAGTATCGCCTGATCAAGTACAATCTCCACCTCGTTGCTGCGCGCACAATGGCGAGCATCTCCTTATCATATGTTGACATATTTTGATCGGAGGGAGATAATGCCTTACTAGTGTATGCGAGTGGTCGACCATCTTGCATGAGAATGGCTCCAATTCTGACTCCAGATGTGTCGGCCTCAATAATGAAGGGTCGGTTGAAATCTGGTAGTGTTAGCACCGGCGTCGTCGTCATGGCTGCCTTAAGTTTGTCGAAGGCAGCGGAGGCTCTGTCCAACCATTGGAAGACATTTTTTTCTAGTAAGGAAGTAAGTGGTGCACTGATCTTTTCATAGTTTTTCACGAACTTGCGGTAGTAGCCTGTTAAACCCAGAAAGCCATGTAGCAATTTTATGTTTCTCGAGGTCGGCCAGTTTTGCATTGCTCCAATTTTGAAGGGGTCCACTGCCACACCTTCCTCTGATATGATATGCCCAAGATATTCCACCTTTTGTTGAAGAAAGCAAAAATTTGTGGTTGTTGTGTGTTCAAAAGGTGGTTTTCCGTATGTCTTCTTCGCATGCTCGTATTTGATGATACCCGGATCAAAGGTCCAGCTTTGTAAAGATTTGTGCTCTCTTTCATCTAGCAATTCATCTACTATTGGAATAAAGTATTTGTCCTTGATGATTATGCCATTGAGAGCTCGGTAATCAACACATATTCGCCTTGTTCCGTCCTTCTTGCGTACAAGTAGCACCGGCAAAGAGTAGAGGTTGCAACTTGGCCGAATAACTCCTGTTTCGAGCATCTCTTTTATAATCCTTTCTATTTCATCCTTCTGGAGATGTGGATACTGATATGGCTGAGCATTTGCTGAAGATTTGCCTGGAAGAATCATTATACAATGATCATGCCGACAGGTAAGAGGTAGGTTGCGCGGTTCGTCAAATATATTTGAAAATTCAGCAAGCAAAGGAAGTAGATTTGGATCTTCAAATTCTATTGGCTCTCCCTTAGTTTGCTGCTCAAGTTGTACCAAAAAGCCGCTGCATGCTTTATGCAAAACATTCTCCATTTGTTGTGTGCAAATCGTTGTTATGTCGCCCCCACGTTTCCCGTGCAATGTCACCTGTTTCTCCTTACTGTAAAATTTCATAATTAGTTTCATAAAATTCCAGGAAATATCACCTAATGTCGTCAACCATTTAATTCTGAGCATGGCCTCATGATTGTTAAGAGGGAGAAGGAAGAAATCTGCAATTATCTCTTGGTCCTGTAGCAATAGTTTCTCCTGCAAGCGCCTATGATCACAATTCAAAATCCGTCTGTCGGTGACCTTAACATCAAACCTGCAGCGATTCTCGATAGGTAATGATATCCGAACAGCAAGCTTACTATTTAGGAAGTTAGTAGTACTGCCCGTGTCGATGAGAACAGTGATTGGTTGTTGTTTGAGAAGGCCTCCAATTTTCATCGTTTGCGGGTTTGAGTAGCTAGCTAGTGTATGTACCGTAACTTCGGTCGGTTGTGGCT
This sequence comes from Musa acuminata AAA Group, assembly GCF_036884655.1. Classification (NCBI taxonomy): domain Eukaryota; kingdom Viridiplantae; phylum Streptophyta; class Magnoliopsida; order Zingiberales; family Musaceae; genus Musa; species Musa acuminata. Next base: position 24,601,165 of record NC_088338.1, on the reverse strand, counting down.
CTTCTTCTGCATCTTCTTCTTCATGTTCAAAGCTCTCTTTTGGATGTTCAATGACCTCTTCTTCTATCGGTTCAATCATAAGAAGTCCTCTTTTACTACAGCGATGCTCACGGCTCCACGGCTCGTCACAATGCCAACATAACCCCTTCGCATATCGCTCCCGAAGCTCTTCTCCTGTTAACCTCTTTGGTGCAGGGACTTGGTCGACAGTAGGGGGGGCTGAGGGCTTCAATATTACTGGTTGAGGAGTGACCCTAGTCCTCCGAGCTTCATGGTTCAATTGCTCCTCTTGATGTCGTGCGAAAGAGATGGCTGCCATAAGCGTGTACGGTTGTCGCGCTTTAACTTCTCCTCGGATCTCCGGCTTCAAGCCCTCAATGAAGGTCCTCAATAGCTGTTTTTGAGACCAATCATGATTTTGATTAGATAATCTTTCAAACCTGGTTTGGTACTCCTGAATGGTGGAGGTTTGTCGGATCTTTGCTAGTTGTTCGTCAATATTCTCGTAATCGGTTGGTCTGAAGTGAATCAGCAGTTCTTCTTTGAATTGTCGCCATGAAAGGACTCCATAAGTATGTTCAAACCAGTCAAACCACTGAATAGCATCCCCTTCAAGATGTATAGCTGCAATTTTCACCATAGATACATCCGCAATTTTGTGGTACCGAAAATATCGCTCCGCGTGCGAAATCCAACCAATCGGGTCTCCTTCTTCCCATCTAGGGAAGTCTACTCTCATGCATGGATAGTTGAGGTTGGTCATAGAGCTTCCCCTCTCTTGGAAGTCATCTCTTCGGGCTTGGTGTGATTGGGCAAAGCTCTCTCCTTGATATGATTTCTTCGGGCTTAGTGGTCGGCCCAATCTGAGTTCGGTAAAGAGCGTCCGAATCTTATCCTCCATTCGCGCCTCCAAGGCTTCGAATTTAGCATTGATTGCCTCCTTAGATGCCATAGTATATGGCCCCAAATCAATGATGTTAAGATCTCTCTTTTGCTATTGGGTTAAAGGCATGTATAGGTTGAGAGAAGTGATGGTCGAAAGTGTTGGTGGATTGGTGGATGTAGGCTATGGTTTAGGCTTGTTTTGTGGCTGTTTTGGGTGCAGTTTGAGGGTGTGGTTTGGTAGAGTTTTAGGGCTCTGGATGAAAGTTTTGGATCTGTGGTAGATGGTAGCAAAGGTTTGACAGAAATCAGTGGAAGTTGCAACAAGTATGTGCTGTCTTGTAAGAGTAGAATTGTCGTCGAAGAAACAACGGTTTCTCGACGTAATTTCCACCAAAAACTTAAGAGAATTGAGGAGGGAATTGATAGCAAAATCACAGTTTATATGACAGCAAGGATATCTAATTTAATCAAGAAAATTTCGGCAGTATAACAGCAAAGAAATTGGTGCAAGTTGCAATTGCAGAATTATCGTCGAAAAATTTCAGCGGGTTACGATGAAAATTTGCAGCAACATAAAATCGTTTTTAGAGATGAATTTCTTAATATACCAATCTTAGATGGAAGCCAAGATGATATATGAAGTCTATAAGAAATTTCATTCAAAAAGATTGCAAATAGATGGGTTAAGGCAACGATATGCAGTTGAAATTTTCTGCAGCATAGATTTTCAAGTGTAGCAGATTGGACATAAAAGATCAGTAGTTTATATTGAGAATTTTTCGATGAAACCAAAGGGAAATCTACTCTTAGGAAGTGTCAAAGATGTCATAAAAATATCGTAGAAATTTGGAAAGAAAAAGCAGAGTAGCAAGATCAAACAGATGGTGCTATGCGGCTGGAATTCTGCAATATATCTTTCGTCGTAGAGATGAAAACTTTGTGACGAAAAGTTTATGCAGCAATATAGGAACGATTTTTTTTTTTTTTGGATTTTCGAATAAGGATAACTAAATTGCAGCAGCAGTAAGGTAGGAAACCAGAACCTGTTGCAATTCACGGGGAGATCAAAGGATGATCCGTGGTGGTGGAGATGATGGCGGAATTCGGTGACGATCTTTTAAGCAATTGTGGGAATTGCTTTGGATGGTTGTGGAGGGTTGATGGATGGCTGTGAAAGGGCAGCGAGACGCCAAGAACGCTGCTCTGATACCAGGTGTTAGAACCCTTGCAGATTCTAAACTTGGGGTTGATCTCTTTAGGGGATCGGCCTCCTTGGAACTCTATAGGGGTTCCTCCCTCCAAGTTGCTGCTCAAAGGCTGCAGAAAAGATTCATCTATTGCTTGAGAAAAGAGGAGGAATACATGGCTATTTATAGGGCTTCTAAACCCTAACTCCTAATAGGACTCCTACTTAAGACTCTTACTTCTAACCAACTCCTAATAGGACTCCTACTCAAGACTCCTATTCCCTTACAACTCCTAATTCTTCTCTAAGAAAAAACCTCCTACATGAATGTCCCTCTCAATTAGGACTCTCCTAACTAGAGTCCTAATAGAATGTCCCTCTCAATTAGGACTCTCCTAGCTAGAGTCCTAACAGAATGTCCCTCTCAATTAGGACTCTCCTAGCTAAAGTCCTAACAGTTTTACATGAATGTCCCTCTCAATTAGGACTCTCCAAGCTAGAGTCCTAACATAGTACTACTCTGGCCCAAGCACGCTTAACTTCGGTGTTTTGATAGGATCTGGTGATTTAGTAATGGCATTATCGCACCCGTTTCCCGTGCTTCGTCCCTCGCCTATGTGCACGTCGCGGTCGGCGCATCATCGTCCGGAGCCTCTTGCCTGTCACGAAACCGTCGTCGCTTTCTCGAACGTTCACAAAATCCTTGTTGCAAGCCCTCTCCGAGCCCTAGCCCGACGATTGTGTATCGGTCACGGCAAGCGCGTGCCGAAACCATCGGCACTTTCTAGAACGATCTCGGAATCGCTATTGCGACCCCAATCCGGAAAGCTCTCTCCGAGCCCCTCGATACTGACTGCGTAGCGGTCACAGCAAATTTCCAGCCCCAAAACAATCGTCTCGGAGCTCTACGGGAGATGTTTCGTATCCCGGGATGCAAAAAGGTGTGCAACACGAAGACTTCCCAGGGGGTCACCCAACGTAGTACTACTCTGGCCCAAGCACGCTTAACTTCGGTGTTTTGATAGGATCTGGTGATTTAGTGCTGCCATTTTCGCACCCGTTTCGCGAGCTTCGTCCCTCGCCTATGTGCACGTCGCGGTCGGTGCATCAACCTCCGGAGCCTCTTGCCCGTCACGAAACCGTCGTCGCTTTCTCGAACGTTCACGAAATCCCTATTGCAAGCTCTCTCCGAGCCCTAGCCCGACGACTGCGTATCGGTCACGGCAAGCGCGTTCCGAAATCATCGGCACTTTCTAGAACGATCTCGGAATCACTATTGCGACCCCAATCCGGAAAGCTCTATCCGAGCCCCTCGATACTGACTGCGTAGCGGTCACAGCAAATTTCCAGCCCCAAAACAATCGTCTCGGAGCTCTACGGGAGATGTTTCGTATCCCGGGATGCAAAAAGGAGGGCAACACGATGACTTCCCAGGGGGTCACCGATCGTAGTACTACTCTGGCCCAAGCACGCTTAACTTCGGTGTTTTTATGGGATCCGGTGATTTAGTGCTTCCATTCTCGCACCCGTTTCGCGAGCTTCGTCACTCGCCTATGTGCACGTCGCGGTCGGCGCATCAACGCCCGGAGCCTCTTGCCCGTCACGAAACCATCGTCGCTTTCTCGAACGTTCACGAAATCCCTATTGCAAGCCCTCTCCGAGCCCTAGCCCGACGACTATGTATCGGTCACGGCAAGCGCGTGCCGAAACCATCGGCACTTTCTAGAACGATCTCGGAATCGTTATTGCGACCCCAATCCATAAAGCTCTTTCCGAGCCCCTCTATACTGACCGCGTAGCGGTCACAGCAAATTTCCAGCCCCAAAACAATCGTCTCGGAGCTCTACGGGAGATGTTTCGTATCCCGGGATGCAAAAAGGAGTGCAACACGAAGACTTCCCAGGGGGTCACCCATCGTAGTACTACTCTGGCCCAAGCATGCTTAACTTCGGTTTTTTGTTGGGATCCGGTGATTTAGTGCTGCCATTATCGAACCCGTTTCGCGAGCTTCGTCCCTCGCCTATGTGCACGTCGCGGTCGGCGCATCAACGTCCGGAGCCTCTTGCCCGTCACGAAACCGTCGTCGCTTTCTCGAACGTTCACGAAATCCCTATTGCAAGCTCTCTCCGAGCCCTAGCCCGACGACTGCGTATCGGTCACGGCAAGCGCGTGCCGAAACCATCGGCACTTTCTAGAACGATCTCGGAATCGCTATTGCGACCCCAATCCGGAAAGCTCTCTCCGAGCCCCTCGATAATGACTGCGTAGCAGTGATAGCAAATTTCCAGCCCCAAAACAATCGTCTCGGAGCTCTACGGGAGATGTTTCGTATCCCGGGATGCAAAAAGGAGTGCAACACGAGGACTTCCCAGGGGTTCACCCATTGTAGTACTACTCTGGCCCAAGCACGCTTAACTTCGGTGTTTTGATGGGATCCGGTGATTTAGTGCTGCCATTATCGCACCCGTTTCGCGAGCGTCGTCCCTCGCCTATGTGCACGTCGCGGTCGGCGCATCAACGTCCGGAGCCTCTTGCCCGTCACGAAACCGTCGTCGCTTTCTCGAACGTTCACGAAATCCCTATTGCAAGCCCTCTCCGAGCCCTAGCCCGACGACTGTGTATCGGTCACGGCAAGCGCGTGTCGAAACCACCGGCACTTTCTAGAACGATCTCGGAATCGCTATTGCAACCCCAATCCAGAAAGCTCTCTCCGAGCCCCTCGATACTGACTGCGTAGCGGTCACAGCAAATTTCCAGCCCCAAAACAATCGTCTCGGAGCTCTACGGGAAATGTTTCGTATCCCGGGATGCAAAAAGGAGTGCAACACGAGGACTTCCCAGGGGGTCACCCATCGTAGTACTACTCTGGCCCAAGCACGCTTAACTTTGGTGTTTTGATGGGATCCGATGATTTAGTTCTGCCATTATCGCACCCGTTCCGCAAGCTTCGTCCCTCGCCTATGTGCATGTCGCGGTCGGCGCATCAACGTCCGGAGCCTCTTGCCCGTCACGAAACCGTCGTCGCTTTCTCGAACGTTCACGAAATCCCTATTGCAAGCCCTCTCCGAGCCCTAGCCCGACGACTGTGTATCGGTCACGGCAAGCGCGTGCCGAAACCATCGGCACATTCTAGAACGATCTCGGAATCGCTATTGCGACCCCAATCCGGAAAGCTCTCTCCGAGCCCCTCGATACTGACTGCGTAGCGGTCACAGAAATTTCCAGCCCCAAAACAATCGTCTCGGAGCTCTACGGGAGATCTTTCGTATCCCGGGATGCAAAAAGGAGTGCAACACGAAGACTTCCCAGGGGGTCACCCATCGTAGTACTACTCTGGCCCAAGCACGCTTAACTTCGGTGTTTTGATAGGATCTGGTGATTTAGTGCTGGCATTATCGCACCCGTTTCCCGTGCTTCGTCCCTCGCCTATGTGTACGTCGCGGTTGGCGCGTCAACGTCCGGAGCCTCTTGCCCGTCACGAAACCGTCGTTGCTTTCTCGAACGTTCACGAAATCCCTATTGCAATCTCTCTCCGAGCCCTAGCCCGACGACTGCGTATCGGTCACGGCAAGCGCGTGCCGAAATCATCGGCACTTTCTAGATCGATCTCGGAATCGCTATTGCGACCCCAATCCGGAAAGCTCTCTCCGAGCCCCACGATACTGACTGCATAGTGGTCACAGCAAATTTCTAGCCCCAAAACAATCGTCTCGGAGCTCTACGGGAGATGTTTCGTATCCCGGGATGCAAAAAGGAGTGCAACACGAAGACTTCCCAAGGGGTCACCCATCGTAGTACAACTCTGGCCCAAGCACGCTTAACTTTGGTGTTTTGATGGGATCCGGTGATTTAGTGCTGCCATTATCGCACCCGTTTCGCGAGCTTCGTCACTCGCCTATGTGCACGTCGCGGTCGGTGCATCAACGTCCGGAGCCTCTTGCCCGTCACGAAACCGTCGTCGCTTTCTCGAACGTTCACGAAATCCCTATTGCAAGCCCTCTCCGAGCCCTAGCCCAACGACTGTGTATCGGTCATGGCAAGCGCGGGCCGAAACCATCGGCACTTTCTAGAACGATCTCGGAATTGCTATTGCGACCCCAATCCGGAAAGCTCTCTCCGAGCCCATCGATACTGTCTACGTAGCGGTCACAGCAAATTTCCAGCCCCAAAACAATCGTCTCGGATTTCTACGGGAGATGTTTCGTATCCCGGGATGCAAAAAGGAGTGCAACACGATGACTTCCCAGGGGGTCACCTATCGTAGTACTACTCTGGCCCAAGCACGCTTAACTTCGGTGTTTTGATGGGATCCGGTGATTTAGTGCTGCCATTATCGCACCCGTTTCGCGAGCTTCGTCCCTCGCCTATGTGCACGTCGCGGTCGGCGCATCAACGTCCGGAGCCTTTTGCCCGTTACGAAACCGTCGTCGCTTTCTCGAACGTTCACGAAATCCCTATTGCAAGCCCTCTCCGAGCCCTAGCCCGACAACTGTGTATCGGTCACGGCAAGTGCGTGCCGAAACCATCGGCACTTTCTAGAACGATCTCGGAATCGCTATTGCGACCCCAATCCGGAAAGCTCTCTCCGAGCCCCTCGATACTGACTGCGTAGCGGTCACAACAAATTTCCAGCCCCAAAACAATCGTCTCGGAGCTCTACGGGAGATGTTTCGTATCCCGGGATGCAAAAAGGAGTGCAACACGATGACTTCCCAGGGGGTCACCCATCGTAGTACTACTCTGGCCCAAGCACGCTTAACTTCGGTGTTTTGATGGGATCCGGTGATTTAGTGCTGCCATTATCGCACCCGTTTCGCGAGCTTCGTCCCTCGCCTATGTGCACGTCGCGGTCGGCGCATCAACGTCCGGAGCCTCTTGCCCGTCACGAAACCGTCGTCGCTTTCTCGAACGTTCACGAAATCCCTATTGCAAGCCCTCTCCGAGCCCTAGCCCGACGACTGCGTATCGGTCTCGGCAAGCGCATGCCGAAACCATCGGCACTTTCTAGAACGATCTCGGAATCGCTATTGCGACACCAATCCGGAAAGCTCTCTCCGAGTCACACGATACTGACCGCGTAGCGGTCACAGCAAATTTCCAGCCCCAAAACAATCGTCTCGGAGCTCTACGGGAGATGTTTCGTATCCCGGGATGCAAAGAGGAGTGCAACACGATGACTTCCCAGGGGGTCACCCATCGTAGTACTACTCTAGCCCAAGCACGCTTAACTTCGGTGTTTTGATGGGATCCGATGATTTAGTGCTGCCATTATCGCACCCGTTTCGCGAGCTTCGTCCCTCGCCTATGTGCACGTCGCGGTCGGCGCATCAACGTCCGGAGCCTCTTGCCCGTCACGAAACCGTCGTCGCTTTCTCGAACGTTCACGAAATCCCTATTGCAAGCCCTCTCTGAGCTCTAGCCCGACAACTGTGTATCGGTCACGGCAAGCGCGTGCCGAAACCATCGGCACTTTCTAGAACGATCTCGGAATCGCTATTGCGACCCCAATCCGGAAAGCTCTCTCCGAGCCTGTAACACCCCTCATTTCCGAATGTTCGTATAAATTTTTGGTGATAATGTAAGCATCTATTTTAATTGACAAAAGAAATAGAGTATGAATCAGAGGTAACTTATTTTTAAGATTTGGGAGATCTGTTCAAAAAAAAAAAAAAAAAAGAAAGAATCTGAGGACCTATATGTAAACCCTAAGGACCTAATCATGAATATGATAAAAACAAGGACTAAACTGCAAAATGCACCAAATGACAAATTCCACCGCTTAAGCCTCTCTGCCTTCGTTGTTAAGGAAGCAGAGGAGGCAGCTCGTGGGTGATCAGGGAAAGAAAGAAAGAAAGAAGAAGAAGAAGAAGAAGAAGAAGAAGAGGAAGAAGAGAAAGAAAATTGGGGCTTTTAGGGTTCTTGCTTTAATCTTGTCATTTCGGGTCAAAATTTCCAAAGGCAAGTGTTCTAACCCCATCCTACAGAAGTATTAGACTCTGTTTTTATATTGATTCAAAATAAATTGGAAGATTTCTATTTAGAAACTGATATGTCTTTCTTTGGACATAAAACCATGGATTCTGAAAGTTTTTCGGTAAACTGACCCCTAAGCACTGTTTCGGCTATAAGTTTTAATACAGAATGAGAATTCAGGCAGGAACTATTTTTGTTTGAAATTAGACTCATATGTATTTCTTTTGACACCGATTTTGTAGATTTTGGACACCGAATACTTACCCAAAAATTTGTTTCAATAGAGCCTATAGACGCTGTAAAACAGAGTTCAAGATTTCTGACCTTTCGATACTAAAACGCCTATAACTCCCTGTTGAAAATTCTGATTTGTACCAAACTGATTTTATTTGAAACTAGACTTGAAATTCTCTCTTTTTGACATATAGTTTGAAAATTTTGGAGTTCAATTGCCCACCCTATCGTCTGTTGAATCCGACCCTATAAATTTTGCAAAACAGTGATTGTGATTTTGACCTTGTGTTACCAAATCAGAGGTAACTCTGTGTTGGGAGCCCTGTTTCATATGAAATCTGTTCCATCCGAATATAGATTGATATATGGTTCGACCATAGCCTTCTTGTGGGTATTGGATCATAATTGTTATTCTGAAATATTTGTTTGATGTGCCACTGGAATTCTGTCCGAAATCGAGCTTTGGTCGATTTCGCGTATTCTGTTCCATTTCCTTTGGATACTTGAATTCGCCTAATCTTCTTATTGGAATTGAGTTGATTATGATTGCTTGGAATCCCTGTACACTCTTGCTTTTATTTCTTTCCTAAAATGAATACTTTTGTGAGAGATTTGTTCCTTGCATCATATTGCTTTTGAAAAGGCACATGTACGTTTGGTTGTTCCGCGTGTGCTTCCGTTATATGCTACTTATTGTTGAAACTGCCTTCTTGTACTCTGGTGTGTGGGATTGTCTGGACCTTTGCCAGAAATGGTAAGGGTATGCGCTGATTTGCCCGCTTTATGGGATATTCTGGTATGCGCTTATTTGCCCGCTTTGTGGGGTCCCGCTTTGTGGGATATTGTTTAGAGCCTGCGATGCTCTGCCGGCCCCTTTGACTTCACCTAGACGTGGGTGGATGGAGCTCCTAGACGTGGGAGACTTTTGTCAGGTGGTCATTCAGAAATGGATGAATCACATTCTGACTAAGATCCCACTACACCCTCTATATGTTTGATATGACATCCAGAGTTTTAGTGAGTTATTTCTGTTCATGCTCTGGATAAGTATGATATGATTGCAACGTCAAGGACGACGTTTGAGCTTCTGTACGACATATGAGTTTGATATGCTCTGAAATGCTTCATTCACTGTTGATTTTGCTTCGTAATGTTTCATATGTTGTTGATATGTTTCGGAACATTTTATATGCCATTGATAAGCTCCGATATGTTTCCTTTGTTTCTGATATGCTCCAATTACTCTATGCCCCACCTGTCAGGAACCAAATATATATGATTAAAAGGACAATTGTGATTCTGCTCCTAAGGATATTATGTCTACGAAATCGTATATTCTGCTTTGTGTTTTGAAACTGTATCTCTTGGAAATTGTACTATTTTGATTATGGATATGTTAGTCACTTGCTGAGCTCTTTATGCTCACCCCGTTTGTTGATAAATTTTTCAGGATAGCATATCGCTTGCTTAAATGTTAAGAATGGGCTGAGGTAGTGGAAAGTTTAGAAGACGTTGGGCAGAACTTTTGTTAGCATATATGTAGTTGTGTATAAGCTACCTTGCATCTGATGAAATGTGACTATGAATCTAAACCTGTGGATTTTGTGTAAGTTAAAGGATCCCTCATGTATAGGGTTTTGGAATGTTAAATTAAATTCGTGTAATGATATGAACTCATGGTAAATCGATGATTGTGGTGACTGCATAGATTTCCCCACATGTGGATTTATATTGTGGTTTTTATTTTGATGAGTCGAGTTCAGATTGTATGAATTATCGAGTGATGTGTGCTATGTTTATGAATTGCACAGGGTTATGAATTGGTAGATTATAGAAGTGAAAATTTTGATCTGAATGTTTTCTTAGTGACCTCAAATGTGTGTTTGGATCCTGGGTTAGTTGTGACGAAAAATTTTAAATATCATGGATATTTTTAGGGGCGTGACAGAGGTGGTATCAGAGCATGATTTGAGAATCACTAAGAATATTATCTTTATTTGAGGTTTATTGACTGTCATTAGAGATTGATCAAAGAAAATGTTCTTTTTTTGTTTTAGGAAGCAAGGATGACGAGATCATCTGGTTCTCCTGTTGCATCTACTGCTGATCAATTGAGTGGTATTATGCGGACTTTGGAGACTATGGCACAAGTGATGCAACAACAACAACAACCTGTCCAACAAGGAAATAATGATGGGACAGAGACATCAAACCATACGGGGTTGGGAATTGGACAGTTTAAGAAGCTTAGTCCTCCCAGTTTCAGTGGTGAGTCTGATCCAATGGTGGCGGAACGATGGATGATGCAGATAGAGAAAATATTTGATGCCTTAAGTTACTCTGATGAACGAAAGGTTTTTCTTGCCACCTTTATGCTGGAAGGAGAAGCTGAACACTGGTGGAGATTGATTAAGAGGATGTCTGAAATTAAACATGAGCCAATGACATGGAAGTTATTCCAAGAAAAGTTTTACGACAAATATTTTCCAGATTGCATGAGAGAGCAAAAAGAATTGGAGTTCTTGAATCTTATCCAGGGAAGTATGACGGTTACAAAGTATGAATCTAAATTTACTGAGCTCTCCAGGTTTGCCACCCATATGACTGATGATGAATCTAGAAAGGCAAGAAGGTTTGAAAGGGGATTACGGCCGGCAATAAGAAGCCGAATGTCAGCTTTAAAATTACAAACATATGCTGATACGGTAGAAAGAGCTTTGAAAATTGAAAGAGACATGGAGGAAATTCAAGAAATCATTGGCAAGAACCAAAGGGACAAATTTACTAGCGAAAGCAGGAGAGAAAATGAATATGAAGATAGTAACAAGAGGTTTAAGACATCTGGATTTGAGAAAAGGAAACCATGGGGGAGGACTCAGTTATGTGAAAAATGCGGATTAAATCATGAGACAAGTCGGTGTTTTCGGGTGACTGTAGCATGTTTTAGTTGTGGAAAGCTAGGTCATCAAATAAAAGATTGCCCACTGAACAGGAAAAGAGAGCCACTGTCTTCTAGACCCTCAGCCCATGCTAGAGTATACGCTATCACTGAACAAGATTCTAGAGCTTCTAAATCAGTGGTGGAAGGTATTCTTCATGTTTCTAAAAGAAATGCAAAAGTTTTGTTTGATCCCGGCTCCAACTTATCGTTTGTTTCAAAATACTTTGCTTGTCACTTGGATATTCCACCTAAACCCCTGGATTATATGTTATATGTAACAACTGCTGTTGGAGATTCATTGGCAACAAACTTGGTCTACCCATCTTGTTTGATCTCTATTGGAGACCACGAATTCCTTGCTGATTTGATTCTCCTAGAGATCCAGGGCTTTGATATTATACTTGGCATGGATTGGTTATCTTCTCATCATGCTAGTATTGATTGTTACAAAAAAATAATTACTTTCTGCATACTAGATCAGCCTATATTTTTCTTTGAGGGCATTAAGCATGATTTGCCTCCTTGCTTAATATCCGCACTTCAAGCTTATCATCTTATGCAGAAAGGTTGTTTTTGTTATATGGTGTGTGTAAAGGAGCATTCAAATCAGGAAACCCACCTAGATGAAATTTCAATGGCCAAGGAATTCCCTGATGTATTTCCTGATGACTTGCCTGGTTTACCTCTAGATAGAGAGGGTGAATTTGCTATTGATCTAGTCCCCAGTACAACCCCAATATCTAAGCCTCCTTACAGAATGGCACCACTTGAGCTAGAAGAATTAAAGAAGCAAATACAAGAATTATTAGATAAGGGTTTCATACGACCCAGTGTGTCCCCATGGGGTGCTCCGGTACTATTAGTGAAGAAGAAGGATGGAACATTGAGGCTTTGTATTGATTATAGACAGTTGAATCAGGTGACCATCAAAAATAAATATCCCATACCTAGAATTGATGATTTGTTTGATCAACTGTAGGGTGCACAAGTATTCTCTAAGATTGACCTGAGGTCAGGTTACTATCAGTTAAAGATCAAGGAGGAGGATATTTCAAAAACAGCTTTCAGAACTCGATATGGTCATTATGAATTCTTGGTGATGCCTTTTGGTTTGACAAATGCCCCTGCAGCTTTTATGGAACTAATGAATAGGATATTTCAACCGCTCTTGGATATCTGTGTAATTGTATTTATTGATGACATATTGGTGTATTCAAAGAGTAATCAGGAGCATGAGGAACACTTGAGAGATGTGCTGTCCATACTAAGAGAAAAGAAGTTGTATGCGAAGTTCAGCAAATGTGAATTTTGGTTGAATGAAGTTGCTTTCTTAGGCCATGTGATTTCAGGGAAGGGCATATCTGTTGATCCAAGGAAAATAGAAGCTGTAGTTGAATGGGAAGTACCAACAAATGTAATAGAGGTTAGAAGTTTCTTGGGCATGGCAGGTTATTACAGGAGATTTGTGGAGGGATTTTCTCGAATTGCTCAACCTCTCACCAAACTCACTAAGAAGAATATAAAATTTGTATGGGGTGATGATTGTGAGCAAAGCTTTCAAGAGTTAAAAAGAAGATTGACTAGTGCCCCTATTCTCACTATTCCAAGTGGTAGTGAGGGATTTGTAGTTTATACTGATGCTTCAAGAAAGGGCCTAGGATGTGTTTTGATGCAGGAAGGGAGAGTAATTGCTTATGCTTCTAGGCAACTTAAAGGTTATGAATTGAATTATCCAACTCATGATTTGGAATTAGCAGCAATTATTTTTGCTCTAAAGATTTGGAGACATTATTTGTATGGTCGACAGTTTGAAATCTTCACTGATCACAAGAGTTTAAAATATATTTTCACTCAGAAAGAGTTGAACATGAGACAGCGAAGATGGATAGAACTTCTGAAGGATTATGATTGTGCCATCCGTTATCACCCAGGCAAGGCCAATGTTGTAGCTGATGCACTTAGTAGGAAATCTACGAGTTTTATGGCTAGTCTGGTTGTGAAGCAATGGAAGTTATTAGATGAAAATTTTGATTTGAAAGTTTTGAAGAAAGAGCAAGACTCGATGATGTTGATGGCCTCCATTCAATTGCAATCTGATCTTATTCAACAAATTAAGGAGGGGCAATTACGAGATCCACACTTAATCTTCTTGAGGAGTGAAGTAGAAAAGGAATTGAAGCCACAATTTCAAGTTTCAAAGGATGGCCTATTGAGATTTGGGGAGAGAGTATGTGTACCAAATGAACTAGATATCAAGAATCAAATCCTAAATGAAAGTCATACTTCAAAGTACGCCCTACACCCTGGGAGCACTAAGATGTATAGAGATCTTCAAAGTTATTATTGGTGGGAAGGCATGAAGAAGGAAATTGCAATGTATGTTTCAAAATGTTTGACGTGTCAGCAAATCAAAGTAGAACACCAAAGACCTGGAGGGTTGCTGCAACCTTTAGTTATACCTAAATGGAAATGGGAATGTATTACTATGGATTTTGTTTCAGGACTACCCAGAACCTCGAGGAAGCATGATGCTATTTGGGTTATCATTGATAGGTTAACAAAATCTGCACATTTCCTTCCGATTAATATGACTTATTCGCTTGATAGACTTGCAGATTTATATGTTAATGAAATAGTAAGACTTCATGGTATTCCAAAGGAGATCATCTCTGATAGAGACTCCAGATTTCTCTCTATATTCTGGAGAAGATTACAGGAATCTATGGGCACTAAAGTTAAGTTTAGTACTGCATATCATCCTCAGACTGATGGTCAGTCAGAAAGAACAATTCAAACACTTGAGGATTTGCTTAGAGCCTATGTTATGGATTGGAAAGGTGAATGGGATAAGGATATTTCACTTGTTGAGTTCACATATAACAATAGTTATCATTCAAGTATTCAGATGGCTCCTTATGAAGCTTTATATAGGCGAAAGTGCATAACACCTATATGTTGGGAGGAAGTTGGGGACAGAAAGTTGTTAGCACCGGACAAGGTACAAGAAACTACCGAGAAAATTCAAGTTATAAGGAAAAGGTTAAAAGCTGCTCAGAGTCGTCAAAAGAGTTATGCCGATAATAGGAGACGAGATATTGAGTTTGAAATCGGAGATTTTGTATTCTTAAAAGTCTCCCCTTCCAAAGGCATTATAAGGTTTGGGAAGAAAGGAAAGTTAAGCCCAAGATTTATTGGACCTTTTGAGGTTCTTGAGAGGGTTGGTTCTGTCGCTTACAGGATTGCCTTACCACCAGCATTGAGCCATGTCCATGATATATTTCATGTCTCGATGATTAGAAAGTATATGTATGACCCTTCTCACATCATTAAGTATGAGCTGGTGGAGTTCGATAAAGATTTATCCTATGTGGAAGAGCCTATTCAGATTATTGATAAGAAAGAAAAAGTCCTAAGGAATCGGGTCATCCCATTGGTTCAAGTAAATTGGAGACATCATTCTGGAGAAGAGACAACTTGGGAGCTAGAAGAGGAAATGAAAAAGGTGTATCCTTGTCTTTTCATCGAATAGAGGTACGATAAATTTAGAGGACTAAATTTTTCTTTTAAGGGGGGGAGAGTGTAACACCCCTCATTTCCGAATGTTCGTATAAATTTTTGGTGATAATGTAAGCATCTATTTTAATTGACGAAAGAAATAGAGTATGAATCAGAGGTAACTTATTTTTAAGATTTGGGAGATCTGTTAAAAAAAAAAAAAAGAAAAGAAAGAATCTGAAGACCTATATGTAAACCCTAAGGACCTAATCGTGAATATGATAAAAACAAGGACTAAACTGCAAAATGCACCAAATGACAAATTCCACCGCTTAAGCCTCTCTGCCTTCGTTGTTAAGGAAGCAGAGGAGGCAGCTCGTGGGTGATCAGGGAAAGAAAGAAAGAAAGAAGAAGAAGAAGAAGAAGAGGAAGAAGAGAAAGAAAATTGGGGCTTTTAGGGTTCTTGCTTTAATCTTGTCATTTCGGGTCAAAATTTCCAAAGGCAAGTGTTCTAACCCCATCCTACAGAAGTATTAGACTCTGTTTTTATGTTGATTCAAAATAAATTGGAAGATTTCTATTTAGAATCTGATATGTCTTTCTTTGGACATAAAACCATGGATTCTGAAAGTTTTTCGGTAAACTGACCCCTAAGCACTGTTTCAGCTATAAGTTTTAATACAGAATGAGAATTCAGGCAGGAACTATTTTTGTTTGAAATTAGACTCATATGTATTTCTTTTGACACCGATTTTGTAGATTTTGGACACCGAATACTTACCCAAAAATTTGTTTCAAAAGAGCCTATAGACGCTGTAAAACAGAGTTCAAGATTTCTGACCTTTCGATACTAAAACGCCTATAACTCCCTGTTGAAAATTCTGATTTGTACCAAACTGATTTTATTTGAAACTAGACTTGAAATTCTCTCTTTTGACATATAGTTTGAAAATTTTGGAGTTCAATTGCCCACCCTATCGTCTGTTGAATCCGACCCTATAAATTCTGCAAAATAGTGATTGTGATTTTGACCTTGTGTTACCAAATCAGAGGTAACTCTGTGTTGGGAGCCCTGTTTCATATGAAATCTGTTCCATCCGAATATAGATTGATATATGGTTCGACCATAGCCTTCTTGTGGGTATTGGAGCATAATTGATATTCTGAAATATTTGTTTGATGTGCCACTGGAATTCTGTCCGAAATCGAGCTTTGGTCGATTTCGCGTATTCTGTTCCATTTCCTTTGGATACTTGAATTCGCCTAATCTTCTTATTGGAATTGAGTTGATTATGATTGCTTGGAATCCCTGTACACTCTTGCTTTCATTTCTTTCCTAAAATGAATACTTTTGTGAGAGATTTGTTCCTTGCATAACATTGCTTTTGAAAAGGCACATGTACGTTTGGTTGTTCCGCGTGTGCTTCCGTTATATGCTACTTATTGTTAAAACTGCCTTCTTGTACTCTGGTGTGTGGGATTGTCTGGACCTTTGCCAGAAATGGTAAGGGTATGCGCTGATTTGCCCGCTTTGTGGGGTCCCGCTTTGTGGGATATTCTGGTATGCGCTTATTTGCCCGCTTTGTGGGGTCCCGCTTTGTGGGATATTGCTTAGAGCCTGCGATGCTCTGCCGGCCCCTTTGACTTCACATAGACGTGGGTGGATGGAGCTCCCAGACGTGGGAGACTTTTGTCAGGTGGTCATTCAGAAATGGATGAATCACATTCTGACTGAGATCCCACTACACCCTCTATATGTTTGATATGACATCCAGAGTTTTGGTGAGTTATTTCTGTTCATGCTCTGGATAAGTATGATATGATTGCAACGTCAAGGACGACGTTTGAGCTTCTGTATGACATATAAGTTTGATATGCTCTGAAATGCTTCATTCACTGTTGGTTTTGCTTCGTAATGTTCCATATGCTGTTGATATGTTTCGGAACATTTTATATGCCATTGATAAGCTCCGATATGTTTCCTTTGTTTCTGATATGCTCCAATTACTCTATGCCCCACCTGACAGGAACCAAATATATATGATTAAAAGGACAATTGTGATTCTGCTCCTAAGGATATTATGTCTACGAAATCGTATATTCTGCTTTGTGTTTTGAAACTGTATCTCTTGGAAATTGTACTATTTTGATTATGGATATGTTAGTCACTTGCTGAGCTCTTTATGCTCACCCCGTTTGTTGATAAATTTTTCAGGATAGCGTATCGCTTGCTTAAATGTTAAGAATGGGCTGAGGTAGTGGAAAGTTTAGAAGACGTTGGGCAGAACTTTTGTTAGCATATATGTAGTTGTGTATAAGCTACCTTGCATCTGATGAAATGTGACTATGAATCTAAACCTGTGGATTTTGTGTAAGTTAAATGATCCCTCATGTATAGGGTTTTGGAATGATAAATTAAATTCGTGTAATGATATGAACTCATGGTAAATCGATGATTGTGGTGACTGCATAGATTTCCCCACATGTGGATTTATATTGTGGTTTTTATTTTGATGAGTCGAGTTCAGATTGTATGAATTATCGAGTGATGTGTACTATGTTTATGAATTGCACAGGGTTATGAATTGGTAGATTATAGAAGTGAAATTTTTTATCTGAATGTTTTCTTAGTGACCTCAAATGTGTGTTTGGATCCTGGGTTAGTTGTGACGAAAAATTTTAAATATCATGGATATTTTTAGGGGCGTGACAGAGCCCCTCGATACTGACTGCGTAGCGGTGATAGCAAATTTCCAACCCCAAAACAATCGTCTCGGAGCTCTACGGGAGATGTTTCGTATCCCGGGATGCAAAAAGGAGTGCAACATGAGGACTTCCCAGGGGGTCACCCATCGTAGTACTACTCTGGCCCAAGCACGCTTAACTTCGGTGTTTTGATGGGATCCGGTGATTTAGTGCTGCCATTATCGCACCCGTTTTGCGAGCTTCGTCCCTCGCCTATGTGCACGTAGCGGTCGGCGCATCAACGTCCGGAGCCTCTTGCCCGTCACGAAACCGTCGTCGCTTTCTCGAACGTTCACGAAATCCCTATTGCAAGCCCTCTCCGAGCCCTAGCCCGACGACTATGTATCGGTCACGGCAAGCGCGTGCGGAAACCATCGGCACTTTCTAGAACGATCTCGGAATCGCTATTGCGACTCTAATCCGGAAAGCTCTCTCCGAGCCCCTCTATACTGACTGCGTAGCGGTCATAGCAAATTTCTAGCCCCAAAACAATCGTCTCGGAGCTCTACGGGAGATGTTTCATATCCCGGGATGCAAAAAGGAGTGCAACACGATGACTTCCCAGGGGGTCACCCATCGTAGTACTACTCTAGCCCAAGCACGCTTAACTTCGGTGTTTTGATGGGATCCGGTGATTTAGTGCTGCCATTATCGCACCCGTTTCAAGAGCTTCGTCCCTCGCCTATGTGCACGTCGCGGTCGGCGCATTAACGTCCAGAGCCTCTTGCCCGTCAGGAAACCGTCGTCGCTTTCTCGAACGTTCACGAAATCCCTATTGCAAGCACTCTCCGAGCCCTAGCCCAACGACTGCGTATCGGTCACGGCAAGCGCGTGCCGAAACCATCGGCACTTTCTAGAACGATCTTGGAATCGCTATTGCGACCCCAATCCGGAAAGCTCTCTACGAGCCCCGCGATACAGACTGCGTAGCGGTCACAGCAAATTTCCAGCCCCAAAACAATCGTCTCGGAGCTCTACGGGAGATGTTTCGTATCCCGGGATGCAAAAAGGAGTGCAACACGATGACTTCCCAGGGGGTCACCCATCGTAGTACTACTCTGGCCCAAGCACGCTTAACTTCGGTGTTTTGATGGGATCCGGTGATTTAGTGCTGCCATTATCGCACCCGTTTCGCGAGCTTCGTCCCTCGCCTATGTGTACGTCGCGGTCGGCGCGTCAACGTCCGGAGCCTCTTGCCCGTCAGGAAACCGTCGTCGCTTTCTCGAACGTTCACGAAATCCCTATTGCAAGCCCTCTCCGAGCCCTAGCCCGACGACTGTGTATCGGTCACGGCAAGCGCGTGCCGAAACCATCGGCACTTTCTAGAACGATCTCGGAATCGCTATTGCGACCCCAATCCGGAAAGCTCTCTCCGAGCCCCTCGATACTGACTGCGTAGCGGTCACAGCAAATTTCCAGCCCCAAAACAATCGTCTCGGAGCTCTACGGGAGATGTTTCGTATCCCGGGATGCAAAAAGGAGTGCAACACGAAGACTTCCCAGGGGGTCACCCATCGTAGTACTACTCTGGCCCAAGCACGCTTAACTTCGGTGTTTTGATGGGATCCGGTGATTTAGTGCTGCCATTATCGCACCCGTTTCGCGAGCTTCATCCCTCGCCTATGGGCACGTCGCGGTCGGCGCATTAACGTCCGGAGCCTCTTGCCCGTCACGAAACCGTCGTCGCTTTCTCGAACGTTCACGAAATCCCTATTGCAAGCCCTCTCCGAGCCCCAGCCCGACGACTGTGTATCGGTCACGGCAAGCGCGTGCCGAAACCATCGGCACTTTCTAGAATGATCTCGGAATCGCAATTGCGACCCCAATCCGGAAAGCTCTCTCCGAGCCCCTCGATACTGACTGCGTAGCGGTCACAGCAAATTTCCAGCCCCAAAACAATCGTCTCGGAGCTCTACGGGAGATGTTTCGTATCCCGGGATGCAAAAAGGAGTGCAACACGAGGACTTCCCAGGGGGTCACCCATCGTAGTACTACTCTGGCCCAAGCACGCTTAACTTCGGTGTTTTGATGGGATCCGGTGATTTAGTGCTGCCATTATCGCACCCGTTTCGCGAGCTTCGTCCCTCGCCTATGTGCACGTCGCGGTCGGCGCATCAATGTCCGGAGCCTCTTGCCCGTCACGAAACCGTCGTCGCTTTCTCGAACGTTCACGAAATCCCTATTGCAAGCCCTCTCCGAGCACTAGCCCGACGATTGTGTATCGGTCACGGCAAGCGCGTGCAGAAACCATCGGCACTTTCTAGAACGATCTCGGAATCGCTATTGCGACTCTAATCTGGAAATCTCTCTCCGAGCCCCTCTATACTGACTGCGTAGCGGTCACAGCAAATTTCTAGCCCCAAAACAATCGTCTCGGAGCTCTACGGGAGATGTTTCGTATCCCGGGATGCAAAAAGGAGTGCAACACGATGACTTCCCAGGGGGTCACCCATCGTAGTACTACTCTGGCCCAAGCACGCTTAACTTCGGTGTTTTGATGGGATCCGGTGATTTAGTGCTGCCATTATCGCACCTGTTTCAAGAGCTTCGTCCCTCGCCTATGTGCACGTCGCGGTCGGCGCATCAACGTCCGGAGCCTCTTGCCCATCACGAAACCGTCGTCGCTTTCTCGAACGTTCACGAAATCCCTATTGCAAGCCCTCTCCGAGCCCTAGCCCAACGACTGCGTATAGGTCACGGCAAGCGCGTGCCGAAACCATCGGCACTTTCTAGAACGATCTCGGAATCGCTATTGCGACCCATATCCGGAAAGCTCTCTCCGAGCCCCTCGATACTGACTGTGTAGCGGTGATAGCAAATTTCCAGCCCTAAAACAATCGTCTCGGAGCTCTACGGGAGATGTTACGTATCCCGGGATGCAAAAAGGAGTGCAACACGATGACTTCCCAGGGGGTCACCCATCGTAGTACTACTCTGGCCCAAGCACACTTAACTTCGGTGTTTTGATGGGATCCGGTGATTTAGTGCTGCCATTATCGCACCCGTTTCAAGAGCTTCTTCCCTCGCCTATGTGCACGTCGCGGTCGGCGCATCAACGTCCGGAGCCTCTTGCCCGTCAGGAAACCGTCATCGCTTTCTCGAACGTTCACGAAATCCCTATTGCAAGCACTCTCCGAGCCCTAGCCCAACGACTGCGTATCGGTCACGGCAAGCGCGTGCCGAAACCATCGGCACTTTCTAGAACGATCTTGGAATCGCTATTGCGACCCCAATCCGGAAAGCTCTCTCCGAGCCTCGCGATACTGACTGCGTAGCGGTCACAGCAAATTTCCAGCCCCAATACAATCGTCTCGGAGCTCTACGGGAGATGTTTCGTATCCCGGGATGCAAAAAGGAGTGCAACATGATGACTTCCCAGGGGGTCACACATCGTAGTACTACTCTGGCCCAAGCACGCTTAACTTCGGTGTTTTGATGGGATCCGGTGATTTAGTTCTGCCATTATCGCACCCGTTTCGCGAGCTTCGTCCCTCGCCTATGTGTACGTCGCGGTCGGCGCGTCAACGTCCGGAGCCTCTTGCCCGTCAGGAAACCGTCGTCGCTTTCTCGAACGTTCACGAAATCCCGATTGCAAGCCCTCTCCGAGCCCTAGCCCGACGATTGTGTATCGGTCACGGCAAGCGCGTGCCGAAACCATCGGCACTTTCTAGAACGATCTCGGAATCGCTATTGCGACCCCAATCCGGAAAGCTCTCTCCGAGCCCCTCGATACTGACTGCGTAGCAGTCACAGCAAATTTCCAGCCCCAAAACAATCGTCTCGGAGCTCTACGGGAGATGTTTCGTATCCCGGGATGCAAAAAGGAGTGCAACACGAAGACTTCCCAGGGGGTCACCCATCGTAGTACTACTCTGGCCCAAGCACGCTTAACTTCGGTGTTTTGATGGGATCCGGTGATTTAGTGCTGCCATTATCGCACCCGTTTTGCGAGCTTCGTCCCTCTCCTATGTGCACGTCGCGGTCGGCGCATCAACGTCCGGAGCCTCTTGCCCGTCACGAAACCGTCGTCGCTTTCTCGAACGTTCACGAAATCCCTATTGCAAGCCCGCTCCGAGCCCTAGCCCGACGACTGTGTATCGGTCATGGCAAGCGCGTGCCGAAACCATCGGCACTTTCTAGCTCGATCTCGGAATCGCTATTGCGACCCCAATCCGGAAAGCTCTCTCCGAGCCCCTCGATACTGACTGCGTAACGGTCACAGCAAATTTCCAGCCCCAAAACAATCGTCTCGGAGCTCTACGGGAGATGTTTCGTATCCCGGGATGCAAAAAGGAGTGCAACACGAAGACTTCCCAGGGGGTCACCCATCGTAGTACTACTCTGGCCCAAGCACGCTTAACTTCGGTGTTTTGATGGGATCCGGTGATTTAGTGCTGCCATTATCGCACCCGTTTCGCGAGCTTCGTCCGTCGCCTATGTGCAGTCGCGGTCGGCGCATCAACGTACGGAGCCTCTTGCCCGTCACGAAACCGTCGTCGCTTTCTCGAACGTTCACGAAATCCCTATTGCAAGCCCTCTCCGAGCCCCAGCCCGACGACTGTGTATCGGTCACGGCAAGCGCGTTCCGAAACCATCGGCACTTTCTAGAATGATCTCGGAATCGATATTGCGACCCCAATCCGGAAAGCTCTCTCCGAGCCCCTCGATACTGACTGCGTAGCGGTCACAGCAAATTTCCAGCCCCAAAACAATCGTCTCGGAGCTCTACGGGAGATGTTTCGTATCCCGGGATGCAAAAAGGAGTGCAACACGAGGACTTCCCAGGGGGTCACCCATCGTAGTACTACTCTGGCCCAAGCACGCTTAACTTCGGTGTTTTGATGGGATCCGGTGATTTAGTGCTGCCATTATCGCACCCGTTTCGCGAGCTTCGTCCCTCGCCTATGTGCACGTCGCGGTCGGCGCATCAACGTCCGGAGCCTCTTGCCCGTCACGAAACCATCGTCGCTTTCTCGAACGTTCACGAAATCCCTATTGCAAGCCCTAGCCCGACGACTATGTATCGGTCACGGCAAGCGCGTGCGGAAACCATCGGCACTTTCTAGAACGATCTCGGAATCGCTATTGTGACTCTAATCCGGAAATCTCTCTCCGAGCCCCTCTATACTGACTGCGTAGTGGTCACAGCAAATTTCTAGACCCAAAACAATCGTCTCGGAGCTCGACGGGAGATGTTTCGTATCCCGGGATGCAAAAAGGAGTGCAACACGATGACTTCCCAGGGGGTCACCCATCATAGTACTACTCTGGCCCAAGCACGCTTAACTTGGGTGTTTTGATGGGATCCGGTGATTTAGTGCTGCCATTATCGCACCCGTTTCAAGAGCTTCGTCCCTCGCCTATGTGCACGTCGCGGTCGGCGCATCAACGTCCGGAGCCTCATGCCCATCACGAAACCGTCGTCGCTTTCTCGAACGTTCACGAAATCCCTATTGCAAGCTCTCTCTGAGCCCTAGCCCAACGACTGCGTATCGGTCACGGCAAGCGCGTGCTGAAACCATCGGCACTTTCTAGAACGATCTCGGAATCGCTATTGCGACCCCAATCCGGAAAGCTCTCTCCGAGCCCCTCGATACTGACTGTGTAGCGGTGATAGCAAATTTCCAGCCCTAAAACAATCGTCTCGGAGCTCTACGGGAGATGTTTCGTATCCCGGGATGCAAAAAGGAGTGCAACACGATGACTTCCCAGGGGGTCAACCATCGTAGTACTACTCTGGCCCAAGCACACTTAACTTCGGTGTTTTGATGGGATCCGGTGATTTAGTGCTGCCATTATCGCACCCGTTTCAAGAGCTTCGTCCCTCGCCTATGTGCACGTCGCGGTCGGCGCATCAACATCCGGATCCTCTTGCCCGTTAGGAAACCGTCGTCGCTTTCTCGAACGTTCACGAAATCCCTATTGCAAGCACTCTCCGAGCCCTAGCCCAACGACTGCGTATCGGTCACGGCAAGCGCGTGCCGAAACCATCGGCACTTTCTAGAACGATCTTGGAATCGCTATTGCGACCCAAATCCGGAAAGCTCTCTCCGAGCCCCGCGATACTGACTGTGTAGCGGTCACAGTAAATTTCCAGCCCCAAAACAATCGTCTCGGAGCTCTACGGGAGATGTTTCTTATCCCGGGATGCAAAAAGGAGTGCAACACGATGACTTCCCAGGGGGTCACCCATCGTAGTACTACTCTGGCCCAAGCACGCTTAACTTCCGTGTTTTGATGGGATCCTGTGATTTAGTGCTGCCATTATCGCACCCGTTTCGCGAGCTTCGTCCCTCGCCTATGTATACGTCGCGGTCGGCGCGTCAACGTCCGTAGCCTCTTGCCCGTCACGAAACCGTCGTCGCTTTCTCGAACGTTCACAAAATCCCTATTGCAAGCCCTCTCCGAGCCCTAGCCCGACGACTGTGTATCGGTCACGGCAAGCGCGTGCCGAAACCATCGGCACTTTCTAGAACGATCTCGGAATCTCTATTGCGACCCCAATCCGGAAAGCTCTCTCCGAGCCCCTCGATACTGACTGCGTAGCGGTCACAGCAAATTTCCAGCCCCAAACCAATCGTCTCGGAGCTCTACGGGAGATGTTTCGTATCCCGGGATGCAAAAAGGAGTGCAACACGAATACTTCCCAGGGGTCACCCATCGTAGTACTACTCTGGCCCAAGCACGCTTAACTTCGGTGTTTTGATGGGATCCGGTGATTTAGTGCTGCGATTATCGCACCCGTTTCGCGAGCTTCGTCCCTCGCCTATGTGCACGTCGCGGTTCGCGCATCAACGTCCGAAGCCTCTTGCCCGTCACGAAACCGTCGTCGCTTTCTCGAACGTTCACGAAATCCCTATTGCAAGCCCTCTCGGAGCCCTAGCCCGACGACTGTGTATCGGTCACGGCAAGCGCGTGCCGAAACCATCGGCACTTTCTAGCTCGATCTCGGAATCGCTATTGCGACCCCAATCCGGAAAGCTCTCTCCGAACACCTCGCTACTGACTGCGTAGCGGTCACAGCAAATTTCCAGCCCCAAAACAATCGTCTCGGAGCTCTACGGGAGATGTTTCGTATCCCGGGATGCAAAAAGGAGTGCAACACGAAGACTTCCCAGGGGGTCACCCATCGTAGTACTACTCTGGCCCAAGCACGCTTAACTTCGGTGTTTTGATGGGATCCGGTGATTTATTGCTGCCATTATCGCACCCGTTTCGCGAGCTTCGTCCCTCGCCTATGTCACGTCGCGGTCGGCGCATCAACGTTCGGAGCCTCTTGTCCGTCACGAAACCGTCGTCGCTTTCTCGAACGTTCACGAAATCCCTATTGCAAGCTCTCTCCGAGCCCTAGCCCGACGACTGCGTATCGATCACGGCAAGCACGTGCCGAAACCATCGGCACTTTCTATAACGATCTCAGAATCGCTATTGCGACCCCAATTCGCAAAGCTCTCTCCGAGCCCCTCGATACTGACTGTGTAGCGGTCACAGCAAATTTCCAACCCCAAAACAATCGTCTCGGAGCTCTACGGGAGATGTTTCGTATCCCGGGATGCAAAAAGGAGTGCAACACGAGGACTTCCCAGGGGGTCACCCATCGTAGTACTATTCTGTCACAAGCACGCTTAACTTCGGTGTTTTAATGGGATCCGGTAATTTAGTGCTGCCATTATCGCACCCGTTTCGCGAGCTTCGTCCCTCGCCTATGTGCATGTCGCGGTCGGCGCATCAACGTCCGGAGCCTCTTGCCCGTCACGAAACCGTCGGCGCTTTCTCGAACGTTCACGAAATTCCTATTGCAAGCTCTCTCCGAGCCCTTGCCCGACGACTGCGTATCGATCATGGCAAGCACGTGCCGAAACCGTCGACACTTTCTAGAACGATCTCGGAATCGCTATTGCGACCCCAATCCGGAAAGCTCTCTCCGAGCCCCTCGATACTGACTGCGTAGCGGTCACAGCAAATTTCCCGGCCCAAAACAATCGTCTCGGAGCTCTACGGGAAATGTTTCGTATCCCGGGATGCAAAAAGGAGTGCAACACGAGGACTTCCCAGGGGGTCACCCATCATAGTACTACTCTGGCCCAAGCACGCTTAACTTCGGTGTTTCGATGGGATCTGGTGATTTAGTGCTGGCATTATCACACCCGTTTCGCGTGCTTCGTCCCTCGCCTATGACCACGTCGCGGTCGGCGCATAAATGTCCGGAGCCTCTTGCCCGTCACGAAACCGTCGACGCTTTCTCGAACGTTCACGAAATCCCTATTGCAAGCTCTCTCCGAGCCCTAGCCCGATCAATGCGTATCGGTCACGGTAAGCGCGTGCCGAAACCATCGGCACTTTCTAGAACGATCTCGGAATCGCTATTGCGACCCCAATCCGGAAAGCTCTCTCCGAGCCCCTCGATACTGACTGAGTAGCAGTCACAGCAAATTTCCAGCCCCAAAACAATCGTCTCGGAGCTCTACGGGAGATGTTTCGTATCCCGGGATGCAAAAAGGAGTGCAACACGAGAACTTCCCAGGGGGTCACCCATCGTAGTACTACTCTGGCCCAAGCATGCTTAACTTCGGTGTTTTGATAGGATCTGGTAATTTAGTACTGGCATTATCGCACCCGTTTCGCGTGCTTCGTCCCTCGCCTATGTGCACATCGCGGTCGGCGCATCAACGTCCGGAGCCTCTTGCCCGTCACGAAACCATCGGCGCTTTCTCGAACGTTCACGAAATCCCTATTGCAAGCTCTCTCCGAGCCCTAGCCCGACGACTGCGTATCGATCACGGCAAGCACGTGCCGAAACCATCGGCACTTTCTAGAACGATCTCGGAATCGCTATTGCGACCCCAATCCAGAAAGCTCTCTCTGAGCCCCTCGATACTGACTGCGTAGCGGTCAAAGCAAATTTCCAGCCCAAAACAAACGTCTCGGAGCTCTACGGGAGATGTTTCGTATCCCGGGATGCAAAAAGGAGTGCAACACGAGGACTTCCCAAGGGGTCACCCATCGTAGTACTACTCTGGCCCAAGCACACTTAACTTCGGTGTTTTGATGGGATCCAGTGATTTAGTGCTGCCATTATCGCACCCGTTTCGTGAGCTTCGTCCCTCGCCAATGTGCACGTCGCGGTCGGCGCATCAACGTCCGGAGCCAATTGCCCGTCACGAAACCGTCGGCGCTTTCTCGAACGTTCACGAAATCCCTATTGCAAGCTCTCTCCGAGCCCTAGCCCGACGACTGCGTATCGATCACGGCAAGCACGTGCCGAATCCATCGTCACTTTCTAGAACGATCTCGGAATCGCTATTGCGACCCCAATCCGGAAAGCTCTCTCCGAGCCCCTCGATATTGACTGCGTAGCGGTCACAGCAAATTTCCAACCCCAAAACTATCGTCTCGGAACTCTACGGGAGATGTTTCGTATCCCGGGATGCAAAAAGGAGTGCAACACGAGGACTTCCCAGGGGGTCACCCGTCGTAGTACTACTCTGGCCCAAGCAAGCTTAACTTCGGAGTTTTGATGGGATCCGGTGATTTAGTGTTGGCATTATCGCACCCGTTTCGCGTGCTTCGTCCCTCGCCTATGTGAACGTCGCGGTCGGCGTATCAACGTCCGGAGACTCTTGCCCGTCACGAAACCGTCGACGCTTTCTCGAACGTTCACGAAATCCCTATTGCAAGCTCTCTCCGAGCCCTAGCCCGATGATTGCATATCGGTCACGGTAAGCGCGTGCCGAAACCATCGGCACTTTCTAGAACGATCTCGGAATCGCTATTGCGACCCCAATCCGGAAAGCTCTCTCCGAGCCCCTCGATACTGACTGCATAGCAGTCATAGCAAATTTCCAACCCCAAAACAATCGTCTCGGAGCTCTACGGGAGCTGTTTCGTATCCCGAGATGCAAAAAAGAGTGCAACACGCGGACTTCCCAGGGGGTCACCCATCGTAGTACTACTCTGGCCCAAGCATGCTTAACTTCGGTGTTTTGATAGGATCTGGTGATTTAGTACTGGCATTAACGCACCCGTTTCGCGTGCTTCGTCCCTCGCCTATGTGCTCGTCGCGGTCGGCGCATCAACGTCCGGAGCCTCTTGCCCGTCATGAAACCGTCGGCGCTTTCTCGAACGTTCACGAAATCCCTATTGCAAGCTCTCTCCGAGCCCTAGCCCGACGACTGCGTATCGATCACGGCAAGCACGTGCCGAAACCATCGGCACTTTCTAGAACGATCTCGGAATCGCTATTGCGACCCCAATCCGGAAAGATCTCTCCGTGCCCCTCGATACTGACTGCGTAGCGGTCACAGCAAATTTCCAACCCTAAAACAATCGTCTCGGAGCTCTACGGGAGATGTTTCGTATCCCGGGATGCAAAAAGGAGTGCAACACGAGGACTTCCCAGGGGGTCACCCATCATAGTACTACTCTGGCCCAAGCACGCTTACCTTCGGAGTTTTGATGGGATCCGTTGATTTAGTGCTGGCATTATCGCACCCGTTTCACGTGCTTCGTCCCTCGCCTATGTGCACATCGCGGTCGGCGTATCAATGTCCGGAGCCTCTTGCCCGTCACGAAACCGTCGACGCTTTCTCGAACGTTCACGAAATCCCTATTGCAAGCTCTCTCCGAGCCCTAGCCCGACGACTGCGTATCGGTCACGGCAAGCGCGTGCCGAAACCATCGGCACTTTCTAGAACGATCTCGGAATCGCTATTGCGACCCCAATCCGGAAAGCTCTCTCCGAGCCCCTCGATAGTAACTGCGTAGCAGTCATAGCAAATTTCCAGCCCCAAAACAATCGTCTCGGAGCTCTACGGGAGATGTTTCGTATCCCGGGATGCAAAAAGGAGTGCAACACGAGGACTTCCCAGGGGGTCACCCATCGTAGTACTACTCTGGCCCAAGCACGCTTAACTTCGGAGTTTTGATGGGATCCGGTGATTTAGTGCTGGCATTATCGTACCCGTTTCGCGTGCTTCGTCCCTCGCCTATGTGCACATCGCGGTCGGCGTATCAACGTCCGGAGCCTCTTGCCCGTCACGAAACCGTCGACGCTTTCTTGAACGTTCACGAAATCCCTATTGCAAGCTCTCTCCGAGCCCTAGCCCGACGACTGCGTATCGGTCACGGCAAGCGCGTGCCGAAACCATCGACACTTTCTAGAACGATCTCGGAATCGCTATTGCGACCCCAATCCGGAAAGCTCTCTCCGAGCCCCTCGATACTGACTGCAAAGCAGTCACAACAAATTTCCAGCCCCAAAACAATCGTCTCGGAGCTCTACGGGAGATGTTTCGTATCCCGGGATGCAAAAAGGAGTGCAACACGAGGACTTCCTAGGGGGTCACCCATCGTAGTACTACTCTGGCCCAAGCATGCTTAACTTCGGTGTTTTGATAGGATCTGGTGATTTAGTACTGGCATTATCGCACCCGTTTCGCGTGCTTCGTCCCTCGCCTATGTGCACGTCGCGGTCGGCGCATCAACGTCCGGAGCCTCTTGCCCGTCATGAAACCGTCGGCGCTTTCTCGAACGTTCACGAAATCCCTATTGCAAGCTCTCTCCGAGCCCTAGCCCGACGACTGCGTATCGATCACGGCAAGCACGTGCCGAAACCATCGGCACTTTCTAGAACGATCTCGGAATCGCTATTGCGACCCCAATCCGGAAAGCTCTCTCTGAGCCCCTCGATACTGACTGCGTAGCGGTCAAAGCAAATTTCCAGCCCAAAACAAACGTCTCGGAGCTCTACGAGAGATGTTTCGTATCCCGGGATGCAAAAAGGAGTGCAACACGAGGACTTCCCAGGGGGTCACCCATCGTAGTACTACTCTGGCCCAAGCACGCTTAACTTCGGTGTTTTTATGGGATCCGGTGATTTAGTGCTGCCATTATCGCACCCGTTTCGCGAGCTTCATCCCTCGCCTATGTGCACGTCGCGGTCGACGCATCAACGTCTGGAGCCAATTGCCCGTCACGAAACCGTCGGCGCTTTCTCGAACGTTCACGAAATCCCTATTGCAAGCTCTCTCCGAGCCCTAGCCTGACGACTGCGTATCGATCACGGCAAGCACGTGCCGAATCCATCGTCACTTTCTAGCACGATCTCGGAATCGCTATTGCGACCTCAATCCGGAAAGCTCTCTCCGAGCCCCTCGATACTGACTGCGTAGCGGTCACAGCAAATTTCCAACCCCAAAACAATCGTCTCGGAGCTCTACGGGAGATGTTTCGTATCCCGGGATGCAAAAAGGAGTGCAACACGAGGACTTCCCAGGGGGTCACCCATCGTAGTACTACTCTGGCCCAAGCACGCTTAACTTCGGAGTTTTGATGGGATCCGCTGATTTAGTGCTGGCATTATCGCACCCATTTCGCGTGCTTCGTCCCTCGCCTATGTGCACGTCGCGGTCGGCGTATCAACGTCGGGAGCCTCTTGCCCGTCACGACACCGTCGGCGCTTTCTCGAATGTTCACGAAATCCCTATTGCAAGCTCTCTCCGAGCCCTAGCCCGACGACTGCGTATCGGTCACGGCAAGCGCGTGCCGAAACCATCGGCACTTTCTAGAACGATCTCGGAATCGCTATTGCGACCCCAATCCGGAAAGCTCTCTCCGAGCCCCTCGATACTGACTGCGTAGCAGTCACAGTAAATTTCCAGCCCCAAAACAATCGTCTCGGAGCTATACGGGAGATGTTTCGTATCTCGGGATGCAAAAAGGAGTGCAACACGAGGACTTCCCAGGGGGTCACCTATCGTAGTACTACCCTGGCCCAAGTATGCTTAACTTCGGTGTTTTGATAGGATCCGGTGATTTAGTGCTGCCATTATCGCACCCGTTTCGCGAGCTTCGTCCCTCGCCTATGTGCACGTCGCGGTCGGCGCATCAATGTCCGGAGCCTCTTGCCCGTCACGAAACCGTCGGCGCTTTCTCGAACGTTCACGAAAACCCTATTGCAAGCTCTCTCCGAGCCCTAGCCCGACGACTGCGTATCGATCACGGCAAGCAAGTGCCGAAACCATCGGCACTTTCTAGAACGATCTCGGAATCGCTATTGCGATCCCAATCCGGAAAGCTCTCTCCAAGCCCCTCGATACTGACTGCGTAGCGGTCACAGCAAATTTCCAGCCCCAAAACAATCGTCTCGGAGCTCTACGGGAGATGTTTCGTATCCCGGGATGCAAAAAGGAGTGCAACACGAGGACTTCCCAGGGGGTCACCCATCGTAGTACTACTCTGGCCCAAGCACGCTTAACTTCGGCGTTTTGATGGGATCTGGTGATTTAGTGCTGGCATTATCACACCCGTTTCGCGTGCTTCGTCCCTCGCCTATGTGCACGTCGCGGTCGACGCATCAACGTCCGGAGCCTCTTGCCCGTCACGAAACCGTCGTCGCTTTCTTGAACGTTCATGAAATCCCTATTGCAAGCTCTCTCCGAGCCCTAGCCCGACGACTGCGTATCGATCACGGCAAGCACGTGCCGAAACCATCGGCACTTTCTAGAACGATCTCGGAATCGCTATTGCGACCCCAATCCGGAAAGCTCTCTCCGAGCCCCTCGATACTGACTGCGTAGCGGTCACAGCAAATTTCCAGCCCCAAAACAATCGTCTCGGAGCTCTACGGGAGATGTTTCGTATCCCGGGATGCAAAAAGGAGTGCAACACGAGGACTTCCCAGGGGGTCACCCATCGTAGTACTACTCTGGCCCAAGCACGCTTAACTTCGGCGTTTTGATGGGATCTGGTGATTTAGTGCTGGCATTATCACACCCGTTTCGCGTGCTTCGTCCCTCGCCTATGTGCACGTCGCGGTCGGCGCATCAACGTCCGGAGCCTCTTGCCCGTCACGAAACCGTCGTCGCTTTCTTGAACGTTCACGAAATCCCTATTGCAAGCTCTCTCCGAGCCATAGCCCGACGACTGCGTATCGGTCACGGCAAGCGCGTGCCGAAACCATCGGTACTTTCTAGAACGATCACGGAATCGCTATTGCGACCCCAATCCGGAAAGCTCTCTCCGAGCCCCTCGATACTGACTGCGTAGCAGTCACAGCAAATTTCCAGCCCCAAAACAATCGTCTCGGAGCTCTACGGGAGATGTGTCGTATCCCGGGATGCAAAAAGGAGTGCAACACGAGGACTTCCGAGGGGGTCACCCATCGTAGTACTACTCCGGCCCAAGCATGCTTAACTTCGGTGTTTTGATAGGATCTGGTGATTTAGTGCTGGCATTATCGCACCTGTTTCGCGTGCTTCGTCCCTCGCCTATGTGCACGTCGCGGTCGGCGCATCAACGTCCGGAGCCTCTTGCCCGTCACGAAACCGTCGGTGCTTTCTCGAACGTTCACGAAATTCCTATTGCAAGCTTTCTCCGAGCCCTAGCCCGACGACTACGTATCGATCACGGCAAGCACGTGCCGAAACCATCGGCACTTTCTAGAACGATCTCGGAATTGCTATTGCGACCCCAATCCGGAAAACTCTCTCTGAGCCCCTCGAAACTGACTGCGTAGCGGTCAAAGCAAATTTCCAGCCCAAAACAAACGTCTCGGAGCTCTACGGGAGATGTTTCGTATCCCGGGATGCAAAAAGGAGTGCAACACGAGGACTTCCCAGGGGGTCACCCATCGTAGTAATACTCTGGCCCAAGCACGCTTAACTTCGGTGTTTTTATGGGATCCGGTGATTTAGTGCTGCCATTATCGCACCCGTTTCGCGAGCTTCGTCCCTCGCCTATGTGGACGTCGCGGTCGGCGCATCAACGTCCGGAGCCTCTTGCCCGTCACGAAACCGTCGGCGCTTTATCGAACGTTCATGAAATCCCTATTGCAAGCTCTCTCCAAGCCCTAGCCCGACGACTGCGTATCGATCACGGCAAGCACGTGCCGAATCCATCGTCACTTTCTAGAACGATCTCGGAATCGCTATTGCGACCCCAATCCGGAAAGCTCTCTCCGAGCCCCTCGATACTCACAGCGTAGCGGTCACAGCAAATTTCCAGCCCCAAAACAATCGTCTCGGAGCTCTACGGGAGATGTTTCGTATCCCGGGATGCAAAAAGGAGTGCAACACGAGGACTTCCCAGGGGGTCACCCATCGTAGTACTACTCTGGCCCAAGAACGCTTAACTTCGGTGTTTTGATGGGATCTGGTGATTTAGTGCTGGCATTATCACACCCGTTTCGCGTGCTTTGTCCCTCGCCTATGTGCACGTCGCTGTCGGCACATCAACGTCCGGAGCCTCTTGCCCGTCACGAAACCGTCGTCGCTTTCTCGAACGTTCACGAAATCCCTATTGCAAGCTCTCTCCGAGCCCTAGCCCGACGACTGCGTATCGATCACGGCAAGCACGTGCCGAAACCATCGACACTTTCTAGAACGATCTCGGAATCGCTATTGCAACCCCAATCCGGAAAGCTCGCTCCGAGCCCCTCGATACTGACTACGTAGCGGTCACAGCAAATTTCCAACCCCAAAACAATCGTCTCGGAGCTCTACGGGAGATGTTTCGTATCCCGGGATGCAAAAAGGAGTGTAACACGAGGACTTCCCAGGGGGTCACCCATCCTAGTACTACTTGTTGAATCTCGGATTTTGATGATATAATCAATTGGTGGGTTAATTGATCTAATCTATATTATTGAGTTATGTGTGCAGGATTAACTACGATAACTAGCAAACATAAAGCAAGGATACCAGAGTCGAGCTCGATCGATGTTTAAGAGACCGAAGAATCATCGGAGATGCTGCCGGAACCATCCGAGAAGAAATCGGGAACGTGTCGGAAGTTCGCCGAAGAAATCGTCAGAGGCTCGCGGAGATCACCGAGAAGGCTCGGCTACTCGTTAAAGTCATCACAAAGATTGGGAGCTTGCAGGGAGTCCGTCGGAAGAAGTTCGTCGGAAAGCTCGCCGGAACAAGACTCGACGTTCGCGGTTGAAAATTTGCTTAGGATGTTTTTGTGTTATGTAGTTCACTTGTAATTAGGATTAGGATTAAGAGATAATCCTATATCCTGGTTAGGGGCCAACTGGGCCCAAAGTCAGATTTGGTTTGGGCTAAAATTAAGCCAAACCAATGAATCGGAGAGCCAGGCGGTGGCACCGCCTGGCTGGGCGGTGAAACCGCCCAGCACCCGAGAGCTGGGCGGTGACACCTCCTTGGCTGGGCGGTTGCATCGTCCAGCACCCGAGCGCTGGGCGGTGGCACCGCCTGGTTGGGCGGTGGCACCTCCAGCACCGGAAACCCTAAGAAAATTCAAATTTTGGTGACCAAAATTTGAATCCTCTTGAGGCCTATAAATACCCCTCAAATCTCAGCTGAGGTTACAACTTTTGAGAAGCATTTTTGATTGAGAGAAAAGTCTTAGAAAGTCTTAGCAAGTCTTGTTTTCAATTTGCTAGAGAGTTCTCCTCCTCCTTTCTTATTGAAAATTTGTAAGAGGTTGAGTTGCTTGTAAAAGGTTGTAAGAGGGGTGTTTACCCTTCCATTTCAAGAGACTTGCTAGTGGAAGGTGGGAGCCTCATCGAAGAGGGGCCTCGCAAGTGGAGTAGGTCATTTGACCGAACCACTCTAAAAATCGGCGTAATCTCTGGTTTGCTTTTTATTATTGTCATTTACATTACTGCAAATCTTCTTACTGCTTTAGTTCCTCATTACTCTTGCTGCGCAACTTTAAGAATACGCCTTCAAGTTAAATTTCTCAAGTTTCGTTCTTAACGTACGAAAGATTTTGATTAAAATCGAAGTTTTAATCCGCTGCACTAATTCACCCCCCCCCTCTTAGTGCCGCTCCGATCCTAACAAGTGGTATCAGAGCAAGGTTATCTCTCATATTTGGTTTAATACCCAAGAGAGATGGCTTACTCCGGCATGCAAGAGGGTCATTCTATTGCACGACCACCTTTGTTTAATGGGTCGGATTACACATATTGGAAGACTCGCATGAGAATCTTCCTCATTTCTATGGACTTTGAGCTTTGGTCTATTGTCGAGAATGGATGTCAAAAATCTTCTCTTCCGATGAGCGAATGGGATGAATCGGAGAAGAAGGTTTTTGCTTTAAATGCAAAGGCTATGAATGCCTTGTTTTGTGCACTAGACAAAAACGAATTTAATCATGTTTCAATGTGTGATTCGGCTTTTGATATTTGGAGAACTCTTGAGGTCACTCATGAAGGCACTAGCCGAGTGAAAGAGTCCAAAATCAAAATCCTTGTGCACTCTTACGAACTTTTCCGAATGAAACCAAGTGAGTCCATCGGAGACATGTACACCCGGTTTACGGATGTCATCAATGGACTCAAAGCTCTTGGTAAAGATTTTACTAACTTTGAACTAGTAACTAAAATCTTAAGATCCCTCCCTAAAAGTTGGGATCCAAAAGTTACGGCCATTCAAGAGGCCAAAGACCTTAAAGCATTCCCTCTTGAAGAACTCATTGGGTCTCTAATGACCTACGAAATGACATGTCAAGCTCATGACGAGCTCGAGAACCCCCTTCCAAAGAACAGGAAGGATATGGCACTCAAATCACAAGAAGACCACTTGAAAGGAACATCAAGTGATGAGGACAGTGACAATGACATTGCACTTTTGACTCAAAAATTTAAAAAATATTTAAGAAAGAACAGATTTAAAAATAATACAAAAAATAAATTTGAACAAACGAAGGACCAAGTGATTTGCTATGAATGCAAAAAATCGGGACACTATAAGAACGATTGTCCTCAAGCCAAAAAGAGAACATCAAAGAAGAAGGCATTCAAGGCAACGTGGGATGATTCAAGCGCATCCGAAGAAGAGGAGTCCAACACCGAGCAAGTTGCTCATTACGCGCTAATGGCGTTAGGAGAAGAGGTATGTGATTTATTTAATGAAGATTTATCTTTTGAAGAACTATCTATCGCTTTTCATGAATTATTTGATGAATGTAGAACTGTTAGCAAGAAGTTAAGTATCTTAAAGAAAGAGCATGCTTTGCTACAAGATAAGTTTGATAGTCTTCAAACTCCTCCATGCTCTAAGTGTGAGCACTTAGAAGCAATAAAAAATGAAAATTTGCTTCTTAAGGAAACCTTAAACAAGTTTAAGGTTGGTAGCAAAGGATTAGATATGATCCTTGCACACAAGGGTCACAGCGCAAATAGAAATGGAATTGGATTTGTAAAAGGATTACATCAAAATCCTACCACTTTCATAAAAGGACCTACATTACATGTTTCCTCTTATATGAAATGCAACTTTTGTTGCAAATCCGGACATATTGCCTACAAATGCCCATTTAGGAAAATTAGTTCACAAAAATTAATATGGGTTCCTAAAGGAACTATAAAGAATTCAATCATAAATAACAAAGTTAGTGGGTCAATTTTTGAGGCACCCAAAATCAAATGGGTACCTAAAAATCATCCTCTTTTGTAGACAAACCCACAAGCTAGGAGCAAGAGATAGTATCTCGATAGTGGATGCTCAAGACATATGACTGGAGATCCATCTCATTTCTCTATGCTCACTAGCAAAGAAGAAGGGTACGTTACCTTCGGAGACAACAACAAGGGCAAAATCATTGGCAAGGGAACTATTTGTAACAAATTTAATTTTTCCATTGATGATGTCTTACTAGTTGATGGATTGAAACATAATCTCTTGAGTATTAGTCAACTATGCGATAAAGGTTACATCGTTAGATTTGAATCAAATATGTGCATTATTGAAAAACCAAATCATAACATGACTATGATTGCTTTAAAACAAAATAATGTCTATACCATCAATCTTGATGAACTAAGTAATGAAATGTGCTTCTCCGTCCTAAATGATGATGCTTGGCTTTGGCATAGGAGATTAGGCCATGCAAGCATGAAAACAATATCTAAGATCTCATCTCAAGAATTAGTACGAGGAATTCCAAATATAAAGTTTATTAAGGACAAAGTATGCGATGCATGTCAACTAGGCAAACAAATAAAAACAAGCTTCAAACCAAAAAATCAAATTAGCACTACTAGACCATTACAATTGATCCATTTGGATCTATTTGGACCAATTGATACAACAAGTCTAGGTGGAAGCAAATATGCTTTTGTGATTGTGGATGACTACTCTAGATACACTTGGACCTATTTCTTAGCTCACAAAAGTGATTGCTTCAAGTGTTTCTCTAAATTTTGTAAACTCACTCAAAACGAAAAAGGCTTCATGATTTCATCAATTCGGAGTGATCACGGTGGTGAATTCCAAAACCGTGACTTTCAAAATTTTTGCGAAAGTAATGGGTACAATCACAACTTCTCAACTCCAAGAAATCCTCAACAAAATGGAGTAGTTGAAAGGAAAAATAGAAACCTACAAGAAATGGCAAGAACTATGTTGAATGAACATAGTTTACCTAAGTACTTTTGGGCCGAAGCCGTAAATACGGCTTGCTACATCATGAATAGAGTCCTAATAAGACCATCCTTATCCAAAACTCCCTATGAATTATGGAATAACAAAAAACCAAACATCTCCTATTTTAAAGTTTTTGGTTGTAAATGCTTTATTTTAAATGAAAGGGATGCTTTAGGAAAATTTGATGCTAAATCCGATGAAGGCATCTTTCTTGGTTACTCTTCCGTTTCTAAAGCTTTTCGGGTTTTTAATAAAAGAACTTTAGTAATTGAAGAGTCTATTCATGTAGTTTTTAATGAAATTTCCGATTTAAAGAAAAATGATTTTGATGATGATCTTGGTTTTGATAATTTGAATTTAAATGAAGCCTCTCCTCAAAATAGCCATTTGAATGCATCTTCTTCCGAAATTTCTTTACCAAAAGAATGGAAGTATGTAGATGCTCATCCAAAAGAGCAAATTATAGGAGATACATCAAAAGGGGTTCAAACTCGTTCTTCTTTCAAAAATTTCTGTGCTAACGCCGCTTTCCTTTCTCAAATTGAACCTAAATGCATTGACAAAGCCTTAAAAGATTATTTTTGGATCATTGCAATGCAAGAAGAATTGAACCAATTTGAGAGGAATGAGGTATGGAAGCTTGTTCCTAGACCAAGTGACCACTTAGTCATAGGTACTAAGTGGGTCTTTAGAAACAAGCAAGACGAAAATGGTATCGTGGTTAGAAACAAGGCTAGATTAGTGGCCAAAGGTTTCAACCAAGAAGAAGGTATCGATTACGAAGAAACCTTCGCTCCCGTGGCTCGATTAGAAGCCATAAGGATGCTCCTTGCCTATGCTAGTAGTAATAATTTTAAACTATTTCAAATGGATGTTAAAAGTGCTTTCTTGAATGGTTTTATTTCCGAAGAAGTATTTGTCGAACAACCTCCCGGATTTGAAAATTCTCTTCTTCCTAATCATGTATTCAAATTGACTAAAGCTCTCTATGGCTTAAAACAAGCTCCTAGAGCTTGGTATGAAAGGCTTAGTTCCTTTCTTATTTTAAATAATTTTACCAAAGGCAAGGTTGATACTACATTGTTTATTAAATATTTTGAAAATAATTTTCTTATTGTGCAAATTTATGTTGACGATATTGTGTTTGGCTCTTCGGATGAATCACTATGTGAATCATTTGCCAAATGTATGAGTCTTGAATTTGAAATGAGTTTAATGGGTGAATTAACTTTCTTTTTGGGATTACAAATCAAACAACTTAGTGATGGTATATTTCTTAACCAATCCAAATATACATTAGAATTGTTAAAACGATTTAACATAGATAATTCAAAAGCAATAAACACCCCTATGAGTACTGCGACTAAGTTAGATATGGATGAAAATGGTGAAAGTTTCGATCAAAAAACATATAGGGGAATGATAGGTAGTCTACTCTACCTCACTGCGACTAGACCGGATATTATGTTTAGTGTAGGACTTTGCGCTAGGTTTCAATCTAATCCTAAATTATCTCATCTTAAGAGTGTTAAAAGAATATTTAGGTATCTTAAAGGAACTCCAAATTTAGGATTGTGGTATCCAAAATCTGAAAAATTTGATCTAATAGCTTATGCATATGCCGATTTTGGCGGATGCAGGATAGATAGAAAAAGTACATCCGGAACATGCCAATTTTTAGGACATGCACTTGTTTCTTGGACTTCCAAGAAACAAAATTCAGTTGCACTATCTACGGCGGAAGCCGAATACATTGCTGCAAGTGCATGTTGTGCACAAGTCATTTGGATGAAAAATACATTAGAAGACTATGGAATTCACCTTGAAAATATTCCCATAAAATGCGATAATACTAGTGCCATATGCCTTACTAAAAATCCAATTCAGCACTCTAGAACTAAGCACATCGACGTTAGGCATCATTTCATACGCAATCATGTTCTTAACAATGATGTTGTTCTAGAATTCATTGACACAAAGCATCAATTAGCAGATATATTTACAAAAGCTTTGAATGAAGACCAATTTGAATTCATCCGAAGGGAATTAGGCATGCTAAATTGTCCCTAAAATGAACTTCACAAAAAGGACTCGTTCTTTTCCCTTCGTTTATGAATTTGAATTCTTCCTTCTTCTTCAATTCAAAATGATCCATTAAAGTATAAATTATGATCTTGAGGGAAGAAGCTAAACAAAAGGAAGGAAGAAAATTTTTTTTTCTTTCCTCCGCGTGATGCCAGCGGTGGCACCGCCAGATCCGGCGGTTGAACCGACTGGCGCTCGGGCGCCAGGCGGTGACACCGACCAGTTTGGCGGTGACACCGACCGAGTCACCCTTTTAACCCGAGGGGTTAGGGCCGGCGGTGACACCGCCCCCAACCCGAAGAAAGACCTCTCCAAAACCCTCTCCCATTCCCTCTAACCCTCATTCTAACTCTTAGAAACATTGGAGAAGGATTCTTGGTGGTCCAAGCTTTCCATCTCTCAACATAATCTCCACAAGGTAACATTTGAAATCCCTCCTTTCTTTTCTCTTTCTCTTGCTTATTTTTTTCACAATTTCATCAGCATCTTGTCTAGAAAATGGCTCCAAAGAGATCAAAAGGAATAAGGATTGAAGGAGATTCATATAACCATGACCTTTTTAGATCAAAAGAGGTAGCCCTTAGCTTTCCAAAATTTGAAACACGATGTGTCCATAAGGGAAAATACGTTGATTTGGATGAACTAGAGGACTTAGATCCCATTAAGTGGTTTGCTGAACTAGAAGCTCTACCTCTACTACAAATAGATGAACCAATCTATCCACGGTTAGTGAGATTGTTCTATGCCAACCTATATGAAGACAATGATAGCCTAAGCACTTACATTTTAGGAACACCCATTAGAATTTTTGACAGCACCATTTGTGAGCTAATTGGCATAACTGAAAAAGATAGGGGATGCTATTTTAAAGGTAAATGGGACGTCAAAAAAATAGGAGCAACCTATTCCGAAGCCGTGAAAATAATTTTTGCAAATCCAAACCTTGACTTCCTACCCAAGAGCTGTGAACACTTAATGCCTTTCAACTCTAAAATTCTTCATCACATTATCACAAGCATCATATTCCCCAAACAATTTCATCTTGACGAAGTAAGTCAATTAGAGATAGGAACCATGTATTGGATTATGACCGGTCAGCATAATTGTTTCGGGTACTTGATTCGCCAACACATGCAGGAAATTATGACTAAAGATACTATATTGCCATATGGGAGGTTAATCACTAGAATTCTTCATGCCTATGACATTTGCATTCCACCCGATGAAGAATTTATTCAAAATGATCGATATAACATAATAAATAAAAACCTGCTAAAAAAACTTAGGTGCACTCTTAGCAATGGCATATGGGTTAGGCAGCCTAGAAGGACGAATCCAATTCCTACACCAATAGAACAACCCGAAACACCAATTCTTATGGGAAATGAATCTCCTCCTCCTAGTCCCTTTGGAGCAGCACCTTCAGCTCCTGTTTCCTCCTCTGAAGATATCATTATGGCAGAGCTATCTCAGATCAAATCACAGCAAGAACAAATTCAGAATCAACAAGTTGAAATTTTGAAGACACTACGACAGATGAATGAAAAAATAGATATCATGTATCAGCACTGTGGATTACCTCCTAAGGATTAAATTGATGTATCTTTTTATTCTGTTCTGTTTGCTTTTAAAAACAAGTTCATGTTTGTCATCGATTGTACGATAACTGATCTTTCCTTTAGATAACTACTGTCTTAATCTGCATAGATGATGATGTCTTTTGGATAAACTATTTCTGGCAAATTTGAATGATGAACTTTGATAAATGCTAAACCTTTTTCTATGATCATCAATTAGCTGGCTTGTCTCTTTTTGTTGATGACAAAGGGGGAGAAGTGATAACTTACACCAGAACGATAGCATGACTAATATGAATTACAAAAACTTATGTGATATGAATGTCCTATATGACTTGCAAATCCTTGAAAATATAACAAGATTGATATCATGAAATTTATATTGAAAATCT
This sequence comes from Musa acuminata AAA Group, assembly GCF_036884655.1. Lineage (NCBI taxonomy): Eukaryota > Viridiplantae > Streptophyta > Magnoliopsida > Zingiberales > Musaceae > Musa > Musa acuminata. The sequence continues at coordinate 24,560,258 of NC_088338.1, read as the reverse complement.
TTATCTTCTGTGTGATATGAATGTCTTATATGACTTGCAAATCCTTGAAAATATCACAAGATTGATATCATGAAATTTATATTGAAAATCTTTATCTTCTGTCGTAGCAAATTTGTCCCGTATCATTTAACTTATGATTTTCATCGAAGTTTCGTACTTACTATTGTTTAATGAGGATAACGATAAAGTTCTACGATTAGAACTTATCGGGTTATGCTTGAATCCAATGGGATGGAATTCAAGTGTTTTTTATCTTCTCATAATATGGCATATAGATAGGGGGAGTTATGTTTAACTCCGTCATCAATTAATTGTCATCATCAAAAAGGGGGAGATTGTTGAATCTCGAATTTTGATGATATAATCAATTGGTGGGTTAATTGATCTAATCCATATTATTGAGTTAAGTGTGCAGGATTAACTACGATAACCAGCAAACATAAAGCAAGGATACCAGAGTCGAGCTCGATGGACGTTTAAGAGACCGAAGAATCATCGGAGATGCTGCCGGAACCATCCGAGAAGAAATCGGGAACGTGTCGGAAGTTCGCCGAAGAAATCGTCGGAGGCTCGCGGAGATCACCGAGAAGGCTCGGCTACTCGTTAAAGTCATCACAAAGATTGGGAGCTTGCAGGGAGTCCGTCGGAAGAAGTTCGTCGGAAAGCTCGTCGGAACAAGACTCGACGTTCGCGGTTGAAAATTTGCTTAGGATGTTTTTGTGTTATGTAGTTCACTTGTAATTAGGATTAGGATTAAGCGATAATCCTATATCCTGGTTAGGGGTCAACTGGGCCCAAAGTCAGATTTGGTTTGGGCTAAAATTAAGCCAAACCAATGAATCGGAGAGCCAGGCGGTGGCACCGCCTGGCTGGGCGGTGAAACCGCCCAGCACCCGAGAGCTGGGCGGTGACACCTCCTTGGCTGGGCGGTTGCACCGTCCAGCACCCGAGCGCTGGGCGGTGGTACCTCCAGCATCGGAAACCCTAAGAAAATTCAAATTTTGGAGCCCAAAATTTGAATCCTCTTGAGGCCTATAAATACCCCTCAAATCTCAGCTGAGGTTACAACTTTTGAGAAGCATTTTTGATTGAGAGAAAAGTCTTAGAAAGTCTTAGCAAGTCTTGTTTTCAATTTGCTAGAGAGTTCTCCTCCTCCTTTCTTATTAAAAATTTGTAAGAGGTTGAGCTGCTTGTAAAAGGTTGTAAGAGGGGTGTTTACCCTTCCATTTCAAGAGACTTGCTAGTGGAAGGTGGGAGCCTCATCGAAGAGGGGCCTCGCAAGTGGAGTAGGTCATTTGACCGAACCACTCTAAAAATCGGCGTAATCTCTGGTTTGCTTTTTATTATTGTCATTTACATTACTGCAAATCTTCTTACTGCTTTAGTTCCTCATTACTCTTGCTGCTCAACTTTAAGAATACGCCTTCAAGTTAAATTTCTCAAGTTTCGTTCTTAACGTACGAAAGATTTTGATTAAAATCGAAGTTTTAATCCGCTGCACTAATTCACCCCCCCCCTCTTAGTGCCGCTCCGATCCTAACACTACTCTAGCCCAAGCACGCTTAACTTCGGAGTTTTGATGGGATCCGGTGATTTAGGGCTGGCATTATCGCACCCGTTTCGCGTGCTTCGTCCCTCGCCTATGTGCACGTCGCGGTCGGCGTATCAACGTCCGGAGCCTCTTGCCCGTCACGAAACCGTCGGCGCTTTCTCGAACGTTCACGAAATTCCTATTGCAAGCTCTCTCCGAGCCCTAGACCGACGACTGCGTATCGGTCACAGCAAGCGCTTGCCGAAACCATCGGCACTTTCTAGAACGATCTCGGAATCGCTATTGCGACCCCAATCCGGAAAGCTCTCTCCGAGCCCCTCAATACTGATAGCGTAGCGGTCACAGCAAATTTCCATCCCCAAAACAATTGTCTCGGAGCTCTATGGGAGATGTTTCGTATCCCGGGATGCAAAAAGGAGTGCAACACGAGGACATCCCAGGGAGTCACCCATCGTAGTACTACTCTGGCCAAAGCACGCTTAACTTCGGTGTTTTGATGGGATCTGGTGATTTAGTGCTAGCATTATCGCACCCGTTTCGCGTGCTTCGTCCCTCGCCTATGTGCACGTCGCGGTCGGCGCATCAACGTCCGGAGCCTCTTGCCCATCACGAAACCGTCGTCGCTTTCTCGAATGTTCACGAAATCCCTATTGCAAGCTCTCTCCGAGCCCTAGCCCGACAACTGCGTATCGGTCATGGCAAGTGCATGCCGAAACCATCGGCACTTTCTAGAACGATCTCGGAATCGCTATTGCGACCCCAATCCGGAAAGCTCTCTCTGAGCCCCTCGATACTGACAGCGTAGCGGTCAAAGCAAATTTCCAGCCCCAAAACAAATGTCTCGGAGCTCTACGGGAGATGTTTCGTATCCCGAGATGCAAAAAGGAGTGCAACACGAGGACTTCCTAGGGGGTCACCCATCCTAGTACTACTCTGGCCCAAGTAAGCTTAACTTCGGAGTTTTGATGGGATCCGGTGATTTAGTGCTGGCATTATCGCACCCGTTTCGCGTGCTTCGTCCCTCGCCTATGTGCACGTCGCGGTCGGCGCATCAACGTCCGGAGCATCTTGCCCGTCACGAAACCGTCGGTGCTTTCTCGAACGTTCAAGAAATCCCTATTGCAAGCTCTCTCCTAGCCCTAGCCCGACGACTGCGTATCGGTCACGGCAAGCGCGTGCCGAAACCATCGGCACTTTCTAGAACGATCTAGAATCGCTATTGCGACCCCAATCCGGAATGCTCTCTCTGAGCCCCTCGATACTGACAGCGTAGCGGTCAAAGCAAATTTCCAGCCCCAAAACAAATGTCCCGGATCTCTACGGGAGATGTTTCGTATCCCGGGATGCAAAAAGGAGTGCAACACGAGGACTTCCCAGGGGGTCACCCATCGTAGTACTACTCTGGCCCAAGCACGCTTAACTTCGGTGTTTTGATGGGATCCGGTGATTTAGTGCTGCCATTATCGCACCCGTTTCGCGAGCTTCGTCCCTCGCCTATGTACACGTCTCGGTCGGCGCATCAACGTCCGGAGCCTCTTGCCCGTCACGAAACCGTCGACGCTTTCTCGAACGTTCACGAAATCCCTATTGCAAGCTCTCTCCGAGCCCTAGCCTGACGACTGCGTATCGGTCACGGCAAGCGCGTGCCGGAACCATCGGCACTTTCTAGAACAATCTCGGAATCGCTATTGCGACCCCAATCCGGAAAGCTCTCTCCGAGCCCCTCGATACTGACTGCATAGCGGTCATAGCAAATTTCCAGCCCCAAAACAATCGTCTCGGAGCTCTACGGGAGATCTTTCGTATCTCGGGATGCAAAAAGGAGTGCAACACGAGGACTTCCCAGGGGGTCACCCATCGTAGTACTACTCTGGCCCAAGCACGCTTAACTTTGGTGTTTTGATGGGATCTGGTGATTTAGTGCTGCCATTATCGCACCCGTTTCGCGAGCTTCGTCCCTCGCCTATGTGCACGTCGCGGTCGGCGCATCAACGTCCGGAGCATCTTGCCCGTCACGAAACCGTCGGTGCTTTCTCGAACGTTCACGAAATCCCTATTGCAAGCTCTCTCCGAGCCCTATCCCGACGACTGTGTATCGATCACGGCAAGCACGTGCCGAAACCATCGGTACTTTCAAGAACGATCTCGGAATCGCTATTGCGACCCCAATCCGGAAAGCTCTCTCCGAGCCCCTCGATACTGACAGCGTAGCGGTCATAGCAAATTTCCAGCCCCAAAACAATCGTCTCGGAGCTCTACGGGAGATGTGTCGTATCCCGGGATGCAAAAAGCAGTGAAACACGAGGACTTCCCAGGTGGTCACCCATCGTAGTACTACTCTGGCCCAAGCACGCTTAACTTCGGTGTTTTGATGGGATCCGGTGATTTAGTGCTGCCATTATCGCACCCGTTTCGTGAGGTTCGTCCCTCGCCTATGTACACGTCTCGGTCGGCGCATCAACGTCCGGAGCCTCTTGCCCGTCACGAAACCGTCGACGCTTTCTCGAACGTTCACGAAATCCCTATTGCAAGCTCTCTCCGAGCCCTAGCCCGACGACTGCATATCGATCACGGCAAGCACGAGCCGAAACCATCGACACTTTCTAGAACGATCTCGGAATCGCTATTACGACCCCAATCCAGAAAGCTCTCTCCGAGCCCCTCGATACGGACTGCGTAGCGGTCACAGTAAATTTCCAACCCCAAAACAATCGTCTCAGAGCTCTACGAGAGATGTTTCGTATCCCGGGATGCAAAAAGGAGTGCAACACGAGGACTTCCCAGGGGGTCACTCATCCTAGTACTACTCTGGCCCAAGCACGCTTAACTTCGGAGTTTTTTTGGGATCCAGTGATTTAGTGCTGGCATTATCGCACCCATTTCGCGTGCTTCGTCCCTCGCTTTTGTGCACGGCGCGGTCGGCGTATCAACGTCTGGAGCCTCTCGCCCGTCACGAAACCGTCGGCGCTTTCTCGAACGTTCACAAAATCCCTATTGCAAGCTCTCTCCGTGCCCTAGCTCGACGACTGCGTATCGGTCACGGCAAGTGCGTGACGAAACCATCGGCACTTTCTAGAACGATCTCAGAATCGCTATTGCGACCCCAATCCGGAAAGCTCTCTCCGAGCCACTCGATACTGACAGCGTAGCGGTCACAGCAAATTTCCAGCCCCAAAACAATCGTCTCGGAGCTCTACGGGAGATGTTTCGTATCCCGGGATGCAAAAAGGAGTGCAACACGAGGACTTCCCAGGGAGTCACCCATCGTAGTACTACTCTGGCCCAAGCACGCTTAACTTCGGTGTTTTGATGGGATCTGGTGATTTAGTGCTGCCATTATCGCACCCGTTTCACGTGCTTCGTCCCTCGCCTATGTGCAGGTCGCGGTCGGCGCATCAACGTCCGGAGCCTCTTGCCCATCACGAAACCGTCGTCGCTTTCTCGAACGTTCACGAAATCCCAATTGCAAGCTCTCTCCTAGCCCTAGCCCGACGACTGCGTATCGGTCACGGCAAGCGCGTGCCGAAACCATCGGCACTTTCTAGAACGATCTAGAATCGCTATTGCGACCCCAATCCGGAATGCTCTCTCTGAGCCCCTCGATACTGACAGCGTAGCGGTCAAAGCAAATTTCCAGCCCCAAAACAAATGTCTCGGATCTCTACGGGAGATGTTTCGTATCCCGGGATGCAAAAAGGAGTGCAACACGAGGACTTCCCAGGGGGTCACCCATCGTAGTACTACTCTGGCCCAAGCACGCTTAACTTCGGTGTTTTGATGGGATCCGGTGATTTAGTGCTGCCATTATCGCACCCGTTTCGCGAGCTTCGTCCCTCGCCTATGTACACGTCGCGGTCGGCGCATCAACGTCCGGAGCCTCTTGCCCGTCACGAAACCGTCGGTGCTTTCTCGAACGTTCACGAAAACCCTATTGCAAGCTCTCTCCGAGCCCTAGCCCGACGACTGCGTATCGATCACGGAAAGCACGTGCCGAAACCATCGGCACTTTCTAGAACGATCTCGGAATCGCTATTGCGACCCCAATCAGGAAAGCTCTATCCGAGCCCCTCGATACTGACAGCGTAGCGGTCACAGCAAATTTCCAGCCCCAAAACAATCGTCTCGGAGCTCTACGGGAGATGTTTCGTATCTCGGGATGCAAAAAAGAGTGCAACACGAGGACTTCCCAAGGGGTCACCCATCGTAGTACTACTCTGGCCCAAGCACGCTTAACGTTGGTGTTTTGATGGGATCTGGTGATTTAGTGCTGGCATTATCGCACCCGTTTCGCGTGCTTCGTCCCTCGCCTATGTGCACGTCACGGTCGGCGCATCAACGTCCGGAGCCTCTTGCCCGTCACGAAACCGTCGTCGCTTTCTCGAACGTTCACGAAATCCCTATTGCAAGCTCTCTCCGAGCCCGAGCCCAACGACTACGTATCGATCACGGCAAGCACGTGCCGAAACCATCGGCACTTTCTAGAACGATCTCGGAATCGCTATTACGACCCCAATCCGGAAATCTCTCTCTGAGCCCCTCGATAATGACTGCGTAGCGGTCAAAGCAAATTTCCAGCCCCAAAACAAATGTCTCGGAGCTCTACGGGAGATGTTTCGTATCCCGGGATGCAAAAAGCAGTGAAACACGAGGACTTCACAGGGGGTCACCCATCGTAGTACTACTCAGGCCCAAGCACGCTTAACTTCGGTGTTTTGATGGGATCCGGTTATTTATTGCTGCCATTATCGCACCCGTTTCGCGAGCTTCGTCCCTTGCCTATGTACACGTCACGGTCGGCGCATCAACGTCCGGAGCCTCTTGCCCGTCACGAAACCGTCGGCGCTTTCTCGAACGTTCTCGAAATCCCTATGGCAAGCTCTCTCCGAGCCCTAGCCCGACGACTGCGTATCGATCACGGCAAGCACGTGCCGAAACCATCGGCACTTTCTAGAACAATCTCGGAATCGCTATTGCGACCCCAATCCGGAAAGCTCTCTCCGAGCCCCTCAATACTGACTGCGTAGCGGTCACAGCAAATTTCCAGCCCCAAAACAATCGCCTCGGAGCTATATGGGAGATGTTTCGTATCCCGGGATGCAAAAAGGAGTGCAAAACGAGGAATTCCCAGGGAGTCACCCATCGTAGTACTACTCTGGCCCAAGCACGCTTAACTTCGGTGTTTTGATGGGATCTGGTGATTTAGTGCTGCCATTATCGCACCCGTTTCGCGTGCTTCGTCCCTCGCCTATGTGCACGTCGTGGTCGGCGCATCAACGTCCGGAGCCTCTTGCCCATCACGAAACCATCGTCGCTTTCTCGAACGTTCACGAAATCCCAATTGCAAGCTCTCTCCTAGCCCTAGCCCGACGACTGCGTATCGGTCACGGCAAGCGCGTGCCGAAACCATCGGCACTTTCTAGAATGATCTCGGAATCGCTATTGCGACCCCAATCCGGAATGCTCTCTCTGAGCCCCTCGATACTGACAGCTTAGCGGTCAAAGCAAATTTCTAGCCCCAAAACAAATGTCTCGGAGCTCTACTGGAGATGTTTCGTATCCCGGGATGCAAAAAGGAGTGCAACACGAGGACTTCCCAGGGGGTCACCCATCGTAGTACTACTCTGGCCCAAGCACGCTTAACTTCGGTGTTTTGATGGGATCAGGTGATTTAGTGCTGGCATTATCGCACCCGTTTCGCGAGCTTCGTCCCTCACCAATGTACACTTCGCGGTCGGCGCTTTCTCGAACGTTCACGAAATCCCTATTGCATGCTCTCTCCGAGCCCTAGCCCGACGACTGCGTATCGATCACGGCAAGCACGTGCCGAAACCATCGGCACTCTCTAGAACGATCTCGGAATCGCTATTGCGACCCCGATCCGGAAAGCTCTCTCCGAGCCCCTCGATACTGACAGCGTAGCGGTCACAGCAAATTTCCAGCCCCGAAACAATCGTCTCGGAGCTCTACGGGTAATGTTTCGTATCCCGGGATGCAAAAAGGAGTGCAACACGAGGACTTCCCAGGGGGTCACCCATCGTAGTACTACTCTAGCCCAAGCACGCTTAACTTCGGTGTTTTGATGGGATCTGGTGATTTAGTGCTAGCATTATCGCACCCATTTCGCGTGCTTCGTCCCTCGCCAATGTGCACGTCGCGGTCGGGGCATCAACGTCCGGAGCCTCTTGCCCGTCACGAAACCGTCGTCGCTTTCTCGAACGTTCACGAAATCCCTATTGCACGCTCTCTCCGAGCCCTAGCCCGACGACTGCGTATCGGTCACGGCAAGCGCGTGCCGAAACCATCGGCACTTTCTAGAACGATCTCGGAATCGCTATTGCGACCCCAATCCAGAAAGCTCTCTCTGAGCCCCTCGATACTGACTGCGTAGCGGTCAAAGCAAATTTCCAGCCCCAAAACAAATGTCTCGGAGCTCTATGGGAGATGTTTCGTATCCCGGGATGCAAAAAGGAGTGCAACACGAGGACTTCCCAGGGGGTCACCCATCCTAGTACTACTCTGGCCCAAGCACGCTTAACTTCGGAGTTTTGATGGGATCCATTGATTTAGTGCTGGCATTATCGCACCCGTTTCGCGTGCTTCGTCCCTCGCCTTTGTGCACGTCGCGGTCAGCGTATCAACGTCTGGAGCCTCTTGCCCGTAACGAAACCATCGGCGCTTTCTCGAACGTTCACGAAATCCCTATTGCAAGCTCTCTCCGAGCCCTAGCTCGACGACTGCGTATCGGTCACGGCAAGCGCGTGCCGAAACCATCGGCACTTTCTAGAACGAACTCGGAATCGCTATTGCGACCCCAATCCGGAAAGCTCTCTCCGAGCCCCTCGATACTGACAGCGTAGCGGTCACAGCAAATTTCCAGCCCCAAAACAATCGTCTCGGAGCTCTACGGGAGATGGTTCGTATCCCGGGATGCGAAAAGGAGTGCAACACGAGGACTTCCCAGGGGGTCACCCATCGTAGTACTACTCGAGCCCAAGCACGCTTAACTTCAGTGTTTTGATGGGATCCGGTGATTTCGTGCTGCCATTATCGCACCCGTTTCGCGAGCTTCGTCCCTCGCCTATGTACACGTCGCGGTCGGCGCATCAACGTCTGGAGCATCTTGCTCGTCACGAAACCATCGGCGCTTTCTCGAACGTTCATGAAATCCCTATTGCAAGCTCTCTCCGAGCCCTAGCCCGACGACTGTGTATCGATCACGGCAAGCACGTGCCGAAACCATCGTCACTTTCTAGAACGATCTCGGAATCGCTCTTGCGACCCCAATCCGGAAAGCTCTCTCCGATCCCCTCGATACTGACAGTGTAGCAGTCACAGCAAATTTCCAGCCCCAAAACAAACGTCTCGGAGCTCTACGGGAGATGTTTCGTATCCCGGGATGCAAAAAGCAGTGAAACACGAGGACTTCCCAGGGGGTCACCCATCGTAGTACTACTCGGGCCCAAGCACGCTTAACTTCGGTGTTTTGATGGGATCCGGTGATTTAGTGCTGCCATTATCGCACCCGTTTCGCGAGCTTCGTCCCTCGCCTATGTACACGTCGCGGTCGGCGCATCAACGTCCGGAGCCTCTTGCCCGTCACGAAACCGTCGGCGCTTTCTCGAACGTTCACGAAATCCCTATTGCAAGCTCTCTCCAAGCCCTAGCCCGACGACTGCGTATCGATCACGGCAAGCACGTGCCGAAACCATCGACACTTTCTAGAACGATCTCGGAATCGCTATTGCGACCCAGGTCCGGGAAGATCTCTCTGAGCCCCTCGATACTGACTGCGTAGCGGTCATAGCAAATTTCCAGCCCCAAAACAATCGTCTCGGAGCTCTACGTGAGATATTTCGTATCCCGGGATGCAAAAAGGAGTGCAACACGAGGACTTCCCAGGGAGTCACCCATCGTAGTACTACTCTGGCCCAAGCACGCTTATCTTCGGTGTTTTGATGGGATCTGGTGATTTAGAGCTGGCATTATCGCACCCGTTACGCGTGCTTCGTCCCTCGCCTATGTGCACGTCGCGGTCGGCGCATCAACGTCCGGAGCCTCTTGCCCATCACGAAACCGTTGTCGCTTTCTCGAACGTTCACGAAATCCCTATTGCAAGCTCTCTCCGAGCCCTAGCCCGACGACTGCGTATCGGTCATGGCAAGCGCGTGCCGAAACCATCGGCACTTTCTAGAACGATCTCAGAATCGCTATTGCGACCCCAATCCGGAAAGCTCTCTCTGAGCCCCTCGATACTGACAGCGTAGCGGTCAAAGCAAATTTCCAGCCCCAAAACAAATGTCTCGAAGCTCTACGGGAGATGTTTCGTATCCCGGGATGCAAAAAGGAGTGCAACACGAGGACTTCCCAGGGGGTCACCCATCGTAGTACTACTCTGGCCCAAGCACGCTTCACTTCGATGTTTTGATGGGATCCGATGATTTAGTGCTACCACTATCGCACCCGTTTCGCGAGCTTCGTCCCTCGCCTATATACACGTCGCGGTCGGCGCAGCAACGTCCGGAGCCTCTTGCCCGTCACGAAACCGTCGGCGCTTTCTCGAACGTTCACGAAATCCCTATTGCAAGCTCTCTCCGAGCCCTAGCCCGACGACTGCGTATCGATCAAGGCAAGCACGTGCCGAAACCATCGGCACTCTCTAGAACGATCTCGGAATCGCTATTGGCACCCCAACCCGGAAAGCTCTATCCGAGCCCCTCGATATTGACTGCGTAGCGGTCACAGCAAATTTCCAGCCCCAAAACAATCGTCTCGGAGCTCTACGGGTGATGTTTCGTATCCCGGGATGCAAAAAGGAGTGCAACACGAGGACTTCCCAGGGGGTCACCCATCGTAGTACTACTCTGGCCCAAGCACGCTTCACTTCGGAGTTTTGATGGGATCCGGTGATTTAGTGCTGGCATTATCGCACCCGTTTCGAGTGCTTCGTCCATCGCCTATGTGCACGTCGCGGTCGGCGCATCAACGTCCGGAGCCTCTTGCCCGTCACGAAACCGTCGTCGCTTTCTCGAACATTCATGAAATCCCTATTGCAAGCTCACTCCGAGCCCTAGCCCGACGATTGCGTATCGATCACGGCAAGCACGTGCCGAAACCATCGACACTTTCTAGAACGATCTCGGAATCGCTATTGCGACCCCAATCCGGAAAGCTCTCTCCGAGCCCCTCGATACTGACTGCGTAGCGGTCAAAGCAAATTTCCAGCCCCAACACAATTGTCTCGGAGCTCTACGGGAGATGTTTCATATCCCGGGATGAAAAAAGGAGTGCAACACGAGGACTTCCCAGGGGGTCACCCATCGTAGTACTACTCTGGCCCAAGCACGCTTAACTTCGGTGTTTTGATGGGATCCGGTGATTTAGTGCTGGCATTATCGCACCCGTTTCGCGTGCTTCGTCCCTCGCCTATGTGCACGTCGCGGTCGGCGTATCAACGTCCGGAGCCTCTTGCCCGTCACGAAACCGTCGGCGCTTTCTCGAACGTTCACGAAATCCCTATTGCAAGCTCTCTCCGAGCCCTCGCCCGACGACTGCGTATCGGTCACGGCAAGCGCGTGCCGAAACCATTGGCACTTTCTAGAACGATCTCGGAATCGCTATTGCGACCCCAATCCGGAAAGCTCTCTCCGAGCCCCTCGATACTGACTGCATAGCGGTCACAGCAAATTTCCAGCCCCAAAACAATCGCCTCGGAGCTATATGGGAGATGTTTCGTATCCCGGGATGCAAAAAGGAGTGCAAAACGAGGAATTCCCAGGGAGTCACCCATCGTAGTACTACTCTGGCCCAAGCACGCTTAACTTCGGTGTTTTGATGGGATCTGGTGATTTAGTGCTGCCATTATCGCACCCGTTTCGCGTGCTTCGTCCCTCGCCTATGTGCACGTCGTGGTCGGCGCATCAACGTCCGGAGCCTATTGCCCATCACGAAACCGTCGTCACTTTCTCGAACGTTCACGAAATCCCAATTGCAAGCTCTCTCCTAGCCCTAGCCCGACGACTGCGTATCGGTCACGGCAAGCGCGTGCCGAAACCATCGGCACTTTCTAGAATGATCTCGGAATCGCTATTGCGACCCCAATCCGTAATGCTCTCTCTGAGCCCCTCGATACTGACAGCTTAGCGGTCAAATCAAATTTCCAGCCCCAAAACAAATGTCTCGGAGCTCTACTGGAGATGTTTCGTATCCCGGGATGCAAAAAGGAGTGCAACACGAGGACTTCCCAGGGGGTCACCCATCGTAGTACTACTCTGGCCCAAGCACGCTTAACTTCGGTGTTTTGATGGGATCCGGTGATTTAGTGCTGCCATTATCGCACCCGTTTCGCGAGCTTCGTCCCTCGCCTATGTACACGTCGCGGTCGGCGCAGCAACGTCCGGAGCCTCTTGCCCGTCACGAAACCGTCGGCGCTTTCTCGAACGTTCACGAAATCCCTATTGCATGCTCTCTCCGAGCCCTAGCCCGACGACTGCGTATCGATCACGGCAAGCACGTGCCAAAACCATCGGCACTCTCTAGAACGATCTAGGAATCGCTATTGCGACCCCAATCCGGAAAGCTCTCTCCGAGCCCCTCGATACTGACAGCGTAGCGGTCACAGCAAATTTCCAGCCCCGAAACAATCGTCTCGGAGCTCTACGGGTAATGTTTCGTATCCCGGGATGCAAAAAGGAGTGCAACACGAGGACTTCCCAGGGGGTCACCCATCGTAGTACTACTCTAGCCCAAGCACGCTTAACTTCGGTGTTTTGATGGGATCTGGTGATTTAGTGCTAGCATTATCGCACCCATTTCGCGTGCTTCGTCCCTCGCCAATGTGCACGTCGCGGTCGGGGCATCAACGTCCGGAGCCTCTTGCCCGTCACGAAACCGTCGTCGCTTTCTCGAACGTTCACGAAATCCCTATTGCACGCTCTCTCCGAGCCCTAGCCCGACGACTGCGTATCGGTCACGGCAAGCGCGTGCCGAAACCATCGGCACTTTCTAGAACGATCTCGGAATCGCTATTGCGACCCCAATCCGGAAAGCTCTCTCTGAGCCCCTCGATACTGACTGTGTAGCGGTCAAAGCAAATTTCCAGCCCCAAAACAAATGTCTCGGAGCTCTATGGGAGATGTTTCGTATCCCGGGATGCAAAAAGGAGTGCAACACGAGGACTTCCCAGGGGGTCACCCATCCTAGTACTACTCTGGCCCAAGCACGCTTAACTTCGGAGTTTTGATGGGATCCATTGATTTAGTGCTGGCATTATCGCACCCGTTTCGCGTGCTTCGTCCCTCGCCTTTGTGCACGTCGCGGTCAGCGTATCAACGTCCGGAGCCTCTTGCCCGTCACGAAACCATCGGCGCTTTCTCGAACGTTCACGAAATCCCTATTGCAAGCTCTCTCCGAGCCCTAGCTCGACGACTGCGTATCGGTCACGGCAAGCGCGTGCCGAAACCATCGGCACTTTCTAGAACGATCTCGGAATCGCTATTGCGACCCCAATCCGGAAAGCTCTCTCCGAGCCCCTCGATACTGACAGCGTAGCGGTCACAGCAAATTTCCAGCCCCAAAACAATCGTCTCGGAGCTCTACGGGAGATGTTTCGTATCCCGGGATGCGAAAAGGAGTGCAACACGAGGACTTCCCAGGGGGTCACCCATCGTAGTACTACTCGGGCCCAAGCACGCTTAACTTCAGTGTTTTGATGGGATCCGGTGATTTCGTGCTGCCATTATCGCACCCGTTTCGCGAGCTTCGTCCCTCGCCTATGTACACGTCGCGGTCGGCGCATCAACGTCTGGAGCATCTTGCTCGTCACGAAACCATCGGCGCTTTCTCGAACGTTCACGAAATCCCTATTGCAAGCTCTCTCCGAGCCCTAGCCCGACGACTGCGTATCGATCACGGCAAGCACGTGCCGAAACCATCGTCACTTTCTAGAACGATCTCGGAATCGCTCTTGCGACCCCAATCCGGAAAGCTCTCTCCGATCCCCTCGATACTGAGAGTGTAGCAGTCACAGCAAATTTCCAGCCCCAAAACAAATGTCTCGGAGCTCTACGGGAGATGTTTCGTATCCTGGGATGCAAAAAGCAGTGAAACACGAGGACTTCCCAGGGGATCACCCATCGTAGTACTACTCGGGCCCAAGCACGCTTAACTTCGGTGTTTTGATGGGATCCGGTGATTTAGTGCTGCCATTATCGCACCCGTTTCGTGAGCTTCGTCCCTCGCCTATGTACACGTCGCGGTCGGCGCATCAACGTCCGGAGCCTCTTGCCCGTCACGAAACCGTCGGCGCTTTCTCGAACGTTCACGAAATCCCTATTGCAAGCTCTCTCCAAGCCCTAGCCCGACGACTGCGTATCGATCACGGCAAGCACGTGCCGAAACCATTGGCACTTTCTAGAACGATCTCGGAATCGGTATTGCGACCCAGGTCCGAGAAGATCTCTCTGAGCCCCTCGATACTGACTGCGTAGCGGTCATAGCAAATTTCCAGCCCCAAAACAATCGTCTCGGAGCTCTACGTGAGATATTTCGTATCCCGGGATGCAAAAAGGAGTGCAACACGAGGACTTCCCAGGGAGTCACCCATCGTAGTACTACTCTGGCCCAAGCACGCTTATCTTCGGTGTTTTGATGGGATCTGGTGATTTAGAGCTGGCATTATCGCACCCGTTACGCGTGCTTCGTCCCTCGCCTATGTGCACGTCGCTGTCGGCGCATCAACGTCCGGAGCCTCTTGCCCATCACGAAACCGTCGTCGCTTTCTCGAACGTTCACGAAATCCCTATTGCAAGCTCTCTCCTAGCCCTAGCCCGACGACTGCGTATCGGTCATGGCAAGCGCGTGCCGAAACCATCGGCACTTTCTAGAACGATCTCGGAATCACTATTGCGACCCCAATCCGGAAAGCTCTCTCTGAGCCCCTCGATACTGACAGCGTAGCGGTCAAAGCAAATTTCCAGCCCCAAAACAAATGTCTCGAAGCTCTACGGGAGATGTTTCGTATCCCGGGATGCAAAAAGGAGTGCAACACGAGGACTTCCCAGGGGGTCACCCATCGTTGTACTACTCTGGCCCAAGCACGCTTCACTTCGATGTTTTGATGGGATCCGATGATTTAGTGCTACCACTATCGCACCCGTTTCGCGAGCTTCGTCCCTCGCCTATATACACGTCGCGGTCGGCGCAGCAACGTCCGGAGCCTCTTGCCCGTCACGAAACCGTCGGCGCTTTCTCGAACGTTCACGAAATCCCTATTGCAAGCTCTCTCCGAGCCCTAGCCCGACGACTGCGTATCGATCAAGGCAAGCACGTGCCGAAACCATCGGCACTCTCTAGAACGATCTCGGAATCGCTATTGGCACCCCAACCCGGAAAGCTCTCTCCGAGCCCCTCGATATTGACTGCGTAGCGGTCACAGCAAATTTCCAGCCCCAAAACAATCGTCTCGGAGCTCTACGGGTGATGTTTCGTATCCCGGGATGCAAAAAGGAGTGCAACACGAGGACTTCCCAGGGGGTCACCCATCGTAGTACTACTCTGGCCCAAGCACGCTTAACTTCGGAGTTTTGATGGGATCCGGTGATTTAGTGCTGGCATTATCGCACCCGTTTCGAGTGCTTCGTCCGTCGCCTATGTGCACGTCGCGGTCGGCGCATCAACGTCCGGAGCCTCTTGCCCGTCACGAAACCGTCGGCGCTTTCTCGAACGTTCACGAAATCCCTATTGCAAGCTCTCTCCGAGCCCTAGCCCGACGACTACGTATCGGTCACGGCAAGCGCGTGCTGAAACCATCGGCACTTTCTAGAACGATCTCGGAATCGCTATTGCGACCCCAATCTGGAAAGCACTCTCCGAGCCCCTCGATACTGACAGCGTAGCGATCACAGCAAATTTCCAGCCCCAAAACAATCGTCTCGGAGCTCTACGGGAGATGTTTCGTATCCCGGGATGCAAAAAGGAGTGCAACACAAGGACTTCCCAGGGGGTCACCCATCGTAGTACTACTCTGGCCCAAGCACGCTTAACTTCGTAGTTTTGATGGGATCCGGTGATTTAGTGCTGGCATTATCGCACCCGTTTCACGTGCTTCGTCCCTCGCCTATGTGCACGTCGCGGTCGGCGTATCAACGTCCGGAGCCTCTTGCCCGTCACGAAACCGTCGGCGCTTTCTCGAACGTTCACGAAATCCCTATTGCAAGCTCTCTCCGAGTCCTCGCCCGACGACTGCGTATCGGTCACGGCAAGCGCGTGCCGAAACCATCGGCACTTTCTAGAACGATCTCGGAATCGCTATTGCGACCCCAATCCGGAAAGCTCTCTCCGAGCCCCTCGATATTGACACCGTAGCGGTCACAGCAAATTTCCAGCCCCAAAATAATCGTCTCGGAGCTCTACGGGAGATGTTTCGTATCCCGGGATGCAAAAAGGAGTGCAACACGAGGACTTCCCAGGGGGTCACCCATCGTAGTACTACTCTCGCCCAAGCGCGCTTAACTTCGGTGTTTTGATGGAATCCGGTGATTTAGTGATAGAACCCTTGCAGATTCTAAACTTGGGGTTGATCTCTTTAGGGGATCGGCCTCCTTGGAACTCTATAGGGGTTCCTCCCTCCAAGTTGCTGCTCAAAGGCTGCAGAAAAGATTCATCTATTGCTTGAGAAAAGAGGAGGAATACATGGCTATTTATAGGGCTTCTAAACCCTAACTCCTAATATGACTCCTACTTAAGACTCTTACTTCTAACCAACTCCTAATAGGACTCCTACTCAAGACTCCTATTCCCTTACAACTCCTAATTCTTCTCTAAGAGAAAACCTCCTACATGAATGTCCCTCTCAATTAGGACTCTCCTAACTAGAGTCCTAACAGAATGTCCCTCTCAATTAGGACTCTCCTAGCTAAAGTCCTAACAGTTTTACATGAATGTCCCTCTCAATTAGGACTCTCCAAGCTAGAGTCCTAACAAACCCGCCCTCTTCAAATCAGCCTTGTCCTCGAGGCTGATGATTCATGAATTCTGGGAATTTGATCTTCAAGTCGTCATAGTTCTCCCAAGTGGCATCTTCTTTTGGTAGGTTCGCCCACTGTATTAGCACTTCATTAGTGGGTTGTCGTCGTCGAGTCACGATCCGTCGATCAATAATGGCACTTAGCTGGGTCTGGAGTTCTCTTTGGGTAGTCATATTTGGTGGGTGGCTTTGGGCTGTCTCCAAGCACCTGTTTAAAACTTCCGATTGGCTGTTGGTTTGTGGGTGATATGTCGTACTCCTTTTCAATTTAGTACCCTGCATATAGAATAACTTTGTCCAAAATCTGCTATTGAAGATGCAAGTAGAATTTGTCACAAGCACAATGCGTCCCTTATAGTGTAATTCTTTTGAGTCCCAATTGTAATGAGCCATGGGGCTTGGTGCTTCCTCCAATTTTTTTATAATCTTACTAGTATCTGAATCTTCTTGCCATTCCATCTTAATATCCTATAGGAAGTCGCTGGTCGGAAGTGAAACGGTCGAAACTTCAACTTGCTCGGGTAGTTGCGAAAGCGCATCTGCAAGAACATTCTCTTTCCCCTTTTTGTAAGTTATTTCAAAATCAAATCCAAGAAGTTTTGTTACCCATTTTTGCTGCTCGGGGGAAGATATCTTCTGTTCCAAGAGATATTTTAGGCTTTTATGGTCGGTCTTGATTTGAAAGTATCGCCTGATCAAGTACAATCTCCACCTCGTTGCTGCACGCACAATGGCGAGCATCTCCTTATCATATGTTGACATATTTTGATCGGAGGGAGATAATGCCTTGCTAGTGTATGCGAGTGGTCGACCATCTTGCATGAGAATGGCTCCAATTCTGACTCCAGATGTGTCGACCTCAATAATGAAGGGTCGGTTGAAATCTGGTAGTGTTAGCACCGGCGTCGTCGTCATAGCTGCCTTAAGTTTGTTGAAGGCAGCGGAGGCTCTGTTCAACCATTGGAAGACATTTTTTTTCTAGTAAGGGAGTAAGTGGTGCACTGATCTTTCCATAGTTTTTCACGAACTTGCGGTAGTAGCCTGTTAAACCCAGAAAGCCATGTAGCAATTTTATGTTTCTCGAGGTCGGCCAGTTTTGCATTGCTCCAATTTTGAAGGGGTCCACTGCCACACCTTCCTCTGATATGATATGCCCAAGATATTCCACCTTTTGTTGAAGAAAGCAAAAATTTGTGGTTGTTGTGTGTTCAAAATGTGGTTTTCCGTATGTCTTCTTCGCATGCTCGTATTTGATGATACCCGGATCAAAGGTCCAGCTTTGTAAAGATTTGTGCTCCCTTTCATCTAGCAATTCATCTACTATTTGAATAAAGTATTTGTCCTTGATGATTATGCCATTGAGAGCTCGGTAATCAACACATATTCGCCTTGTTCCGTCCTTCTTGCATACAAGTAGCACCGGCGAAGAGTAGAGGTTGCAACTTGGCCGAATAACTCCTGTTTCGAGCATCTCTTTTATAATCCTTTCTATTTCATCCTTCTGGAGATGTGGATACTGATATGGCTGAGCATTTGCTGAAGATTTTCCTGGAAGAATCATTATACAATGATCATGCCGACAGGTAAGAGGTAGGTTGCGCGGTTCGTCAAATATATTTGAAAATTCAGCAAGCAAAGGAAGTAGATTTGGATCTTCAAATTCTGTTAGCTCTCCCTTAGTTTGCTGCTCAAGTTGTACCAAAAAGCCGCTGTATGCTTTATGCAAAACATTCTCCATTTGTTGTGTACAAATCGTTGTTATGTCGCCCCCACGTTTCCCGTGCAATGTCACCTGTTTCTCCTTACTGTAAAATTTCATAATTAGTTTTATAAAATTCCAGGAAATATCACCTAATGTCATCAACCATTTAATTCTGAGCATGGCCTCATGATTGTTAAGAGGGAGAAGGAAGAAATCTGCAATTATCTCTTGGTCCTCCAGCAATAGTTTCTCCTGCAAGCGCCTATGATCACAATTCAAAATCCGTCCGTCGGCGACCTTAACATCAAACTTGCAGCGATTCTCGATAGGTAATGATATCCGAACAGCAAGCTTACTATTTAGGAAGTTAGTAGTACTGCCCGTGTCGATGAGAACAGTGATTGGTTGTTGTTTGAGAAGGCCTCCAATTTTCATCGTTTGCGGGTTTGAGTAGCTAGCTAGTGTATGTACCGTAACTTCGGTCGGTTGTGGCTCTTCTTCTGCATCTTCTTCTTCATATTCAAAGCTCTCTTTTGGATGTTCAATGACCTCTTCTTCTATCGGTTCAATCATAAGAAGTCCTCCTTTACTGCAGCGATGCTCACGGCTCCACGGCTCGTCACAATGCCAACATAACCCCTTCGCATATCGCTCCCGAAGCTCTTCTCCTGTTAACCTCTTTGGTGCAGGGACTTGGTCGACAGTAGGGGGGGCTGAGGGCTTCAATATTACTGGTTGAGGAGTGACCCTAGTCCTCCGAGCTTCATGGTTCAATTGCTCCTCTTGATGTCGTGCGAAAGAGATGGCTGCCATAAGCGTATACGGTTGTCGCGCTTTAACTTCTCCTCGGATCTCCGGCTTCAAGCCCTCAATGAAGGTCCTCAATAGCTGTTTTTGAGACCAATCATGATTTTGATTAGATAACCTTTCAAACCTGGTTTGGTACTCCTGAATGGTGGAGGTTTGTCGGATCTTTGCTAGTTGTTTGTCAATATTCTCGTAATCGGTTGGTCTGAAGCGAATCAGCAGTTCTTCTTTGAATTGTCGCCATGAAAGGACTCCATAAGTATGTTCAAACCAGTCAAACCATTGAATAGCATCCCCTTCAAGATGTATAGCTGCAATTTTCACCATAGATACATCCGCGGTTTTGTGGTACCGAAAATATCGCTCCGCATGCGAAATCCAACCAATCGGGTCTCCTTCTTCCCATCTAGGGAAGTCCACTCTCATGCATGGATAGTTGGGGTTGGTCATAGAGCTTTCCCTCTCTTGGAAGTCATCTCTTCGGGCTTGGTGTGATTGGGCAAAGCTCTCTCTTTGATATGATTTCTTCGGGCTTAGTGGTCGGCCCAATCTGAGTTCGGTAAAGAGCGTCCGAATCTTATCCTCCATTCGCGCCTCCAAGGCTTCGAATTTAGCATTGATTGCCTCCTTAGATGCCATAGTATATGGCCCCAAATCAATGATGTTAAGATCTCTCTTTTGCTGTTGGGTTAAAGGCATGTATAGGTTGAGAGAAGTGATGGTCGAAAGTGTTGGTGGATTGGTGGATGTAGGCTACGGTTTAGGCTTGTTTTGTGGCTGTTTTGGGTGCAGTTTGAGGGTGTGGTTTGGTAGAGTTTTAGGGCTCTGGATGAAAGTTTTGGATCTGTGGTAGATGATAGCAAAGGTTTGATAGAAATCCGTGGAAGTTGCAGCAAGTATGTGCTGTCTTGTAAGAGTAGAATTGTCGTCAAAGAAACAACGGTTTCTCGACGTAATTTCCACCAAAAACTTAAGAGAATTGAGGAGGGAATTGATAACAAAATCACAGTTTATATGACAGCAAG
Organism: Musa acuminata AAA Group; assembly: GCF_036884655.1. Classification (NCBI taxonomy): domain Eukaryota; kingdom Viridiplantae; phylum Streptophyta; class Magnoliopsida; order Zingiberales; family Musaceae; genus Musa; species Musa acuminata. The sequence continues at coordinate 24,540,150 of NC_088338.1, read as the reverse complement.
GATATCTAATTTAATCAAGAAAATTTTGGCAGTATAACAGCAAAGAAATTGGTGCAAGTTGCAATTGCAGAATTATCGTCGAAAAATTTCAGCGGGTTACGATGAAAATTTGCAGCAACATAAAATCGTTTTTAGAGATGAATTTCTTAATAGATCAATCTTAGATGGAAGCCAAGATGATATATGAGGTCTATAAGAAATTTCATTCAAAAAAGATTGCAAATAGATGGGTTAAGGCAACGATATGCAGTTGAAATTTTCTGCAGCATAGATTTTCAAGTGTAGCAGATTGGACATAAAAGATCAGTAGTTTATATTGAGAATTTTTCGATGAAACCAAAGGGAAATCTACTGTTAGGAAGTGTCAAAGATGTCATAAAAATTTCGTAGAAAATTGGATAGAAAAAGCACAGTAGCAAGATCAAACAGATGGTGCTATGCGGCTTGAATTCTGCAATTCAAGTGCAGCAGATTGGACATAAAAGATCAGTAGTTTATATTGAGAATTTTTTGATGAAACCAAAGGGAAATCCACTGTTAAGAAGTGTCAAAGATGTCATAAAAATTTCGTAGAAATTTGGATAGAAAAAGCACAGTAGCAAGATCAAACAGATGGTGATATGCGGCTGGAATTCTGCAATATATCTTTCGTCATAGAGATGAAAACTTTGTGACGAAAAGTTTATGCAGCAATATAAAAACGATTTTTTTTTTTTTTTTTTTTTTGGATTTTCGAATAAGGATAACTAAATTGCAGCAGCAGTAAGGTAGGAAACCAGAACCTGTTGCAATTCACGGGGAGATCAAAGGATGATCCGTGGTGGTGGAGATGATGGCGGAATTCGGTGACGATCTTTTAAGCAATTGTGGGAATTGCTTTGGATGGTTGTGGAGGGTTGATGGATGGCTGTGAAAGGGCAGCGAGATGCCAAGAACGCTGCTCTGATACCAGGTGATAGAACCCTTGCAGATTCTAAACTTGGGGTTGATCTCTTTAGGGGATCGGCCTCCTTGGAACTCTATAGGGGTTCCTCCCTCCAAGTTGCTGCTCAAAGGCTGCAGAAAAGATTCATCTATTGCTTGAGAAAAGAGGAGGAATACATGGCTATTTATAGGGCTTCTAAACCCTAACTCCTAATATGACTCCTACTTAAGACTCTTACTTCTAACCAACTCCTAATAGGACTCCTACTCAAGACTCCTATTCCCTTACAACTCCTAATTCTTCTCTAAGAGAAAACCTCCTACATGAATGTCCCTCTCAATTAGGACTCTCCTAACTAGAGTCCTAACAGAATGTCCCTCTCAATTAGGACTCTCCTAGCTAAAGTCCTAACAGTTTTACATGAATGTCCCTCTCAATTAGGACTCTCCAAGCTAGAGTCCTAACATTTAGTGCTGGCATTATCGCACCCGTTTCGCGTGCTTCGTCCCTCGCCTATGTGCACGTCGCGGTCGGCGCATCAACGTCCGGAGCCTCTTGCACGTCACGAAACCGTAGTCGCTTTCTCGAACGTTCACGAAATCCGTATTGCAAGCTCTCTCCGAGCCCTAGCCCGACGATTGCGTATCGATCACGGCAAGCACGTGCCGAAACCATCGACACTTTCTAGAACGATCTCGGAATCGCTATTGCGACCCCAATCCGGAAAGCTCTCTCCGAGCCCCTCGATACTGACAGCGTAGCGGTCACAGCAAATTTCCAGCCCCAAAACAATCGTCTCGGAGCTCTACGGGAGATGTTTCGTATCCCGGGATGCAAAAAGGAGTGCAACACGAGGACTTCCCAGGGGGTCACCCATCGTAGTACTACTCTGGCCCAAGCACGCTTAACTTCGGAGTTTTGATGGCATCCGGTGATTTAGTGCTGGCATTATCGCACCCGTTTCGCGTGCTTCGTCCCTCGCCTATGTGCACTTCGCGGTCGGCGCATCAACGTCCGGAGCCTCTTGCCCGTCACGAAACCGTCGTCGCTTTCTCGAACGTTCATGAAATCCGTATTGCAAGCTCTCTCCGAGCCCTAGCCCGACGATTGCGTATCGATCACGGCAAGCACGTGCCGAAACCATCGACACTTTCTAGAACGATCTCGGAATCGCTATTGCGACCCCAATCTGGAAAGCTCTCTCCGAGCCCCTCGATACTGACTGCGTAGCGGTCAAAGCAAATTTCCAGCCCCAACACAATCGTCTCGGAGCTCTACGGGAGATGTTTCGTATCCCGGGTTGCAAAAAGGAGTGCAACACGAGGACTTCCCAGGGGTTCACCCATCGTAGTACTACTCTGGCCCAAGCACGCTTAACTTCGTAGTTTTGATGGGATCTGGTGATTTAGTGCTGGCATTATCGCACCCGTTTCGCGTGCTTCGTCCCTCGCTTATGTGCACGTCGCGGTCGGCGTATCAACGTCCGGAGCCTCTTGCCCGTCACGAAATCGTCGGCGCTTTCTCGAATGTTCACGAAATCCCTATTGCAAGCTCTCTCCGAGCCCTAGCCCGACGACTGCGTATCGGTCACGGCAAGCGCGTGCCGAAACCATCGCCACTTTCTAGAACGATCTCGGAATCGCTATTGCGACCCCAATCCGGAAAGCACTCTCCGAGCCCCTCGATACTGACAGCGTAGCGGTCACAGCAAATTTCCAGCCCCAAAACAATCGTCTCGGAGCTCTACGGGAGATATTTCGTATCCCGGGATACAAAAAGGAGTGCAACACGAGGACTTCCCAGGGGGTCACCCATCGTAGTACTACTCTGGCCCAAGAACGCTTAACTTCGGAGTTTTGATGGGATCCGGTGATTTAGTGCTGGCATTATCGCACCCGTTTCGCGTGCTTAGTCCCTCGCCTATGTGCACGTCGCGGTCGACGTATCAATGTTCGGAGCCTCTTACCCGTCACGAAACCGTCGGCGCTTTCTCGAACGTTCACGAAATCCCTATTGCAAGCTCTCTCCGAGCCGTAGCCCGACGACTGCGTATCGGTCACGGCAAGCGCGTGCCGAAACCATCGGCACTTTCTAGAACAATCTCGTAGTCGCTATTCCGACCCCAATCCGGAAAGCTCTCTCCGAGCCCCTCGATACTGACAGCGTAGCAGTCACAGCAAATTTCCAGCCCCAAAACAATCGTCTCGGAGCTCTACGGGAGATTGTTCGTATCCCGGGATGCAAAAAGGAGTGCAACACGAGGACTTCCCACGGGGTCACCCATCGTAGTACTACTCTGGCCCAAGCACGCTTAACTTCGGTGTTTTGATGGGATCCAGTGATTTAGTGCTGGCATTATCGCACCTGTTTCGCGTGCTTCGTCCCTCGCCTATGTGCACGTCGCGGTCGGCGCATCAACGTCCGGAGCCTCTTGCCCGTCACGAAATCGTCGTCGCTTTCTCGAACGTTCACGAAATCCCTATTTCAAACTCTCTCCGAGCCGTAGCCCGACGAATGCGTATCGGTCGCGGCAAACGCGTGCCGAAACCATCGGCACTTTCTAGAACGATCTCGGAATCGCTATTGCGACCCCAATCCGGAAAGCTCTCTCCGAGCCCCTCGATACTGACAGCGTAGCGGTCACAGCAAATTTCCAGCCCCAAAACAATCGTCTCGGAGCTCTACGGGAGATGTTTCATATCCCGGGATGCAAAAAGGAGGGCAACACGAGGACTTCCCAGGGGGTCACCCATCGTAGTACTACTCTGGCCCAAGCACGCTTAACTTCGTAGTTTTGATGGGATCCGGTGATTTAGTGCTGGCATTATCGCACCCGTTTCACGTGCTTCGTCCCTCGCCTATGTGCACGTCGCGGTCGGCGTATCAACGTCCGGAGCCTCTTGCCCGTCACGAAACCGTCGGCGCTTTCTCGAACGTTCACGAAATCCCTATTGCAAGCTCTCTCCGAGCCCTCGCCCGACGACTGCGTATCGGTCACGGCAAGCGCGTGCCGAAACCATCGGCACTTTCTAGAACGATCTCGGAATCGCTATTGCGACCCCAATCCGGAAAGCTCTCTCCGAGCCCCTCGATACTGACACCGTAGCGGTCACAGCAAATTTCCAGCCCCAAAATAATCGTCTAGGAGCTCTACGGGAGATGTTTCGTATCCCGGGATGCAAAAAGGAGTGCAACACGAGGACTTCCCAGGGGGTCACCCATCGTAGTACTACTCTGGCCCAAGCACGCTTAACTTCGGAGTTTTGATGGAATCCGGTGATTTAGTGTTGGCATTATCGCACCCGTTTCGCGTGCTTCGTCCCTCGCCTATGTGCACGTCGCGGTCGGCGCATCAACGTCCGGAGCCTCTTGCACGTCACGAAACCGTCGTCGCTTTCTCGAACGTTCACGAAATCCGTATTGCAAGCTCTCTCCGAGCCCTAGCCCGACGATTGCGTATCGATCACGGCAAGCACGTGCCGAAACCATCGACACTTTCTAGAACGATCTCGGAATCGCTATTGCGACCCCAATCCGGAAAGCTCTCTCCGAGCCCCTCGATACTGACAGCGTAGCGGTCACAGCAAATTTCCAGCCCCAAAACAATCGTCTCGGAGCTCTACGGGAGATGTTTCGTATCCCGGGATGCAAAAAGGAGTGCAACACGAGGACTTCCCAGGGGGTCACCCATCGTAGTACTACTCTGGCCCAAGCACGCTTAACTTCGGAGTTTTGATGGCATCCGGTGATTTAGTGCTGGCATTATCGCACCCGTTTCGCGTGCTTCGTCCCTCGCCTATGTGCACTTCGCGGTCGGCGCATCAACGTCCGGAGCCTCTTGCCCGTCACGAAACCGTCGTCGCTTTCTCGAACGTTCACGAAATCCGTATTGCAAGCTCTCTCCGAGCCCTAGCCCGACGATTGCGTATCGATCACGGCAAGCACGTGCCGAAACCATCGACACTTTCTAGAACGATCTCGGAATCGCTATTGCGACCCCAATCTGGAAAGCTCTCTCCGAGCCCCTCGATACTGACTGCGTAGCGGTCAAAGCAAATTTCCAGCCCCAACACAATCGTCTCGGAGCTCTACGGGAGATGTTTCGTATCCCGGGATGCAAAAAGGAGTGCAACACGAGGACTTCCCAGGGGTTCACCCATCGTAGTACTACTCTGGCCCAAGCACGCTTAACTTCGTAGTTTTGATGGGATCCGGTGATTTAGTGCTGGCATTATCGCACCCGTTTCGCGTGCTTCGTCCCTCGCTTATGTGCACGTCGCGGTCGGCGTATCAACGTCCGGAGCCTCTTGCCCGTCACGAAATCGTCGGCGCTTTCTCGAATGTTCACGAAATCCCTATTGCAAGCTCTCTCCGAGCCCTAGCCCGACGACTGCGTATCGGTCACGGCAAGCGCGTGCCGAAACCATCGCCACTTTCTAGAACGATCTCGGAATCGCTATTGCGACCCCAATCCGGAAAGCACTCTCCGAGCCCCTCGATACTGACAGCGTAGCGGTCACAGCAAATTTCCAGCCCCAAAACAATCGTCTCGGAGCTCTACGGGAGATATTTCGTATCCCGGGATACAAAAAGGAGTGCAACACGAGGACTTCCCAGGGGGTCACCCATCGTAGTACTACTCTGGCCCAAGAATGCTTAACTTCGGAGTTTTGATGGGATCCGGTGATTTAGTGCTGGCATTATCGCACCCGTTTCGCGTGCTTAGTCCCTCGCCTATGTGCACGTCGCGGTCGACGTATCAATGTTCGGAGCCTCTTACCCGTCACGAAACCGTCGGCGCTTTCTCGAACGTTCACGAAATCCCTATTGCAAGCTCTCTCCGAGCCGTAGCCCGACGACTGCGTATCGGTCACGGCAAGCGCGTGCCGAAACCATCGGCACTTTCTAGAACAATCTCGTAGTCGCTATTCCGACCCCAATCCGGAAAGCTCTCTCCGAGCCCCTCGATACTGACAGCGTAGCAGTCACAGCAAATTTCCAGCCCCAAAACAATCGTCTCGGAGCTCTACGGGAGATTGTTCGTATCCCGGGATGCAAAAAGGAGTGTAACACGAGGACTTCCCACGGGGTCACCCATCGTAGTACTACTCTGGCCCAAGCACGCTTAACTTCGGTGTTTTGATGGGATCCAGTGATTTAGTGCTGGCATTATCGCACCTGTTTCGCGTGCTTCGTCCCTCGCCTATGTGCACGTCGCGGTCGGCGCATCAACGTCCGGAGCCTCTTGCCCGTCACGAAATCGTCGTCGCTTTCTCGAACGTTCACGAAATCCCTATTTCAAACTCTCTCCGAGCCGTAGCCCGACGAATGCGTATCGGTCGCGGCAAACGCGTGCCGAAACCATCGGCACTTTCTAGAACGATCTCGGAATCGCTATTGCGACCCCAATCCGGAAAGCTCTCTCCGAGCCCCTCGATACTGACAGCGTAGCGGTCACAGCAAATTTCCAGCCCCAAAACAATCGTCTCGGAGCTCTACGGGAGATGTTTCGTATCCTGGGATGCAAAAAGGAGTGCAACACGAGGACTTCCCAGGGGGTCACCCATCGTAGTACTACTCTGGCCCAAGAACGCTTAACTTCGGAGTTTTGATGGGATCCGGTGATTTAGTGCTGGCATTATCGCACCCGTTTCGCGTGCTTAGTCCCTCGCCTATGTGCACGTCGCGGTCGATGTATCAACGTTCGGAGCCTCTTACCCGTCACGAAACCGTCGGTGCTTTCTCGAACGTTCACGAAATCCCTATTGCAAGCTCTCTCCGAGCCGTAGCCCGACGACTGCGTATCGGTCACGGCAAGCGTGTGCCGAAACCATCGGCACTTTCTAGAACAATCTCAGAATCACTTTTCCGACCCCAATCCGGAAAGCTCTCTCCGAGCCCCTTGATACTGACAGCGTAGCAGTCACAGCAAATTTCCAGCCCCAAAACAATCGTCTCGGAGCTCTACGGGAGATTGTTCGTATCCCGGGATGCAAAAAGGAGTGCAACACGAGGACTTCCCCGGGGGTTACCCATCGTAGTACTACTCTGGCCCAAGCACGCTTAACTTCGGTGTTTTGATGGGATCCAGTGATTTAGTGCTGGCATTATCGCACCTGTTTCGCGTGCTTCGTCCCTCGCCAATGTGCACGTCGCGGTCGGCGCATCAACGTCCGGAGCCTCTTGCCCGTCACGAAATCGTCGTCGCTTTCTCGAACGTTCACGAAATCCCTATTTCAAACTCTCTCCGAGCCCTAGCCCGACGAATGCGTATCGGTCACGGCAAACGCGTGCCGAAACCATCGGCACTTTCTAGAACGATCTCGAAATCGCTATTGCGACCCCAATCCGGAAAGCTCACTCCGAGCCCCTCGATACTGACTGCGTAGCGGTCAAAGCAAATTTCCAGCCCCAAAACAAATGACTCGGAGCTCTACGGGAGATGTTTCGAATACCCGGATGCAAAAAGGAGTTCAACACGAGGACTTCCCAGGGGGTCAACCATCGTAGTACTACTCTGGCCCAAGCACGCTTAACTTCAGTGTTTTGATGGGATCCGGTGATTTAGTGCTGCTATTAACGCACCCGTTTCGCGAGCTTCGTCCCTCGCCTGTGTGCACGTCGCGGTCGGAGCATCAACTTCCGGAGCCTCTTGCCCGTCACGAAACCGTCGGCGCTTTCTTGAATGTTCACGAAATCGCTATTGCAAGCTCTCTCCGAGCCCTAGCCTGACGACCGCGTATCGGTCACGGCAAGCGCGTGCCGAAACCATCGGCACTTTCTAGAACGATCTCGGAATCGCTATTGCGACCCCAATCCGGAAAGCTCTCTCGGAGCCCCTCGATACTGACAGCGTAGCGGTCACGGCAAATTTCGAGCCCCAAAACAATCATCTCGGAGCTCTACGGGAGATGTTTCGTATCTCGGGATGCAAAAAGGAGTGCAACACGAGGACTTCCCAAGGGGTCACCCATCCTAGTACTACTTTTGCCCAATAAAGCTTAACTTCGGAGTTCTGATGGGATCCGGTGATTTAGTGCTGGCATTATCGCAATCGTTTCAAGTGCTTCGTCCCTCGCCTATGTGCACGTCGCGGTCGGCGTATCAACGTCCGGAGCCTCTTGCCAATCACGAAACCGTCGACGCTTTCTCGAATGTTCACGAAATCCCTATTGAAAGCTCTCTCCGAGCCCTAGCCCTAACTGCGTATCAGTCACGGCAAGCGCGTGCCGAAACCATCGGCACTTTCTAGAACGATCTCGGAATCGCTATTGCGACCCCAATCCGAAAAGCTCTCTCCGAGCCCCTCGATACTGACAGCGTAGCGGTCACGGCAAATTTCGAGCCCCAAAACAATCATCTCGGAGCTCTACGGGAGATGTATCGTATCTCGGGATGCAAAATGGAGTGCAACACGAGCACTTCCCAGGGGGTCACCCATCCTAGTACTACATTTGCCCAAGCAAGCTTAACTTTGGAGTTCTGATGGGATCCGGTGATTTAGTGCTGCCATTATCGCACCCGTTTCGCCTACTTCGTCCCTCGCCTATGTGCACGTCGCTGTCGGCGCATCAACGTCCAGAGCCTCTTGCCCGTCACGAAACCGTCGGCGCTTTCCCGAACGTTCACGAAATCCCTATTGCAAGCCCTCTCCGAGCCCTAGCCCGACGACTGCGTATCGGTCACGGCAAGCGCGTGCCGAAACCATCGGCACTTTCTAGAACGATCTCAGAATTGCTATTGCGACCCCAATCCGGAAAGCTCTTTCCGAGCCCCTCGATACTGACAGCGTAGCGGTCAAAGCAAATTTCCAGCCCCAAAACAAACATGTCGGAGATCTACGGGAGATGTTTCGTATCCCGGGATACAAAAAGGAGTGCAACACGAAGACTTCCCAAGGGGTCACCCATCGTAGTACTACTCTGGCCCAAGCACGCTTAACTTCGGTGTTTTGATGGGATCCGGTGATTTAGTGCTGCCATTATCGCACCCGTTTCGCATGCTTCGTCCCTCGCCTATGTGAACGTCGCGGTCAGTGCATCAACGTCAGGAGCATCTTACCCGTCACGAAACCGTCGACGCTTTTTCGAACGGTCACGAAATCCTTATTGCAAGCTCTCTCCGAGCCCTAGCCCGACGACTGCGTATCGGTCACGGCAAGCGTGTGCAGAAACCATCGGCACTTTCTAGAACTAACTCGGAATCGATATTGCGACCCCAATCCGGAAAGCTCTCTCCGAGCCCCTCGATACTGACTGCGTAGCGGTAAAAGCAAATTTCCAGCCCCAAAATAAACGTCTTGGAGCTCTACGGGAGATGTTTCGTATCCCGGGATGCAAAAAGGAGTGCAACACGAGGACTTCCCAGGGGGTCACCCATCGTAGTACTACTCTGGCCCAAGCATGCTTAACTTCGGTGTTTTGATGGGATCTGGTGATTTAGTGCTGCCATTATCGCACCCGTCTCGCGAGCTTCGTCCCTCGGCTATGTGCACGTCGTGGTCGGCGCATCAACGTCCGGAGCCTCTTGCCCGTCACGAAACCGTCGGCGCTTTCTCGAACGTTCACGAAATCCCTATTGCAAACTCTCTCCGAGCCCTAGCCCGACGACTGCGTATCGGTCACGGCAAGCGCGTGCCGAAACCATCAGCACTTTCTAGAACGATCTCGGAATCGCTATTGCGACCCCAATCCGGAAAGCTCTCTCCTAGCCCCTCGATACTGACAGCGTAGCGGTCACGGCAAATTTCGAGCCCCAAAACAATCATCTCGGAGCTCTACGTGAGATGTTTCGTATCTCGGGATGCAAAAAGGAGTGCAACACTAGGACTTCCCAAGGGGTCACCCATCGTAGTACTACTTTTGCCCAAGCACGCTTAACTTCGGAGTTCTGATGGGATCCGGTGATTTAGTGCTGCCATTATCGCACACGTTTCGCGAGCTTCGTCCCTCGCCTATGTGAACGTCGCGGTCGGTGCATCAACGTCAGGAGCCTCTTACCCGTCACGAAACCGTCGGCGCTTTCTCGAACGTTCACGAAATCCCTATTGCAAGCTCTCTCCGAGCCCTAGCCCGACGACTGCGTATCGGTCACGGCAAGCGCGTGCCGAAACCATCGGCACTTTCTAGAACGATCTCGGAATCGCTATTGCGACCCCAATCCGGAAATCTCTCTCCGAGCCCCTCGATACTGACAGCGTAGCGGTCACGGCAAATTTCCAGCCCCAAAACAATCGTCTCGGAGCTCTACGGGAGATGTTTCATATCCCGGGATGCAAAAAGGAGTGCAATACGAGGACTTCCCAGGGGGTCACCCATCCTAGTATTACTCTGGCCCAAGCACGCTTAACTTCAGAGTTTTGATGGGATCCGGTGATTTAGTGCTGGCATTATCGCACCCGTTTCACATGCTTCGTCCCTCGCCTATGTGAACGTCGCGGTCGGTGCATCAACGTCAGGAGCATCTTACCCGTCACGAAACCGTCGATGCTTTCTCGAACGGTCACAAAATCCCTATTGCAAGCTCTCTCCGAGCCCTAGCCCGACGACTGCGTATCGGTCACGGCAAGCGCGTGCAGAAACCATCGTCACTTTCTAGAACTAACTCGGAATCGCTATTGCGACCCCAATCCGGAAAGCTCTCTCCGAGCCCCTCGATACTGACTGCGTAGCGGTCAAAGCAAATTTCCAGCCCCAAAACAAACGTCTCGGAGCTCTACGGGAGATGTTTCGTATCCCGGGATGCAAAAAGGAGTGCAACACGAGGACTTCCCAGGGGGTCACCAATCGTAGTACTACTCTGGCCTAAGCAAGCTTAACTTCGGTGTTTTGATGGGATCTGGTGATTTAGTGCTGCCATTATCGCACCCGTTTCGCGAGCTTCGTCCCTCGGCTATGTGCACGTCGCGGTCGGCGCATCAACGTCCGGAGCCTCTTGCCCGTCACGAAACCGTCGACGCTTTCTCAAACGTTCACGAAATCCCTATTGCAAGCTCTATCCGAGCCCTGACCCGACGACTGCGTATCGGTCACGGCTAGCGCGTGCCGAAACCATCGGCACTTTCTAGAACGATCTCGGAATCGCTATTGCGACCCCAATCCGGAAAGCTCTCTCCTAGCCCCTCGATATTGACAGCGTAGCGGTCACGGCAAATTTCGAGCCCCAAAACAATCATCTCGGAGCTCTACGGGAGATGTTTCGTATCTCGGGATGCAAAAAGGAGTGTAACACGAGGACTTCCCAAGGGGTCACCCATCCTAGTACTACTTTTGCCCAAGCACACTTAACTTCGGAGTTCTGATGGGATCCGGTGATTTAGTGCTGGCATTATCGCACCCGTTTCGCATGCTTCGTCCCTCGCCTATGTGAACGTCGCGGTCGGTGCATCAACTTCAAGAGCCTCTTACCCGTCACGAAACCGTCGACGCTTTCTCGAACGGTCACGAAATCCCTATTGCAAGCTCTCTCATAGCACTTGCCCGACGACTGCGTATCGGTCACGGCAAGCGCGTGCAGAAACCGTCGACACTTTCTAGAACGAACTCGGAATCGCTATTGCGACCGCAATCAGGAAAGCTCTCTCCGACCCCTCGATACTGACTGCGTAGCGGTCAAAGCAAATTTCCAGCCCCAAAACAAACGTCTCGGAGCTCTACGGGAGATGTTTCGTATCCCGGGATGCAAAAAGGAGTGCAACACGAGGACTTCCCAGGGGGTCACCCATCCTAGTACTACTCTTGTCCAAGCACGCTTTCTTCGGTGTTTTGATGGGATCGGGTGATTTAGTGCTGCCATTATCGCACACGTTTCGCGAGCTTCGTCCCTCGGCTATGTGCACGTCGCGGTCGGCGCATCAACGTCCGGAGCCTCTTGCCCGTCACGAAACCGTCGGCGCTTTCTCGAACGTTCACGAAATCCCTATTTCAAGCTCTCTCCGAGCCCTAGCCCGACGACTGCGTATCGGTCACGGCAAGCGCGTGCCGAAACCATCGGCACTTTCTAGAACGATCTCGGAATCGCTATTGCGACCCCAATCCGGAAAGCTCTCTCCGAGCCCCTCGATATTGACAGCATAGCGGTCACGGCAAATTTCGAGCCCCAAAACAATCGTCTTGGAGCTCTACGGGAGATGTTTCGTATCTCGGGATGCAAAAAGGAGTGCAACACGAGGACTTCCCAGGGGGTCACCCATCCTAGTACTACTCTTGCCCAAGCACGCTTAACTTCGGAGTTCGGATGGGATCCGGTGATTTAGTGCTGGCATTATCGCACCCTTTTTGCGTGCTTCGTCCCTCGCCTATGTGCACGTCGCGGTAGGCGCATCAACGTCCAGAGCCTCTTGCCCGTCACGAAACCGTCGGCGCTTTCTCGAACGTTCACGAAATCCCTATTGCAATCTCTCTCCGAGCCCTAGCCCGACGATTGCGTATCGGTCACGGCAAGCACGTGCCGAAACCATCGGCACTTTATAGAACGATCTCGGAATCGCTATTGCTACCCCATTCCGTAAAGCTCTCTCCGAGCCCCTCGATACTGACAGCGTAGCGGTCACAGCAAATTTCGAGCCCCAAAACAATTATCTTGGAGCTCTACGAGAGATGTTTCGTATCTCGGGATGCAAAAAGGAGTGCAACACGAGGACTTCCCAGGGGGTCACTGTAATATCCCTCACTTTTGAAACATATTAATAAAGATTTATTTATAAATCGGAGGATCTATATGTAAATATGAAAATTTCAAGGACTAAACTGTTAAGTTGTAAAAAGAAGAAAATAAAGAAAACCGAAAACTTCGGTTTTATCCCACCGCCTCCCACGCTCTCTCTGTTTCTTTCGAGAAACAGAGAGAAGCGGTGGGGCGTGGGGAGAAGAAGAAGAGAAGTAGAGGGAGAAGAGAAGAAAAGAAGAAGTAGAAGAGAGGGAAGATGGAGAGGAGAAAGAGAGGCAGCTGCAGCAGCTAGGGCTGCAGCACCTCTGTTTCCCGCAGGTGGAAACAGAGGAGAGGATGTGTGGGGCGTTGAGGATGAAAAGGGAAGAAGAAGAAGAAGAAGAAGAAGACGAAGAGAGGAGGATAGCTGCGGCAAGGCTGCAGCGAGGAGGTGTGTGGCCTTGGGGAGGAAAAGGGAAGAGGAGAAGAAGAGAAGGAGAAGAAGAGGGAAAAGAGAGGGAAGACGGAGTGGAGCGAGAGGTGGCAGCAGCTAGGGCTGCAGCACCTCTGTTTCCTGCAGGTGGAAACAGAGGAGACGTGTGGGGTGTCGGGTAGGAGAAGAGCAGAAGAAGAAGAAGAGGAAGAGAAGGAGAAGGGGAAGCAGGAGAAGAGGTTGTGATACCTCTGTTCCCTGTAGAGGAAACAGAGGAGAGGGTGTGTGTGACGCCGGGAAGAAGAAGGGGAGGAAGGAGAAGAAGAAGAAGAAGAAGATATCTGCGGCAAGGCTGCAGCGAGGAGGTGTGTGGCGTTGGGGAGGAAAAGGGAAGAGGAGAAGAAGAGAAGGAGAGGAAGAGGGAAAAGAGAGGGACGAGGAAGAGGAGCGAGAGGTGGCAGCAGCTAGGGCTGCAGCACCTCTGTTTCCTGCAGGTGGAAACAGAGAAGAGGTGTGGGGCGTTCGAAGAGGAGAAGAAGGAGAAGAGGAAGAGAAGAAGAAGAGGAAGCAGGAGAAGAGGTTGTGATACCTCTGTTTCCTGCAGAGGAAACAGAGGAGAGGGTGTGTGTGACGCCGGGGAGGAGGAGGGAAGAAGAAGAGGAGAAGAAGAGAAGAAGAAGAAAGGAAGGAGAAGGAAGAGGAGAAGGAAAAGAAGCAGCTGCGGCTGCGGCTGTGGCAGCTGCAGCTGTGGCAGGGAAAGAAAAAGAGGAAGGGTGAAGGGAAGGAGAGGAAGATGAGCAGGGGAGGAAGAAGAGGCTGCGGCCGTGGCTGAGGCTGCGACTGCAGCAGTGCAGCTGGGAAAGAAGAGAAGGAAAGGGAGAAGAAGAGAAAGGGAAGGAGAGGAAGAAGAGAGGAAGAGGAGAAGGGGTGGCAGCTGCGGCAGTGGCAGCTGCAGTTGGAAGAGAAGAAGGAGAGGAAATAGAGTAGCGGAGGAAGAAGAGGCTGCGGTTGTAGTGGCTGCGGCCATGGTTGCGACTGCGACTGCGGCAGTTGCAGCTGGGAAAGAAAAGAAAGGAAAGGGGGAAAAAGGGGCTGTGGACGGGATTGCGGCCGCAGCGGCAGCGACTGCGTATGCAGCAGTTATGTCTGCGAGAGAAGGGAGGAAGGAAGTTAGTGCGGTGGAAGGGGCTGCGATTGTGGCAGCGGCAGCGGCGGCGGCTGTGACAGCTGCGTTTGGGAAAGAAAAAGAAGGAATGAGAGTACGAGAGAGCAGGTGACTGTGCCTCGATGTTCGACACGTGGTGTAGTTGCGAAGAAAGGAAGAAAACGGGAGCACAAAACGAAACAGAGAGAGGACACGGAGGAAAAGTAGAAGGATTTGGGCTGGCACCTTCTTTGGATCTTCGGATCGAAATCTTTGAAAGGCAAGTTTCCTGCTTGTTTCGATCCTTTCTATTGCAAATGTTTCGATCCTTTCTATTGCAAGTTCCCTGATCGTTTCTCCTATAATTGCTCTGATATGTCTTATTGCAAGTATCCTGATCTTTCCTCACTGCCATTTTTATCTCTACATTTGCTTGAAATATGAGGAACTTTGAATTGTTCTAGCCTTGCATTTGTTATATCTCCTGTTTAGACGTAACGATTCGAATCTGTGCAACTTTTGAGATTATGACCTTTTGATACCGAGCTGCCTATTAGTCTTTGTTGGAAACTCTGATTTGTTCAAAACTGATTTCATTGGAAACTAGACTCGTAGACCTTTCCTTGATATATGGATTGAAAGATTTGGAATCCAAACACCTGTCCAGTTATCTGTTGAATATGACATTATGAATTCTGCCAACAGAGATTTTGTTCTACGACACTTGCTTACCAAATTATTTGTAACTCTCTCTGTTGGACAGTTCAATTCATATGAAGCCTGTCTTATCTGAAAGTATTATCCAATGATTATTTCTGAGTAAATTGGAGCACGATTGATAGTTTGAATCATTTGTTCAATGTGCCTTCTGTATTCTGCCAGAAATCGAGCTTTGGTCGATTTCTCATATTCTGGTTTCATTCCTTTAGAAATTGATATCCTTTAGCTTTCTCATTCAATTGAGCTTTATATTACTGCTTTGAATTCTTGTATGCTCTTGTCCTTAAAATTATTGCATTCTTGAAAACTGTTGTGTAACGTTTATGCTATATCGTATTGACTCATATAGGCACATGTATATCCTATTGTTCCGCATTTGCTTTCGATATGTGCCTATTCCAGTTTCATTCCTTTGGACATTGAATTCATCAAATCTTCTTATTGAATTGAGTTATATGTGATTGCTTGGAATCCCTGTACACTCTTGCTTTCATTTCTTTCCTAAAATGAATACTTTTGTGAGAGATTTGTTCCTTGCATCACATTGTTTTTGAAAAGGCACATGTACGTTTGGTTGTTCCGCGTGTGCTTCCGTTATATGCTACTTATTGTTGAAACTGCCTTCTTGTACTCTGGTGTGTGGGATTGTCTGGACCTTTGCCAGAAATGGTAAAGGGTATGCGCTGATTTGCCCGCTTTGTGGGGTCCCGCTATGTAGGATATTCTGGTATGCGCTTATTTGCCCGCTTTGTGGGGTCCCGCTATGTGGGATATTGCTTAGAGCCTGCGTTGCTCTGCCGGCCCCCTTTGACTTCACCTAGACGTGGGTGGATGGAGCTCCCAGACGTGGGAGACTTTTGTCAGGTGGTCATTCAGAAATGGATGAATCACATTCTGACTGAGATCCCACTACACCTTCTGTATGTTTGATATGATATCCAGAGCTTTGGTTATGTGTTTCTGTACATGCTTTGGATAAGATTGATATGTTTGCAACGTCAAAGACGACGTTTGAGCTTCTGTACGATATTTGTTTTTGTTATGCTCTGAAATGCTTCATTCACTGATAATATGCTTCGAAATGTTCCATATGTCGTTGATATGCTCCGGAACATTTCATCTGCCATTGATATGTTCCAATTACTCTGTGCTCCATTTGCTATGAACTGATATGTTCTGAAATGTCCTATCTGTCATTGATAAGCTCCGATATGTTTCCTTTGTTACTGATATGCTCCAATTACTCTGTGCTCCATTTGCTATGAACTGATATGTTCTGAAATGTCCTATCTGCCATTGATATGTTCCAATTACTCTATGCTCCATTCGTTATGGATCAAATATGTTTTGAATGACATGATATGTATGATTTGGTATCTATTGAGATGGTATCCTTGAGAATTCTTGTATTCTGCCTTGCATTATGATACCTTACTCGTTTGAAACCGTTCCTTTTGTTCTAAATATGCTTTGTCACTTGCTGAGCCGTTTTTGGCTCACTCCGTTGTTATATAAATCTTTCAGGTCAGCTTGTCACTCTTCGAGATGTTGATTTGGGCTGAGGCAGTGGATAGCTATTCATAATTATGGGCAAGTCTGGGTGGTTATTATGATATTGTTGTATAAGTATGTTTTGTATGTAATGAATTGTTCTGATGATCGAAATGGATATACTGTGTCAAAGTGTTAGGAGATCTCTCTTATTTGGAATTTCGGAATGTTAAGTCTAATTTATGACGATATGAACTTGTGGTGAATAGTTGGAGTTCTGATTGTATAATTTATTTAGCTTGTGGATTTATAAATGTTGTTCATGTTTGTCAAGTTGGCTTGGGTTGCCATAAATGTGAGTTATCGAGTGATGTGATATATGATTTTAAAATGCAAAGGTTTTATGGATGTGAATTTGATTGAATGTTTTTCAGTGTCCTCAAACGTTAGTTTGGATCCTGGATGGATTGGTTAGTGTGACGAAAATTTTAATATCATGGATAATATTTTGAGGGGCGTGACAGTCACCCATCCTAGTACTATTTTTGCCCAAGCACGCTTAACTTCGGAGTTCTGATGGGATCCGGTGATTTAGTGCTGGCATTATCGCACCCGTTTCGCATGCTTCGTCCCTCGCCAATGTGAACGTCGCGGTCGATGCATCAACGTCAGGAGCCTCTTACCCATCACGAAACCGTCGACGCTTTCTCGAACGGTCACGAAATCCCTATTGCAAGCTCTCTCCGAGCACTAGCCCGACGACTGCGTATCGGTCACGGCAAGCGCGTGCAAAAACCATCGGCACTTTCTAGAACGAACTCGGAATCACTATTGCAACCCCAATCCGGAAAGCTCTCTCCGAGCCCCTCGATACTGACAGCGTAGCGGTCACGGCAAACCCCAAAACAATCGTCTCGGAGCTCTACGGGAGATGTTTCGTATCCCGGGATGCAAAAAGGAGTGCAACACGAGGACTTCCCAGGGGGTCACCCATCCTAGTACTACTCTGGCCCAAGCAAGCTTAACTTTGGAGTTTTGATGGGATCCGGTGATTTAGTGCTGGCATTATCGCACCCGTTTCGCATGCTTCGTCCCTCGCATATGTGCACGTCGCGGTCGGGGTCGGCGCATCAACGTCCGGACCACTTGCCCATCACGAAACCGTCGGCGCTTTCTCGAATGTTCACGAAATCCCTATTGAAAGTTCTCTCAGAGCCCTAGCCCGACGACTGCATATCGGTCACGGCAAGCGCGTGCCGAAACCATCGGCACTTTCTAGAACGATCTCGGAATCGCTATTGCGACCCCAATCCGGAAAGCTCTCTCCGAGCCCCTTGATACTGACAGCGTAGCGGTCACGGCAAATTTCGAGCCCCAAAACAATCATCTCGGAGCTCTACGGGAGATGTTTCGTATCTCAGGATGCAAAAAGAAGTGCAACACGAGGACTTCCCAGGGGGTCACCCATCCTAGTACTACTTTTGCCCAAGCATGCTTAACTTCGGAGTTTTGATGGGATCCGATGATTTAGTACTGGCATTATCGCACCCATTTCGCATGCTTCGTCCCTCGCCTATGTGAACGTCGCGGACGGTGCATCATCGTCAGGAGCCTCTTACCCGTCACGAAACCGTCGACGCTTTCTCGAATGGTCACGAAATCCCTATTGCAAGCTCTCTCCGAGCCCTAACCCGACGACTGCGTATCGGTCACGGCAAGCGCGTGCATAAACCATCGGCACTTTCTAGAACGAACTCGGAATCGATATTGCGACCCCAATCCGGAAAGCTCTCTCCGAGCACCTCGATACTGACAGCGTAGCGGTCAAAGCAAATTTCCAGCCCCAAAACAAACGTCTCGGAGCTCTACGGGAGATGTTTCGTATCCCGGGATGCAAAAAGGAGTGCAACACGAGGACTTCCCAAGGGGTCACCCATCTTAGTACTACTCCGGCCCAAGCACGCTTAACTTCGGTGTTTTGATGGGATCCGGTGATTTAGTGCTGCCATTATCGCACCCGTTTCGCGAGCTTCGTCCCTCGCCTATGTGCACGTCGCGGTCGGCGCATCAACGTCCGGAGCCTCTTGCCCGTCACGAAACCGTCGGCGCTTTCTCGAACGTTCACGAAATCCCTATTGCAAGCTCTCTCCGAGCCCTAGCCCGACGACTGCGTATCGGTCACGGCAAGCGCGTGCCAAAACCATCGGCACTTTCTAGAACGATCTCGGAATCACTATTGCGACCCCAATCCGGAAAGCTCTCTCCGAGCCCCTCGATATTGACAGCGTGCGGTCACGGCAAATTTCGAGCCCCAAAACCATCGTCTCGGAACTCTACGGGAGATGTTTCGTATCTTGGGATGCAAAAAGGAGTGCAAGACGAGGACTTCCCAGGGGGTCACCCATCCTAGTACTACTCTTGCCCAAGCACGCTTACCTTCGGAGTTCTGATGGGATCCGGTGATTTAGTGCTGGCATTATCGTACCCGTTTCGCGAGCTTCGTCCCTCACATATGTGCACGTCGCGGTCGGCGTATCAACGTCCGGAGCCTCTTGCCCGTCACGAAACCGTCGGCGCTTTCTAGAACGTTCACGAAATCCCTATTGCAAGCTCTCTCCGAGCCCTTGCCCGACGACTGCGTATCGGTCACGGTAAGCACGTGCCGAAACCATCGGCACTTTCTAGAACGATCTCGGAATCGCTATTGCGACCCCAATCCGGAAAGCTCTCTCCGAGCCCATCGATACTGACAGCGTAGCGGTCACAGCAAATTTCCAGCCCCAAAACAATCGTCTCGGAGCTCTACGGGAAATGTTTCGTATCCCGGGATGCAAAAAGGAGTGCAAAACGAGGACTTCCCAGGGGGTCACCCATCCTAATACTACTCTGGCCCAAGCACGCTTAACTTTGGAGTTTTGATGGGATCCGGTGATTTAGTGCTGGCATTATCGCACCCGTTTCGCGTGCTTCGTCCCTCACCTATGTGCACGTCGCGTTCGGCGTATCAACGTCGGGAGCCTCTTGCCCGTGACGAAACCGTCGGCGCTTTCTCGAACATTCACGAAATCCCTATTGCAAGCTCTCTCCGAGCCCTAGCCCGATGATTGCGTATCGGTCACGGCAAGCACGTGCCGAAACCATCGGCACTTTCTAGAACGATCTTGGAATCGCTATTGTGACCCCAATCCGTAAAGCTCTCTCCGAGCCCCTCGATACTGACTGCGTAGCGGTCACAGCAAATTTCCAGCCCCAAAACAAACGTCTCGGAGCTCTACGGGAGATGTTTCGTATCCTTGGATGCAAAAAGGAGTGCAACACGAGAACTTCACAGGGGGTCACCCATCCTAGTACTACTCTGGCCCAAGCACACTTAACTTCGGAGTTTTGATGGGATCCGGTGATTTAGTGCTGGCATTATCGCACCCGTTTCGCATGCTTCGTCCCTCGCCTATTTACACGTCGTGGTTGGCGCACCAACGTCCGGAGCTTCTTGCCCATCACGAAACCGTCGGCGCTTTCTCGAATGTTCACGAAATCCCTATTGAAAGCTCTCTCCGAGCCCTAGCCCGACGACTGCGTATCGGTCACGGCAAGCGCGTGCCGAAACCATCGGCACTTTCTAGAACGATCTCGGAATCGCTATTGCGACCCCAATCCGGAAAGCTCTCTCCGAGCCCCTCGATACTGACAGCGTAGCGGTCACGGCAAATTTCGAGCCTCAAAACAATCATCTCGGAGCTCTACGGGAGATGTTTCGTATCTCAGGATGCAAAAAGGAGTGCAACACGAGGACTTCCCAAGGGGTCACCCATCCTAGTACTACTTTTGCCCAAGCATGCTTAACTTCGGAGTTCTGATGGGATCCGGTGATTTAGTACTGGCATTATCGCACCCGTTTCGCATGCTTCGTCCCTCGCCTATGTGAACGTCGCGGTCGGTGCATCAACGTCAGGAGCCTCTTACTCGTCACGAAACCGTCGACGCTTTCTCGAACGGTCACGAAATCCCTATTGCAAGCTCTCTCCGAGCCGTAGCCCGACGACTGCGTATCGGTCACGGCAAGCGCGTGCAGAAACCATCAGCACTTTCTAGAACGAACTCGAAATCGCTATTGCGACCCCAATCCGGAAAGCTCTCTCCGAGCCCCTCGATACTGACTGCGTAGCGGTCAAAGCAAATTTCCAGCCCCAAAACAAACGTCTCGGAGCTCTACGGGAGATGTTTCGTATCCCGGGATGCAAAAAGGAGTGCAACACGAGGACTTCCCAGGGGGTCACCCATCGTAGTACTACTCCGGCCCAAGCACGCTTAACTTCGGTGTTTTGATGGGATCCGGTGATTTAGTGCTGCCATTATCGCACCCGTTTCGCGAGCTTCGTCCCTCGCCTATGTGCACGTCGCGGTCGGCGCATCAACGTCCGGAGCCTCTTGCCCGTCACGAAACCGTCGGCGCTTTCTCGAACGTTCACGAAATCCCTATTGCAAGCTCTCTCCGAGCCCTAGCCCGACGACTGCGTATCGGTCACAGCAAGCGCGTGCCGAAACCATCGGCACTTTCTAGAACGATCTCGGAATCGCTATTGCGACCCCAATCCGGAAAGCTCTCTCCGAGCCCCTCGATATTGACAGCGTAGCGGTCACGGCAAATTTCGAGCCCCAAAACAATCGTCTCGGAGCTCTACGGGAGATGTTTCGTATCTCGGGATGCAAAAAGGAGTGCAACACGAGGACTTCCCAGGGGGTCACCCATCCTAGTACTACTCTTGCCGAAGCACGCTTACCTTCGGAGTTCTGATGGGATCCGGTGATTTAGTGCTGGCATTATCGCACCCGTTTCGCGAGCTTCGTCCCTCGCCTATGTGCACGTCGCGGTCGGCGCATCAACGTCCGAAGCCTCTTGCCCGTCACGAAACCGTCGGGGCTTTCTAGAACGTTCACGAAATCCCTATTGCAAGCTCTCTCCGAGCCCTTGCCCGACGACTGCGTATCGGTCACGGTAAGCACGTGCCGAAACCATCGGCACTTTCTAGAACGATCTCGGAATCGCTATTGCGACCCCAATCCGGAAAGCTCTCTCCGAGCCCCTCGATACTGACAGCGTAGCGGTCACAGCAAGTTCCCAGCCCCAAACCAATCGTCTCGGAGCTCTACGGGAGATGTTTCGTATCCCGGGATGCAAAAAGGAGTGCAACACGAGGACTTCCCAGGGGGTCACCCATCCTAGTACTACTCTGGCCCAAGCACGCTTAACTTTGGAGTTTTGATGGGATCCGGTGATTTAGTGCTGGCATTATCGCACCCGTTTCGCGTGCTTCGTCCCTCACCTATGTGCACGTCGCGGTCGGCGTATCAACGTCCGGAGCCTCTTGCCCGTCACGAAACCGTCGGCGCTTTCTCGAACGTTCACGAAATCCCTATTGCAAGCTCTCTCCGAGCCCTAGCCCGATGACTGCGTATCGGTCACGGCAAGCACGTGCCGAAACCATCGGCAGTTTCTAGAACGATCTTGGAATCGCTATTGTGACCCCAATCCGTAAAGCTCTCTCCGAGCCCCTCGATACTGACCGCGTAGCGGTCACAGCAAATTTCCAGCCCCAAAACAATCATCTCGGAGCTCTACGGGAGATGTTTCGTATCCCTGGATGCAAAAAGGAGTGCAACACGAGGACTTCCCAGGGGGTCACCCATCCTAGTACTACTCTGGCCCAAGCACACTTAACTTCGGAGTTTTGATGGGATCCGGTGATTTAGTGCTGGCATTATCGCACCCGTTTCGTATGCTTCGTCCCTCTCCTATGTGCACGTCGTGGTTGGCGCACCAACGTCCGGAGCTTCTTGCCCATCACGAAACCGTCGGCGCTTTCTCGAATGTTCACGAAATCCCTATTGAAAGCTCTCTCCGAGCCCTAGCCCGACGACTGCGTATCGGTCACGGCAAGCGCGTGCCGAAACCATCGGCACTTTCTAGAACGATCTCGGAATCGCTATTGCGACCCCAATACGGAAAGCTCTCTCCGAGCCCCTCGAAACTGACAGCGTAGCGGTCACGGCAAATTTCGAGCCTCAAAACAATCATCTCGGAGCTCTACGGTAGATGTTTCGTAACTCAGGATGTAAAAAGGAGTGCAACTCGAGGACTTCCCAAGGGGTCACCCATCCTAGTACTACTTTTGCCCAAGCATGCTTAACTTCGGAGTTCTGATGGGATCCGGTGATTTAGTACTGGCATTATCGCACCCGTTTCGCATGCTTCGTCCCTCGCCTATGTGAACGTCGCGGTCGGTGCATCAACGTCAGGAGCCTCTTACTCGTCACGAAACCGTCGACGCTTTCTCGAACGGTCACGAAATCCCTATTGCAAGCTCTCTCCGAGCCGTAGCCCGACGACTGCGTATCGGACACGGCAAGCGCGTGCAGAAACCATCAGCACTTTCTAGAACGAACTCGGAATCGCTATTGCGACCCCAATCCGGAAAGCTCTCTCCGAGCCCCTCGATACTGACTGCGTAGCGGTCAAAGCAAATTTCCAGCCCCAAAACAAACGTCTCCGAGCTCTACGGGAGATGTTTCGTATCCCAGGATGCAAAAAGGAGTGCAACACGATGACTTCCCAGGGGGTCACCCATCGTAGTACTACTCCGGCCCAAACACGCTTAACTTCGGTGTTTTGATGGGATCCGGTGATTTAGTGCTGCCATTATCGCACCCGTTTCGCGAGCTTCGTCCCTCGCCTATGTGCACGTCGCGGTCGGCGCATCAACGTCCGGAGCCTCTTGCCCGTCACGAAACCGTCGGCGCTTTCTCGAACGTTCACGAAATCCCTATTGCAAGCTCTCTCCGAGCCGTAGCCCGACGACTGCGTATCGGTCACGGCAAGCGCGTGCAGAAACCATCAGCACTTTCTAGAACG
The DNA here is from genome assembly GCF_036884655.1 of Musa acuminata AAA Group. Taxonomy (NCBI): domain Eukaryota; kingdom Viridiplantae; phylum Streptophyta; class Magnoliopsida; order Zingiberales; family Musaceae; genus Musa; species Musa acuminata. The sequence goes on along the minus strand of NC_088338.1, from coordinate 24,516,881 downwards.
AACTCGGAATCGCTATTGCGACCCCAATCCGGAAAGCTCTCTCCGAGCCCCTCGATACTGACTGCGTAGCGGTCAAAGCAAATTTCCAGCCCCAAAACAAACGTCTCCGAGCTCTACGGGAGATGTTTCGTATCCCGGGATGCAAAAAGGAGTGCAACACGATGACTTCCCAGGGGGTCACCCATCGTAGTACTACTCCGGCCCAAGCACGCTTAACTTCGGTGTTTTGATGGGATCCGGTGATTTAGTGCTGCCATTATCGCACCCTTTTCGCGAGCTTCGTCCCTCGCCTATGTGCACGTCGCGGTCGGTGCATCAATGTCCGGAGCCTCTTGCCCATCACGAAACCGTCGGCGCTTTCTCGAACGTTCACGAAATCCCTATTGCGAGCTCTCTCCGAGCCCTAGCCCGACGACTGCGTATCGGTCACGGCAAGCGCGTGCCGAAACCATCGGCACTTTCTAGAACGATCTCGGAATTGCTATTGTGACCCCAATCCGGAAAGCTCTCTCCGAGCCCCTCGATACTGACAGCGTAGCGGTCACGGCAAATTTCGAGCCCCAAAACAATCGTCTCGGAGCTCTACGGGAGATGTTTCGTATCTCGGGATGCAAAAAGGAGTGCAACACGAGGACTTCCCAGGGGGTCACCCATCTTAGTACTACTCTTGCCCAAGCATGCTTAACTTCGGAGTTCTGATGGGATCCGGTGATTTAGTGCTGGCATTATCGCACCCGTTCCGCGTGCTTCGTCCCTCGCCTATGTGCACGTCGCGGTCTGCGCATCAACGTCCGGAGCCTCTTGCCCGTCACGACACCGTCGGCGCTTTCTCGAACGTTCACGAAATCCCTATTGCAAGCTTCTCCGAGCCCTAGCCCGACGACTGCGTATCGGTCACGACAAGCACGTGCCGAAACCATCGGCACTTTCTAGAACGATCTCGGAATCGCTATTGCGACCCCAATCCGGAAAGCTCTCTCCGAGCCCCTCGATACTGACAGCGTAGCGGTCACGGCAACTTTCGAGCCCCGAAACAATCATCTCGGAGCTTTACGGGAGATGTTTCGTATCTCCGGATGCAAAAAGGAGTGCAACACGAGGACTTCCCAGGGGATCACCCATCCTAGTACTACTTTTGCCCAAGCACGCTAAACTTCGGAGTTCTGATGGGATCCGGTGATTTAGTGCTGGCATTATCGCACCCGTTTCGCATGCTTCGTCCCTCGCCTATGTGAACTTCGCGGTCGGTGCATCAACGTCAGGAGCCTCTTACTCGTCAAGAAACCGTCGACGCTTTCTCGAACGGTCATGAAATCCCTATTGCAAGCTCTTTCCGAGCCCTAGCCCGACGACTGCATATCGGTCACGGCAAGCGCGTGCAGAAACCATCGGCACTTTCTAGAACGAACTCGGAATCGCTATTGTGACCCCAATCCGGAAAGCTCTCTCTGAGCCCCTCGATACTGACTGCGTAGTGGTCAAAGCAAATTTCCAGCCCCAAAAGAAATGTCTCCGAGCTCTACGGGAGATGTTTCGTATCCCAGGATGCAAAAAGGAGTGTAACACGAAGACTTCCCAGGGGGTCACCCATCATAGTACTACTCTGGCCCAAGCACGCTTAACTTCGGAGTTCTGATGGGATCCGGTGATTTAGTGCTGGCATTATCGCACCCGTTTCGCGTGCTTCGTCCCTCGCCTACGTGCATGTCGCGGTCGGCGCATCAACGTCCGGAGCCTCTTGCCCGTCACGAAACCGTCGGCGCTTTCTCGAACGTTCACGAAATCCCTATTGCAAGCTCTCTCCGAGCCCTAGCCCGACGACTGCGTATCGTCACGGCAAGCACGTGCCGAAACCATCGGCACTTTCTAGAACGATCTTGGAATCGCTATTGCGACCCCAATTTAGAAAGCTCTCTCCGAGCCCCTCGATACTGACAGCGTAGCGGTCACAGCAAATTTCCAGCCCCAAAACAATCGTCTCGGAGCTCTACGGGAAATGTTTCGTATCCCGGGATGCAAAAAGGAGTGCAACACGAGGACTTCCCAGGGGGTCACCCATCCTAGTACTACTCTGGCCCAAGCACGCTTAACTTTGGAGTTTTGATGGGATCCGGTGATTTAGTGCTGGCATTATCGCACCCGTTTCGCGTGCTTCGTCCCTCACCTATGTGCACGTCGCGGTCGGCGTATCAACGTCGGGAGCCTCTTGCCCGTGACGAAACCGTCGGCGCTTTCTCGAACGTTCATGAAATCCCTATTGCAAGCTCTCTCCGAGCCCTAGCCCGATGACTGCGTATCGGTCACGGCAAGCACGTGCCGAAACCATCGGCACTTTCTATAACGATCTCGGAATCGCTATTGCGACCCCAATCCGGAAAGCTCTATCCGAGCCCCTCGATACTGACTGCGTAGCGGTCAAAGCAAATTTCCAGCCCCAAAACAAACGTCTCGGAGATCTACGGGAGATGTTTCGTATCCCGGGATGCAAAAAGGAGTGCAACACGAGGACTTCCCAGGGGGTCACCCATCCTAGTACTACTCTTGCCGAAGCACGCTTACCTTCGGAGTTCTGATGGGATCCGGTGATTTAGTACTGGCATTATCGCACCCGTTTCGCATGCTTCGTCCCTCGCCTATGTGAACGTCGCGGTCGGTGCATCAACGTCAGGAGCCTCTTACTCGTCACGAAACCGTTGACGCTTTCTCGAACGGTCACGAAATCCCTATTGCAAGCTCTCTCCGAGCCCTAGCCCGATGACTGCATATCGGTCACGGCAAGCGCGTGCAGAAACCATCGGCACTTTCTAGAACGAACTCGGAATCGCTATTGTGACCCCAATCCGAAAAGCTCTCTCCGAGCCCCTCGATACTGATTGCGTAGTGGTCAAAGCAAATTTCCAGCCCCAAAAGAAACGTCTCCGAGCTCTATGGGAGATGTTTCGTATCCCGGGATGCAAAAAGGAGTGCAACATGAAGACTTCCCAGGGGGTCACCCATCGTAGTACTACTCTGGCCCAAGCACGCTTAACTTTGGAGTTCTGATAGGATCCGGTGATTTAGTGCTGGCATTATCGCACCCGTTTCGCGTGCTTCGTCCCTCGCCTATGTGCATGTCGCGGTCGGCGCATCAACGTCCGGAGCCTCTTGCCCGTCACGAAACCGTCGACGCTTTCTCGAACGTTCACGAAATCCCTATTGCAAGCTCTCTCCGAGCCCTAGCCCGACGACTGCGTATCGGTCACGGCAAGCACGTGCCGAAACCATCGGCACTTTCTAGAACGATCTCGGAATCCTTATTGCGACCCCAATCCGGAAAGCTCTCTCCGAGTCCCTCGATACTGACAGCGGAGCGGTCACGGCAAATTTCGAGCCCCAAAACAATCATCTCGGAGCTCTACGGGAGATGTTTCGTATCTCGGGATGCAAAAAGGAGGGCAACACGAGGACTAACCAAGGGGTCACCAATCCTAGTACAACTTTTGCCCAAGCACGCTTAACTTCGGCGTTCTGATGGGATCCGGTGATTTAGTGCTAGCATTATCGCACCCGTTTCACATGCTTCGTCCCTCGCCTATGTGAACGTCGCGGTCGGTGCATCAACGTCAGGAGCCTCTTACCCGTCACGAAACCGTCGACGCTTTGTCGAACGGTCACGAAATCCCTATTGCAAGCTCTCTCCAAGCCCTAGCCCGACGACTGCATATCGGTCACGGCAAGCGCGTGTAGAAACTGTCGGCACTTTCTAGAACGAACTCGGAATCGCTATTGCGACCCCAATCCGGAAAGCTCTCTCCGAGACCCTCGATACTGACTGCGTAGCGGTCACAGCAAATTTCCAGCCCCAAAACAAACATCTCCGAGCTCTACGGGAGATGTTTCGTATCCCGGGATGCAAAAAGGAGTGCAACACGAGGACTTCCCAGGGGGTCAACCATCGTAGTACTACTCTGGCCCAAGCACGCTTAACTTCGGTGTATTGATGGGATCCGGTGATTTAGTGCTGCCATTATCGCACCCGTTTCGCGAGCTTCATCCCTCGCCTATGTGTACGTCGCGGTCGGCGCATCAACGTCCGGAGCCTCTTGCCCGTCAGGAAACCGTCGGCGCTTTCTCGAACGTTCACGAAATCCCTATTGCAAGCTCTCTCCGAGCCCTAGCCCGACGACTGCGTATCGGTCATGGCAAGCGCATGCCGAAACCATCGGCACTTTCGAGAACGATCACGGAATCGCTATTGCGACCCCAATCCGGAAAGCTCTCTCTGAACCCCTCGATACAGACAGCGTAGCGGTCACGACAAATTTCGTGCCCCAAAACAATTGTCTCGGGGCTCTACGGGAGATGTTTCGTATCTCGGGATGCAAAAAGGAGTGCAACACGAGGACTTCCCAGGGGGTCACCCATCCCGCGGTCGGCGTATCAACGTCCGGAGCCTCTTGCCCATCACGAAACCGTCGGCGCTTTCTCGAACGTTCACGAAATCCCTATTGCAAGCTCTCTCCGAGCCCTAGCCCGACGACTGCGTATCGGTCACGGCAAGCACGTGCCGAAACCATCGGCACTTTCTAGAACGATCTCGGAATCGCTATTGCGACCCCAATCCGGAAAGCTCTCTCCGAGCCCCTCGCTACTGATAGCGTAGTGGTCACGGCAAATTTCGAGCCCGAAAACAATCGTCTCGGAGCTCTACGGGAGATGTTTTGTATCTCGGGATGCAAAAAGGAGTGCAACACGAGGACTTCCCAGGGGGTCACCCATCCTAGTACTACTGTTCACTAAGCACGCTTAACTTCAGAGTTCTGATGGGATCCGGTGATTTAGTGCTGGCATTATCGCACCCGTTTCGCGTGCTTCGTCCCTCTCCTATGTGCACGTCGCGGTCGGCGCATCAACGTCCGGAGCCTCTTGCCTGTCACGAAACCGTCGGCGCTTTCTCGAACGTGCACGAAATCCCTATTGCAAGCTCTCTCCGAGCACTAGCCCGACGACTGCGTATCGGTCACGGAAAGCGCGTGCAGAAACCATCGGCACTTTCTAGAACGAACTCGGATTCGCTATTGCGACCCCAATCCGGAAAGCTGTCTCCGAGCCCCTCGATACTGACTGCGTAGCGGTCAAAGCAAATTTCCAGCCCCAAAACAAACGTCTCGGAGCTCTACGGGAGATGTTTCGTATCCCGGGATGCAAAAAGGAGTGCAACACGAGGACTTCCCAGGGGGTCACCCATCCTAGTACTACTCTGGCCCAAGCACGCTTAACTTTGGAGTTTTGATGGGATCCGGTGATTTAGTGCTGGCATTATCGCACCCGTTTCGCGTGCTTCGTCCCTCACCTATGTGCATGTCGCGGTCGGCGTATCAACGTCCGGAGCCTCTTGCCCATCAGGAAACCGTCGGCGCTTTCTCGAACGTTCACGAAATCCCTATTGCAAGCTCTCTCCGAGCCCTAGCCCGACGACTGCGTATCGGTCACGGCAAGCACGTGCTGAAACCATCGGCACTTTCTAGAACGATCTCGGAATCGCTATTGCGACCCCAATCCAGAAAGCTCTCTCCGAGCCCCTCGATACTGACAGCGTAGCGGTCATAGCAAATTTCCAGCCCCAAAACAATCGTCTCGGAGCTCTTCGGGAGATGTTTCGTATCCCGGGATGCAAAAATGAGTGCAACACGAGGACTTCCCAGGGGGTCACCCATCCTAGTACTTCTCTGGCCAAAGCACGCTTAACTTCGGAGTTTTGATGGTATCCGGTGATTTAGAGCTGGCATTATCGCACCTGTTTCGCGTGCTTCGTCCCTCGCCTATGTGCACGTCACGGTCGGCGTATCAACGTCCGGAGCCTCTTGCCCGTCACGAAAGCGTCGGCGCTTTCTCGAACGTTCACGAAATCCCTATTGCAAGCTCTCTCCGAGCCCTAGCCCGACGACTGCGTATCGGTCACGGCAAGCACGTGCCGAAACCATTGGCACTTTCTAGACCGATCTCGGAATCGCTATTGCGACCCCAATACGGAAAGCTCTCTCCGAGCCCCTCGATACTGACAGCGTAGCGGTCACAGCAAATTTCCAGACCCAAAACAATCGTCTCGGAGCTCTACGGGAGATGTTTCGTATCCCGGGATGCAAAAAGGGGTGCAACACGATGACTTCCCAGGGGGTCACCCATCCTAGTACTACTAGGGCCCAAGCAAGCTTAACTTCGGAGTTTTGATGGGATCCGGTGATTTAATACTGGTGTTATCGCATCCGTTTCACGTGCTTCGTTCCACGCCTATGTGCACGTCGCGGTCGGCGTATCAACGTCCGGAGCCTCTTGCCCGTCACGAAACCGTCGGCGCTTTCTCGAACGTTCACGAAATCCCTATTGCAAGCTCTCTCGGAGCCCTAGCCCGACGACTGCGTATCGGTCACGGCAAGCACGTGCCGAAACCATCGGCACTTTCTAGAACGATCTCGGAATCGCTATTGCGACCCCAATCCGAAAAGCTCTCTCCGAGCCCCTCGATACTGACAGCGTAGCGGTCAAAGCAAATTTCCAGCCCCAAAACAATTGTCTCGGAGCTCTACGGGAGATGTTTCGTATCCCGGGATGCAAAAAGAAGTGCAACACGAGGACTTCCCAGGGGGTCACCCATCCTAGTACTACTCTGGCCCAAGCACGCTTAACTTCGGAGTTCTGATGGGATCCGGTGATTTAGTGCTGGCATTATCGCACCCGTTTCGCGTGCTTCGTCCCTCGCCTATGTGCACGTCGCGGTCGGCGTATCAATGTCCGCAGCCTCTTGCCCGTCACAAAACCGTCGGCGCTTTATCGAACGTTCACAAAATCCCTATTGCAAGCTCTCTCCGAGCCCTAGCACGACGACTGCGTATCGGTCACGGCAAGCGCGTACCGAAACCATCGGCACTTTCTAGAACGATCTCCGAATCACTATTGCGACCCCAATCCGGAAAGCTCTCTCCGAGCCCCTCGATATAGACAGCGTAGCGGTCACAGCAAATTTCCAGCCCCAAAACAATCGTCTCGGAGCTCTACGGGAGATGTTTCGTATCCCGGGATGCAAAAAGGAGTGCAACAGGAGGACTTCCCAGGGGGTCACCCATCGTAGTACTACTCTGGCCCAAGCACACTTAACTTCGTTGTTTTGATGGGATCCGATGATTTAGTGCTGGCATTATCGCACCCGTTTCGCGTGCTTCGTCCCTCGCATATGTGCACGTCGCTGTCGGCGTATCAACGTCCGAAGCCTCTTGCCCGTCACGAAACCGTCGGCGCTTTCTCGAACGTTCACGAAATCCCTATTGTAAGCTCTCTCCGAGCCCTAGCCCGACGACTGTGTATCGGTCACGGCAAGCACGTGCCGAAACCATCGGCACTTTCTAGAACGATCTCGGAATCGCTATTGCGACCCCAATCCGGAAAGCTCTCTCCGAGCCCCTCGATACTGACAGCGTAGCGGTCACAGCAAATTTCCAGCCCCAAAACAATCGTCTCGGAGCTCTACGGGAGATGTTTCGTATCTCGGGATGCAAAAAGGAGTGCAACACGAGGATTTCCCAGGGGGTCACCCATCCTAGTACTACTCTTGCCCAAGCACGCTTAACTTCGGAGTTCTGATGGGATCCGGTGATTTAGTGCTGGCATTATCGCACCCGTTTCACGTGCTTCGTTCCTCGCCTATGTGCACGTCGCTGTCGGTGCATCAACGTCCTAAGCCTCTTGCCCGTCACGAAACCGTCGGCGCTTTCTCGAACATTCACGAAATCCCTATTGCATGCTCTCTCCGAGCCCTAGCCCGACGACTGCGTATCGGTCACGGCAAGCACGTGCCGAAACCATCGGCACTTTCTAGGACGATCTCGGAATCGCTATTGCGACCCCAATCCGGAAAGCTCTCTCCGAGCCCCTCGATACTGACAGTGTAGCTGTCACAGCAAATTTCCAGCCCCAAAACAATCGTCTCGGAGCTCTACGGGAGATGTTTCGTATCCCGGGATGCAAAAAGGAGTGCAACAAGAGGACTTCCCAGGGGGTCACACATCCTAGTACTACTCTGGCCCAAGCACGCTTAACTTCGGAGTTTTGATGGGATCCGATGATTTAGTGCTGGCATTATCGCTCCTGTTTCGTGTGCTTCGTCCCTCGCCTATGTGCACGTCGCGGTCGGCGTATCAACGTCCGGAGCCTCTTGCACGTCACGAAACCGTCGGCGCTTTCTCGAACGTTCACGAAATCCCTATTGCAAGCTCTCTCCGAGCCCTAGCCCGACGACTGCGTATCGGTCACGGCAAGTATGTGCCGAAACCATCGGCACTTTCTAGAACGATCTCGGAATCGCTATTGCGACCCCAATCCGGAAAGCTCTCTCCGAGCCCCTCGGTACTGAAAGCGTAGCGGTCACAGCAAATTTCCAGCCGCAAAACAATCGTCTCGGAGCTCTACGGGAGATGTTTTGTATCCCGGGATGCAAAAAGGAGTGCAACAAGAGGACTTCCCAAGGTGTCACCCATCCTTATACTACTCTGGCCCAAGCACGCTTAACTTCGGAGTTTTGATGGGATCCGATGATTTAGTGCTGGCATTATCGCACCAGTTTCGCGTGCTTCGTCCCTCGCCTATGTGCACGTCGCAGTCGGCGTATCAACGTCCGGAGCCTCTTGCCCGTCAGGAAACCGTCGGCGCTTTCTCGAACGTTCACAAAATCCCTATTGCAAGCTCTCTCCAAGCCCTAGCCCGACGACACCGTATCGGTCACGGCAAGCGCGTGACGAAACCATCGGCACTTTCTAGAACGATCTCGGAATCGCTATTGCGACCCCAATCCGGAAAGCTCTCTCCGAGCCCCTCGATACTGACAGCGTAACGGTCACAACAAATTTCCAGCCCCAAAACAATCGTCTCGGAGCTCGACGGGAGATGTTTCGTATCCCGGGATGCGAAAAGGAGTGCAACACGAGGACTTACCAGGGGGTCACCCATCGTAGTACTACTCTGGCCCAAGCAAGCTTAACTTCGTTGATTTGACGGGATCCAGTGATTTAGTGCTGGCATTATCGCACCCGTTTCGCGTGCTTCGTCCCTCGCCTATGTGCACGTCGCGGTCGGCGCATCAACGTCCGGAGCCTCTTGCCCGTCACGAAACCGTCGTCGCTTTCTCGAACGTTCACGAAATCCCTATTGCAAGCTCTCTCCGAGCCCTAGCCCGACGACTGTGTATCGGTCACGGCAAGCACGTGCCGAAACCATCGGCACTTCCTAGAACGATCTCGGAATCGCTATAGCGACCCCAATCCGGAAAGCTCTCTCCGAGCCCCTCGATACTGACAGCGTAGCGGTCACAGCAAATTTCCAGCCCCAAAACAATCGTCTCGGAGCTCTACGGGAGATGTTTCGTATCCTGGGATGCAAAAAGGAGTGCAAAACGAGGACTTCCCAAGGGGTTACCAATCCTAGTACTACTCTGGCCCAAGCACGCTTAACTTTGGAGTTTTGATGGGATCCGGTGATTTAGTGCTGGCATTATCGCACCCGTTTCGCATGCTTCGTCCCTCGCCTATGTGCACGTCGCGGTCGGCGTATCAACGTCCGGAGCCTCTTGCCCGTCAGGAAATCGTCGGCGCTTTCTCGAATGTTCACGAAATCCCTATTGCAAGCTCTCTCCGAGCCCTAGCCCGACGACTGCGTGTCGGTCACGGCAAGCGCGTGCCGAAACCATCGGCACTTTCTAGAACGATCTCGGAATCGCTATTGCGACCCCAATCCGGAAAGCTCTCTCCGAGCCCCTCGATACTGACAGCGTAGCGGTCACAGCAAATTTCCACCCCCAAAACAATCGTCTCGGAGCTCTATGGGAGATGTTTCGTATCCCGGGATGCAAAAAGGAGTGCAACACGAGGACTTCCCAGGGGGTCACCCATCCTAGTACTACTCTGGCCCAAGCACGCTTGACTTCGGAGTTTTGAAGGGATCCGGTGATTTAGTGCTGGCATTATCGCACCCATTTTGCGTGCTTCGTCCCTCGCCTATGTGGACGTCGCGGTCGGCGTATCAACGTCCGGAGCCTCTTGCCCATCACGAAACCGTCGGCGCTTTCTCGAACGTTCACGAAATCCCTATTGCAAGCTCACTCTGAGCCCTAGCCCGACGACTGCGTATCGGTCACGGCAAGCACGTGCCGAAACCATCGGCACTTTCTAGAATGATCTCGGAATCGCTATTACGACCCCAATCCGGAAAGCTCTTACCGAGCCCCTCGATACTGACAGCGTAGCGGACATAGCAAATTTCCAGCCCCAAAACAATCGTCTCGGAGCTCTACGGGAGATGTTTCGTATCCCGGGATGCAAAAAGGAGTGCAACACGAGGACTTCCCAGGGGGTCTCCCATCCTAGTACTTCTCTGGCCCAAGCACGCTTAACTTCGGAGTTTTGATGGGATCCGGTGATTTAGTGCTGGCATTATCGCACCTGTTTCGTGTGCTTCGACCCTCGCCTATGTGCACGTCGCGGTCGGTGTATCAACGTCCGGAGCCTCTTGCCCGTCATGAAACCGTCGGCGCTTTCTCGAACATTCACGAAATCCCTATTGCAAGCTCTCTCCGAGCCCAAGCCCGACGACTGCGTATCGGTCACGGCAAGCACGTGCCGAAACCATCGGCACTTTCTAGAACGATCTCGGAATCGCTATTGCGACCCCAATACGGAAAGCTCTCTCCGAGCCCCTCGATACTGACAGCGTAGCGGTCACAGCAAATTTCCAGCCCCATAACAATCGTCTCGGAGCTCTACGGGAGATGTTTCGTATCCTGGGATGCAAAAAGGGGTGCAACACGAGGACTTCCCAGGGGGTCACCCATCGTAGTACTACTCTGGCCCAAGCAAGCTTAACTTGTTGATTTGATGGGATCCGGTGATTTAGTGCTGGCATTATCGCACCCGTTTCGCGTGCTTCGTCCCTCGCCTATGTGCACGTCGCGGTCGGCGCATCAACGTCCGGAGCCTCTTGCCCGTCACGAAACCGTCGTCGCTTTCTCGAACGTTCACGAAATCCCTATTGCAAGCTCTCTCCGAGCCCTAGCCCGACGACACCGTATCGGTCACGGCAAGCGCGTGCCGAAACCATCGGCACTTTCTAGAACGATCTCGGAATCGCTATTGCGACCCCAATCCGGAAAGCTCTCTCCGAGCCCCTCGATACTGACAGCGTAGCGGTCACAGCAAATTTCCAGCCCCAAAACAATCGTCTCGGAGCTCTACGGGAGATGTTTCGTATCCCATGATGCGAAAAGGAGTGCAACACGAGGACTTACCAGGGGGTCACCCATCGTAGTACTACTCTGGCCCAAGCAAGCTTAACTTCGTTGATTTGATGGGATCCGGTGATTTAGTGCTGGCATTATCGCACCCATTTCGCGTGCTTCGTCCCTCTCCTATGTGCACGTCGCGGTCGGCGCATCAACGTCCGGAGCCTCTTGCCCGTCACGAAACCGTCGTCGCTTTCTCGAACGTTCACGAAATCCCTATTGCAAGCTCTCTCCGAGCCCTAGCCCGACGACTGCGTATCGGTCACGGCAAGCACGTGCCGAAACCATCGGCACTTTCTAGAACGATCTCGGAATCGCTATAGCGACCCCAATCCGGAAAGCTCTCTCCGAGCCCCTCGATACTGACAGCGTAGCGGTCACAGCAAATTTCCAGCCCCAAAACAATCGTCAAGAAGCTCTACGGGAGATGTTTCGTATCCCGGGATGCAAAAAGGAATGCAACACGAGGACTTCCCAAGGGGTCACCAATCCTAGTACTACTCTGGCCCAAGCACGCTTAACTTTGGTCTTTTGATGGGATCCGGTGATTTAGTGCTGGCATTATCGCACCCGTTTCGCATGCTTCGTCCCTCGCCTATGTGCACGTCGCGGTCGGCGTATCAACGTCCGGAGCCTCTTGCCCGTCAGGAAACCGTCGGCGCTTTCTCGAACGTTCACGAAATCCCTATTGCAAGCTCTCTCCGAGCCCTAGCCCGACGACTGTGTATCGATCACGGCAAGCGCGTGCCGAAACCATCGGCACTTTCTAGAACGATCTCGGAATCGCTATTGCGACCCCAATCCGGAAAGCTCTCTCCGAGCCCCTCGATACTGACAGCGTAGCGGTCACAGCAAATTTCCTGCCCCAAAACAATCGTCTCGTAGCTCTACGGGAGATGTTTCGTATCCCAGGATGCGAAAAGGAGTGCAACACGAGGACTGTTAGGATTGGAGTGGCACTAAGAGGGGGGGGTGAATTAGTGCAGCGGATTAAAACTTCGGTTTTAAACAAATCTTTCGTACGATAAAAATAATGTTTCGTTTGAAACCGTTTCGATTGCGTTGAAAGCGTACGTAATAAGATGAGGGCAATGAACTTAGCAAAGTAAAGGTTTGCAGAAAGATAAATGCATAAACATAAACGCAAACCAGAGATTACGCCGATTTTAAAGTGGTTCGGTCAAATGACCTACATCCACTTGCGAGGCCCCTCTTCGATGAGGCTTCCACCTTCCACTAGCAAATCTCTTGAAAGTGAAGGGTGAATACCCCTCTTACAACTTTTACAAGCGGTTCACTCTCTTACAGATTTTCAACAAGAAAGAAGGAGGTGAACACTAGCAAATTGAAAATAAGAGAAGCTAATACTTTTCTAAGGCTTTTCTCTCAAACACTTGCTGCTCAAAAAGTTGTTACCTCAACTGAGATTAGAGGGGTATTTATAGGCCTCAAGAGGATTCAAATTTTGGGCTCCAAAATTTGAATTCTCTTAGGGTTCCCGGTGCTGGCGGTGCCACCGCCCAGCCAGGCGGTGCCACCGCCCAGCGCTCGGGTGCTGGACGGTGCAACCGCCCAGCCAAGGAGGTGTCACCGCCCAGCTCTCGGGTGCTGGGCGGTGCCACCGCCCAGCTAGGCGGTGCCACCGCCTACAGTGTTTTCAGCCCGACTACAGTGTTTTCAGCCACTAGTTGGGCTTCAATCTTGGCTCTCTAGTTCGCTGGTTTAGCTTAATTTTTAGCCTAAACCAACTCTGACTTTGGTCCCAGTTGGCCCCTAACCAGGATATAGGATTATCTCTTAATCCTAATCCTAATTACAAGTGAACTACATAACAAAAACACATCCTAAGCAAGCTTTCAACCGCGAACGTCGAGTCTTGTTTCGGCGAGCTTTCCGACGAACTTCTTTTGACGGACTCCCATCAAGCTCCCGATCTTGTGATGACTTTAACGAGTAGCCGAGCCTTCTCGGTGATCTCCGCGAGCCTCCGACGATTTCTTCGGCGAACTTCCGACACGTTCCTGATTTCTTCTCGGATGGTTCCGGCAGCATCTCCAATGATTCTTCGGTCTCTTAAACGTCCATCGAGCTCGACTCCGGTATCCTTGCTTTATGTCTTTGTCGTTATCGTAGTTAATCCTGCACACACAAGCAAACACTCTACTCCGATCTAGACAATTATTATAACGCAAATTGACATTCTGTTGCCCGGCACGTCATTGGTTGGCGCTTCATCCGATTCTTCGGTGCATCGTCCTCTCTTGCGGCTTGTTGCCCAATCGGCGGTTGACCTCCGCAACCCCGATATCCTTGGCGCAATTTCGCTCTCCTTGGCCCGATGCCCGACGCCCGAAGCCTTCTGCCATCCAATATCCTAACGTGATCTCCTCCGATGCAACGTCAATTTCTCCTGCGTTAATTGTCTAATCCTGATCGAGTAGACCTATATCACTCAAAATGTAGTCAAACATTTAAACACAATCAATTAGTTTCATCATCAAAATCCGAGATTCAACAAGGACTTCCCAGGGGGTCACCCATCGTAGTACTACTCTGGCCCAAGCACGCTTAACTTCGTTGTTTTGATGGGATCCGGTGATTTAGTGCTGGCATTATCGCACCCATTTCGCGTGCTTCGTCCCTCGCCTATGTGCAAGTCGCGGTCGGCGTATCAACGTCCGGAGCCTCTTGCCCTTCACGAAACCATCGTCGCTTTCTTGAACGTTCACGAAATCCCTATTGCATGCTCTCTCCGAGCCCTAGCCCGACGACTGCGTATCGGTCACGGCAAGCACGTGCCGAAACCATCGGCACTTTATAGAACGATCTCGGAATCGCTATTGCGACCCTAATCCGGAAAGCTCTCTCCGAGCCCCTCGATGCTGACAGCGTAGCGGTCACAGCAAATTTTCAGCCCCAAAACAATCGTCTCGGAGCTCTACCGGAGATGTTTCGTATCCCGGGATGCGAAAAGGAGTGCAACACGAGGACTTCCCAGGGGGTCACCCATCGTAGTACTACTCTGGCCCAAGCAAGCTTAACTTCGTTGTTTTGATGGGATCCAGTGATTTAGTGCTGGCATTATCGCACCCGTTTCGCGTGCTTCGTCCCTCGCCAATGTGCACGTCGCGGTCGGCGCATCAACGTCCGGAGCCTCTTGCCCGTCACGAAACCATCGTCGCTTTCTCGAACGTTCACAAAATCCCTATTGCAAGCTCTCTCCGAGCCCTAGCCCGACGACTGCGTATCGATCACGGCAAGCACGTGCCGAAACCATCGGCACTTTCTAGAACGATCTCGGAATCGCTATAGCGACCCCAATCCGGAAAGCTCTCTCCGAGCCCCTCGATACTGACAGCGTAGCGGTCACAGCAAATTTCCAGCCCCAAAACAATCGTCTCGGAGCTCTACGGGAGATGTTTCATATCCCGGGATGCAAAAAGGAGTGCAACACGAGGACTTCCCAGGGGGTCACCAATCCTAGTACTACTCTGGCCCAAGCACGCTTAACTTCGGTGTTTTGATGGGATCCGGTGATTTAGTGCTGGCATTATCGCACCCGTTTCGCGTGCTTCGTCCCTCGGTTATGTGCACGTCGCGGTCGGCGTATCAACGTCCGGAGCCTCTTGCCCGTCAGGAAACCGTCGGCGCTTTCTCGAACGTTCACGAAATCCCTATTGCAAGCTCTCTCCGAGCCCTAGCCCGACGACTGCGTATCGGTCACGGCAAGCGCGTGCCGAAACCATCGGCACTTTCTAGAACGATCTCGGAATCGCTATTGCGACCCCAATCCGGAAAGCTCTTGTTAGAACCCTTGCAGATTCTAATCTTGGGGTTGATCTCTTTAGGGGATCGGCCTCCTTGGAACTCTATAGGGGTTCCTCCCTCCAAGTTGCTGCTCAAAGGCTGCAGAAAAGATTCATCTATTGCTTATGAAAAGAGAAGGAATACATGACTATTTATAGGGCTTCTAAACCCTAACTCCTAATAGGACTCCTACTTAAGACTCTTACTTCTAACCAACTCCTAATAGGACTCTTACTCAAGACTCCTATTCCCTTACAACTCCTAATTCTTCTCTAAGAAAAAACCTCCTACATAAATGCCCCTCTCAATTAGGACTCTCCTAGCTAGAGTCCTAATAGAATGTCCCTCTCAATTAGGACTCTCTTAGCTAGAGTCCTAACAGTTTTACATGAATGTCCCTCTCAATTAGGACTCTCCAAGCTAGAGTCCTAACAGACCCGCCCTCTTCAAATCAGCCTTGTCCTCGAGGCTGATGATTCATGAATTCTGAAAATTTGATCTTCATGTCGTCATAGTTCTCCCAAGTGGCATCTTCTATTGGTAGGTTCGCCCACTGTATTAGCACTTCATTAGTGGGTCATCGTCGTCAAGTCACGATCCGTCAATCAATAATGGCACTTGGCTGGGTCTGGAGTTCTCTTTGTGTAGTCATATTTGGTGGATGGCTTTGGGCTGTCTCCAAGCACCTATTTAAAACTTCTGTCTGGCTGTTGGTTTGTGGGTGATATGTCGTACTCCTTTTCAATTTAGTACCCTGCATATGGAATAACTTTGTCCAAAATCTGCTCTTGAAGATGCAAGTAGAATTTGTCACAAGCATAGTGCGTCCCTTATAGCATAATTCTTTTGAGTCCCGATTGTAATGAGCCACGGAGCTTGGTGCTTCCTCCAAATTTTTTTTTTTTTTTTTTTTACTAGTCTCCGAATCTTCCTGCCATTTCATCTTAATATTCTCAAGGAAGTCACTGGTTGGAAGTAAAACGACCGAAAATTCAACTTGCTCAGGTAGCTGCGAAAGCGCATTTACAACAATATTCTCTTTCCACATTTTGTAAGTTATTTCATAATCAAATCCAAGAAGTTTTGTTACCCATTTTTGCTGCTTGGGGGAAGATATCTTCTGCTCCAAGAGATATTTTAGACTTTTATGGTCGGTCTTGATTTGAAAGTATCGCCTGATCAAGTACAATCTCCACCTCGTTGCTGCGCGCACAATGGCGAGCATCTCCTTATCATATGTTGACTTATTTTGATAGGAGGGAGATAATGCCTTGCTAGTGTATGCGAGTGGTCGACCATCTTGCATGAGAATGACTCCAATTCTGACTCCAGATGTGTCGGCCTCAATAATGAAGGGTCGGTTGAAATCTGGTAGTGTTAGCACCGGCGTCGTCGTCATGGCTGCCTTAAGTTTGTCAAAGGCAGCGGAGGCTCTGTCCAACCATTGGAAGACATCTTTTTCTAGTAAGGAAGTAAGTGGTGCACTGATCTTTCCATAGTTTTTCACGAACTTGCGGTAGTAGCCTGTTAAACCCAGAAAGCCATGTAGCAATTTTATGTTTCTCGAGGTCGGCCAGTTTTGCATTGCTCCAATTTTAAAGGGGTCCACTACCACACCTTCCTCTGATATGATATGCCCAAGATATTCCATCTTTTGTTGCAGAAAGCAAAAATTCGTGGTTGTTGTGTGTTCAAAAGGTGGTTTTCCGTATGTCTTCTTCGCATGCTCGTATTTGATGATACCCGGATCAAAGGTCCAGCTTTGTAAAGATTTGTGCTCCCTTTCATCTAGCAATTCATCTACTATTGGAATAAAGTATTTGTCCTTGATGATTATGCCATTGAGAGCTCGGTAATCATCACATATTCGCCTTGTTCCGTCCTTGCGTACAAGTAGCACCGGCGAAGAGTAGAGGTTGCAACTTGGCCGAATAACTCCTGTTTCGAGCATCTCTTTTATAATCCTTTCTATTTCATCCTTCTGGAGATGTGGATACTGATATGGCTGAGCATTTGCTGAAGATTTGCCTGGAAGAATCATTATACAATGATCATGCCGACAGGTAAGAGGTTGGTTGCGCAGTTCGTCAAATATATTTGAAAATTCAGCAAGCAAAGGAAGTAGATTTGGATCTTCAAATTCTGTTGGCTCTCCCTTAGTTTGCTGCTCAAGTTGTACCAAAAAGCCGCTGCATGCTTTATGCAAAACATTCTCCATTTGTTGTGTGTAAATCGTTGTTATGTCGCCCCCACGTTTCCCGTGCAATGTCACCTGTTTCTCCTTACTGTAAAATTTCATAATTAGTTTCATAAAATTTCAGGAAATATCACCTAATGTCGTCAACCATTTAATTCTGAGCATGGCCTCATGATTGTTAAGAGGGAGAAGGAAGAAATCTGCAATTATCTCTTGGTCCTGCAGCAATAGTTTCTCCTGCAAGCGCCTATGATCACAATTCAAAATCCGTCCGTCGGCGACCTTAACATCAAACCTGCAGCGATTCTCGATAGGTAAAGATATCCGAACAGCAAGCTTACTATTTAGGAAGTTAGTAGTATTGCCCGTGTCGATGAGAACAGTGATTGGTTGTTGTTTGAGAAGGCCTCCAATTTTCATCGTTTGCGGGTTTGAGTAGCTAGCTAGTGTATGTACCGTAACTTCGGTCGGTTGTGGCTCTTCTTCTGCATCTTCTTCTTCATATTCAAAGCTCTCTTTTGGATGTTCAATGACCTCTTCTTCTATCGGTTCAATCATAAGAAGTCCTCCTTTACTGCAGCGATGCTCACGGCTCCACGACTCGTCACAATGCCAACATAACCCCTTCGCATATCGCTCCCGAAGCTCTTCTCCTGTTAACCTCTTTGGTGCAGGGACTTGGTCGATAGTAGGGGAGGCTGAGGGCTTCAATATTATTGGTTGACGAGTGACCCTAGTCCTCCGAGCTTCATGGTTCAATTGCTCCTCTTGATGTCGTGCGAAAGAGATGGCTGCCATAAGCGTATACGGTTGTCGCGCTTTAACTTCTCCTCGGATCTCCGGCTTCAAGCCCTCAATGAAGGTCCTCAATAGCTATTTTTGAGACCAATCATGATTTTGATTAGATAACCTTTCAAACCTGGTTTGGTACTCTTGAATGGTAGAGGTTTGTCGGATCTTTGCTAGTTGTTCGTCAATATTCTCATAATCGGTTGGTCTGAAGCGAATCAGCAGTTCTTCTTTGAATTGTCGCCATGAAAGGACTCCATAAGTATGTTCAAACCAGTCAAACCATTGAATAGCATCCCCTTCAAGATGTATAGCTGCAATTTTCACCATAGATACATCCGCGGTTTTGTGGTACCGAAAATATCGCTCCGCGTGCGAAATCCAACCAATCGGGTCTCCTTCTTCCCATCTAGGGAAGTCCACTCTCATGCATGGATAGTTGGGGTTGGTCATAGAGCTTCCCCTCTCTTGGAAGTCATCTCTTCGGGCTTGGTGTGATTGGGCAAAGCTCTCTCCTTGATATGATTTCTTCGGGCTTAGTGGTCGGCCCAATCTGAGTTCGGTAAAGAGCGTCCGAATCTTATCCTCCATTCGCGCCTCCAAGGCTTCGAATTTAGTATTGATTGCCTCCTTAGATGCCATAGTATATGGCCCCAAATCAATGATGTTAAGATCTCTCTTTTGCTGTTGGGTTAAAGGCATGTATAGGTTGAGAGAAGTGATGGTCGAAAGTGTTGGTGGATTGGTGGATGTAGGCTACGGTTTAGGCTTGTTTTGTGGCTGTTTTGGGTGCAGTTTGAGGGTGTGGTTTGGTAGAGTTTTAGGGCTCTGGATGAAAGTTTTGGATCTGTGGTAGATGGTAGCAAAGGTTTGACAGAAATCCGTGGAAGTTGCAGCAAGTATGTGCTGTCTTGTAAGAGTAGAATTGTCGTCGAAGAAACAACGGTTTCTCGACGTAATTTCCACCAAAAACTTAAGAGAATTGAGGAGGAAATTGATAGCAAAATCACAGTTTATATGACAGCAAGGATATCTAATTTAATCAAGAAAATTTCGGCAGTATAACAGCAAAGAAATTGGTGCAAGTTGCAATTGCAGAATTATCGTCGAAAAATTTCAGCGGGTTACGATGAAAATTTGCAGCAACATAAAATCGTTTTTAGAGATGAATTTCTTAATAGATCAATCTTAGATGGAAGCCAAGATGATATATGAAGTCTATAAGAAATTTCATTCAAAAAAGATTGCAAATAGATGGGTTAAGGCAACGATATGCAGTTGAAATTTTTTGCAGCATAGATTTTCAAGTGTAGCAGATTGGACATAAAAGATCAGTAGTTTATATTGAGAATTTTTCGATGAAACCAAAGGGAAATATACTGTTAGGAAGTGTCAAAGATGTCATAAAAATTTCGTAGAAATTTGGATAGAAAAAGTACAGTAGCAAGATCAAACAGATGGTGCTATGCGGCTTGAATTCTGCAATTCAAGTGCAGCAGATTGGACATAAAAGATCAGTAGTTTATATTGAGAATTTTTTGATGAAACCAAAGAGAAATCCACTGTTAAGAAGTGTCAAAGATGTCATAAAAATTTCGTAGAAATTTGGATAGAAAAAGCACAGTAGCAAGATCAAACAGATGGTGCTATGCGGCTGGAATTCTGCAATATATCTTTCGTCGTAGAGATGAAAACTTTGTGACGAAAAGTTTATGCAGCAATATAGGAACGATTTTTTTTTTTTTTTTTTTGGATTTTCGAATAAGGATAACTAAATTGCAGCAGCAGTAAGGTAGGAAACCAGAACCTGTTGCAATTCACGGGGAGATCAAAGGATGATCCGTGGTGGTGGAGATGATGGCGGAATTCGGCGATGATCTTTTAAGCAATTGTGGGAATTGCTTTGCATGGTTGTGGAGGGTTGATGGATGGCTGTGAAAGGGCAGCGAGACGCCAAGAACGCTGCTCTGATACCAGGTGTTAGAACCATTGCAGATTCTAAACTTGGGGTTGATCTCTTTAGGGGATCGGGCTCCTTGGAACTCTATAGGGGTTCCTCCCTCCAAGTTGCTGCTCAAAGGCTGCAGAAAAGATTCATCTATTGCTTATGAAAAGAGAAGGAATACATGACTATTTATAGGGCTTCTAAACCCTAACTCCTAATAGGACTCCTACTTAAGACTCTTACTTCTAACCAACTCCTAATAGGACTCCTACTCAAGACTCCTATTCCCTTACAACTCCTAATTCTTCTATAAGAAAAAACCTCCTACATGAATGCCCCTCTCAATTAGGACTCTCCTAGCTAGAGTCCTAATAGAATGTCCCTCTCAATTAGGACTCTCTTAGCTAGAGTCCTAACAGTTTTACATCAATGTCCCTCTCAATTAGGACACTCCAAGCTAGAGTCCTAACAGCTCTCTCCGAGCCCCTCGATACTGACAGCGTAGCGGTCACAGCAAATTTCCAGCCCCAAAACAATCGTCTCGGAGCTCTACGGGAGATGTTTCGTATCCCGGGATGCGAAAAGGAGTGCAACACGAGGACTTCCCAGGGGGTCACCCATCGTAGTACTACTCTGGCCCAAGCATGCTTAACTTCGTTGTTTTGATGGGATCCGGTGATTTAGTGCTGGCATTATCGCACCCGTTTCGCGTGCTTCGTCCCTCGCCTATGTGCAAGTCGCGGTCGGCGTATCAACGTCCGGAGCCTCTTGACCGTCACGAAACCATCGTCGCTTTCTCGAACGTTCACAAAATCCCTATTGCAAGCTCTCTCCGAGCCCTAGCCCGACGACTGCGTATCGGTCACGGCAAGCACGTGCCGAAACCATCGGCACTTTCTAGAACGATCTCGGAATCGCTATTGCGACCCCAATCCGGAAAGCTCTCTCCGAGCCCCTCGATACTGACAGCGTAGCGGTCACAGCAAATTTCCAGCCCCAAAACAATCGTCTCGGAGCTCTACGGGAGATGTTTCGTATCCCGGGATGCAAAAAGGAGTGCAACACGAGGACTTCCCAGGGGGTCACCCATCCTAGTACTACTCTGGCCCAAGCACGCTTAACTTCGGAGTTTTGATGGGATCCGGTGATTTAGTGCTGGCGTTATCGCACATGTTTCGCGTGCTTCGTTCCTCGCCTATGTGCACGTCGCGGTCGGCGTATCAACGTCCGGAGCCTCTTGCCCGTCAGGAAACCGTCGGCGCTTTCTCGAACGTTCACGAAATCCCTATTGCAAGCTATCTCCGAGCCCTAGCCCGACGACTGCGTATCGGTCACGGCAAGCGCATGCCGAAACCATCGGCACTTTCTAGAACGATCTCGGAATCGCTATCGCGACCCCAATCCGGAAAGCTCTCTCCGAGCCCCTCGATACTGACAGCGTTGCGGTCACAGCAAATTTCCAGCCCCAAAACAATCGTCTCGGAGCTCTACGGGAGATGTTTCGTATCCCGGGATGCGAAAAGGAGTGCAACACGAGGACTTCCCAGGGGGTCACCCATCGTAGTACTACTCTGGCCCAAGCACGCTTAACTTCGTTGTTTTGATGGGATCCGGTGATTTAGTGGTGGCATTATCGCACCCGTTTCGCGTGCTTCGTCCCTCGCCTATGTGCACGTCGCGGTCGGCGTATCAACGTCCGGAGCCTCTTGCCCGTCACGAAACCATCGTCGGTTTCTCGAACGTTCACGAAATCCCTATTGCAAGCTCTCTCCGAGCCCTAGCCCGACGACTGCGTATCGGTCACGGCAAGCACGTGCCGAAACCATCGGCACTTTCAAGAACGATCTCGGAATCGCTATTGCGACGCCAATCCGGAAAGCTCTCTCCGAGCCCCTCGATACTGACAGCGTAGCGGTCACAGCAAATTTCCAGCCCAAAAACAATCGACTCGGAGCTCTACGGGAGATGTTTCATATTCCGGGATGCAAAAAGGAGTGCAACACGAGGACTTCCCAAGGGGTCACCCATCCTAGTACTACTCTGGCCCAAGCACGCTTAACTTCGGAGTTTTGATGGCATCCGATGATTCAGTGCTGGCATTATAGCACCCGTTTCGCGTGCTTCGTCCCTCGCCTATGTGCACGTAACGGCCGGCGTATCAACGTCCGGAGTCTCTTGCCAGTCAGGAAACCGTCGGCACATTCTCGAACGTTCACGAAATCCCTATTGCAAGCTCTCTCCGAGCCCTAGCCCGACGGCTGCGTATCGGTCACGGCAAGCGCATGCCGAAACCATCGGCACTTTCTAGAACGATCTCGGAATCGCTATTGCGACCCCAATCCGGAAAGCTCTCTCCGAGCCCCTCGATACTGACAGCGTAGCGGTCACAGCAAATTTCCAGCCCCAAAACAATCGTCTCGGAGCTCTACGGGAGATGTTTCGTATCCCGGGATGCGAAAAGGAGTGCAACACGAGGACTTCCCATGGGGTCACCCATCGTAGTACTACTCTGGCCCAAGCAAGCTTAACTTCGTTGTTTTGATGGGATCCGGTGATTTAGTGCTGGCATTATCGCACCTATTTCGCATGCTTCGTCCCTGGCCTATGTGCACGTCGCGGTCGGCGTATCAACGTCCGGAGCCTCTTGCCCGACACGAAACTGTCGGCGCTTTCTCGAACGTTCACGAAATCCGTATTGCAAGCTCTCTCCGAGCCCTAGCCCGAAGACTGCGTATCGGTCACGGCAAGCACGTGCCGAAACCATCAGCACTTTCTAGAACGATCTCGGAATCGCTATTGCGACCGCAATACAGAAAGCTCTCTCCGAGCCCCTCGATACTGACAGCGTAGCGGTCACAGCAAATTTCCAGCCCCAAAACAATCGTCTCGGAGCTCTACGGGAGATGTTTCGTATCCCGGGATGCAAAAAGGAGTGCAACACGAGGACTTCCCAGGGGGTCACCCATCGTAGTACTACTCTGGCCCAAGCACGCTTAACTTCGGAGTTTTGATGGGATCCGGTGATTTAGTGCTGGCGTTATCGCACATGTTTCGCGTGCTTCGTTCCTCGCCAATGTGCACGTCGCGGTCGGCGTATCAACGTCCGGAGCCTCTTGCCCGTCAGGAAACCGTCGGCGCTTTCTCGTACGTTCACGAAATCCCTATTGCAAGCTCTCTCCGAGCCCTAGCCCGATGACTGCGTATCGGTCACGGCAAACGCATGCCGAAATCGTCGGCTCTTTCTAGAACGATCTCGGAATCGCTATTGTGAACCCAATCCGGAAAGCTCTCTCCGAGCCCCTCGATATTGACAGTGTAGCGGTCACAGCTAATTTCCAGCCCCAAAACAATCGTCTCGGAGCTCTACGGGAGAAGTTTCGTATCCCGGGATGCGAAAAGGAGTGCAACACGAGGACTTCCCAGGGGGTCACCCATCGTAGTACTACTCTGGCCCAAGCAAGCTTAACTTCGTTGTTTTGATGGGATCCGGTGATTTAGTGCTGGCATTATCGCACCCGTTTCGCGTGCTTCGTCCCTCGCCTTTGTGCACGTCGCGGTCGGCGCATCAACGTCCGGAGCCTCTTGCCCGTCACGAAACCATCGTCGCTTTCTCGAACGTTCTCGAAATCCCTATTGCAAGCTCTCTCCGAGCCCTAGCCCGACGACTGCGTATCGGTTACGGCAAGCGCGTACCGAAACCATCGGCACTTTCTAGAACGATCTCGGAATCGCTAGTGCTACCCCAATCCGGAAAGCTCTCTCCGAGCTCTTCGATACTGACATCGTAGCAGTCACAGCAAATTTCCAGCCACAAAACAATCGTCTCGGAACTCTACGGGAGATGTTTCGTATCCCGGGATGCAAAAAGGAGTGCAACACGAGGACTTCCCAAGGGGTCACCCATCGTAGTACTACTCTGGCCCAAGCACGCTTAACTTCGTTGTTTTGATGGGATCCGGTGATTTAGTGGTGGCATTATCGCACCCGTTTAGCGTGCTTCGTCCCTCGCCTATGTGCATGTCGCGGTCGGCGTATCAACGTCCGGAGCCTCTTGCCCGTCATGAAACCATCGTCGCTTTCTCGAACGTTCACGAAATCCCTTTTGCAAGCTCTCTCCGAGCCATAGCCCGACGACTGCGAATCGGTCACGGCAAGCACGTGCCGAAACCATCGGCACTTTCAAGAACGATCTCGGAATCGCTATTGCTACCCCAATCCGGAAAGCTCTCTCCGAGCCCCTCGATACTGACAGCGTAGCAGTCACAGCAAATTTCCGGCCCAAAAACAATCGTCTCGGAGCTCTACGGGAGATGTTTCGTATTCCGGGATGCAAAAAGGAGTGCAACACGAGGACTTCCCAAGGGTTCACCCATCCTAGTACTACTCTGGCCAAAGCACACATAACTTCGGAGTTTTGATGGGATCCGATGATTTAGTGCTGGCATTATCGCACCCGTTTCGCGTGCTTCGTCCCTCGCCTATGTGCACGTCACGGTCGGCGTATCAACGTCCGGAGCCTCTTGCCCGTCAGGAAACCGTCGGCGCATTCACGAACGTTCACGAAATCCCTATTGCAAGCTCTCTCCGAGCCCTAGCCCGACGACTGCGTATCGGTCACGGCAAGCGCATGCCGAAACCATCGGCACTTTCTAGAACGATCTCGAAATCGCTATTGCGACCCCAATCCGGAAAGCTCTCTCCGAGCCCCTCGATACTGACAGCGTAGCGGTAACAGCAAATTTCCAGCCCCAAAACAATCGTCTCGGAGCTATACGGGAGATGTTTCGTATCCCGGGATGCGAAAAGGAGTGCAACACGAGGACTTCCCAAGGGGTCACCCATCGTAGTACTACTCTTGCCCAAGCAAGCTTAACTTCGTTGTTTTGATGGGATCCGGTGATTTAGTGCTGGCATTATCGCACCCGTTTCGCGTGCTTCGTCCCTCGCCTATGTGCACGTCGCGGTCGGCGCATCAACGTCCGGAGCCTCTTGCCCGTTACGAAACCATCGTCGCTTTCTCGAACGTTCACGAAATCCCTATTGCAAGCTCTCTCCGAGCCCTAGCCCGACGACTGCGTATCGGTCACGGCAAGCACGTGCCGAAACAATCGGCACTTTCTAGAACGATCTCGGAATCGTTATTGCGACCTCAATCCGGAAAGCTCTCTCCGAGGCCCTCGATACTGACAGCGTAGCGGTCACAGCAAATTTCCAGCCCTAAAACAATCGTCTCGGAGCTCTACGGGAGATGTTTTGTATCCCGGGATGCAAAAAGGAGTGCAACACGAGGACTTCCCAGGGGGTCACCCATCCTAGTACTTCTCTGGCCCAAGCACGCTTAACTTCCGAGTTTTGAAGGGATCCGGTGATTTAGTGCTGGCATTATCGCACCCGTTTCGCGTGCTTCGTCCCTCGCCTATGTGCATGTTGCGGTCGGCGCATCAACGTCCGGAGCCTCTTGCCCGTCACGAAACCATCGTCGCTTTCTCGAACGTTCACGAAATCCCTATTGCAAGCTCTCTCCGAGCCCTAGCCCGACGACTGCGTATCGGTCACGGCAAGCACGTGCCGAAACCATCGGCACTTTCTAGAACGATCTCGGAATCGTTATTGCGACCTCAATCCGGAAAGCTCTCTCCGAGCCCCTCGATACTGACAGCATAGCGGTCACAGCAAATTTCCAGCCCCAAAACAATCGTCTCGGAGCTCTACGGGAGATGTTTTGTATCCCGGGATGCAAAAAGGAGTGCAACACGAGGACTTCCCAAGGGGTCACCCATCCTAGTACTTCTCTGGCCCAAGCACGCTTAACTTCAGAGTTTTGAAGAGATCCGGTGATTTAGTGCTGGCATTATCGCACCTGTTTCATGTGCTTCGTCCCTCGCCTATGTGCACGTCGCGGTTGGCGTATCAACGTCCGGAGCCTCTTGCCCGTCACGAAACCGTCGGCGCTTTCTCGAACGTTCACGAAATCCCTATTGCAAGCTCTCTCCGAGCCCTAGCCCGACGACTGCGTATCGGTCACGGCAAGCACGTGCCGAAACCATCGGCACTTTGTAGAACGATCTCGGAATCGCTATTGCGACCCCAATACGGAAAGCTCTCTCCGAGCCCCTCGATACTAACAGCGTAGCGGTCACAGCAAATTTCCAGCCCCAAAACAATCGTCTCGGAGCTCTACGGGAGATGTTTCGTATCCCGGGATGCAAAAAGGAGTGCAACACGAGGACTTCCCAGGGGGTCACCCATCCTAGTACTACTCTGGCCCAAGCACGCTTAACTTCGGAGTTTTGATGGGATCCGATGATTTAGTGCTGGCGTTATCGCACATGTTTCGCGTGCTTCGTTCCTCGCCTATGTGCACGTCGCGGTCGGCGTATCAACGTCCGGAGCCTCTTGCCCGTCAGGAAACCGTCGGCGCTTTCTCGAACGTTCACGAAATCCCTATTGCAAGCTCTCTCCGAGCCCTAGCTCGACGACTGCGTATCGGTCACGGCAAGCGCAAGCCGAAACCATCGGCACTTTCTAGAATGATCTCGGAATCGCTATTGCGACCCCAATCCGGAAAGCTCTCTCCGAGCCCCTCGATACTGACAGCGTAGCGGTCACAGCAAATTTCCAGCCCCAAAACAATCGTCTCGGAGCTCTACGGGAGATGTTTCGTATCCCGGATGCGAAAAGGAGTGCAACACGAGGACTTCCCAGGGGGTCACCCATCGTAGTACTACTCTGGCCCAAGCAAGCTTAACTTCGTTGTTTTGATGGGATCCGGTGATTTAGTGCTGGCATTATCGCACCCGTTTCGCGTGCTTCGTCCCTCGCCTATGTGCACGTCGCGGTCGGCGCATCAACGTCCGGAGCCTCTTGCCCGTTACGAAACCATCGTCGCTTTCTCGAACGTTCACGAAATCCCTATTGCAAGCTCTCTCCGAGCCCTAGCCCGACGACTGCGTATCGGTCACGGCAAGCACGTGCTGAAACCATCGGCACTTTCTAGAACGATCTCGGAATCGTTATTGCGACCTAAATCCGGAAAGCTCTCTCCGAGGCCCTCGATACTGACAGCGTAGCAGTCACAGCAAATTTCCAGCCCCAAAACAATCGTTTCGGAGCTCTATGGGAGATGTTTCGTATCCCGGGATGCGAAAAGGATTGCAACAAGAGAACTTCCCAGGGGGTCACCCATCGTAGTACTACTCTGGCCCAAGCAAGCTTAACTTCGTTGTTTTTATGGGATCCGGTGATTTAGCGCTGGCATTAACGCACCCGTTTCGCGTGCTTCGTCCCTCGCCTATGTGCACGTCGCGGTCGGCGTATCAACGTCCGGAGCCTCTTGCTCGTCACGAAACCATCGTCGCTTTCTCGAACGTTCACGAAATCCCTATTGCAAGCTCTCTCCGAGCCCTAGCCCGACGACTGCGTATCGGTCACGGCAAGCACATGCCGAAACCATCAGCACTTTCTAGAACGATCTCGGAATCGCTATTGCGACCCCAATCCGGAAAGCTCTCTCCGAGCCCCTCGATACTGACAGCGTAGCGGTCACAGCAAATTTCCAGCCCCAAAACAATCGTCTCGGAGCTCTACGGGAGATGTTTCGTATCCCGGGATGCGAAAAGGAGTGCAACACGAGGACTTCCCAGGGGGTCACCCATCGTAGTACTACTCTGGCCCAAGCAAGCTTAACTTCATTGTTTTGATGGGATCCGGTGATTTAGTGCTGGCATTATCGCACCCGTTTCGCGTGCTTCGTCCCTCGCCTATGTGCATGTCGCGGTCGGCGCATCAACGTCCGGAGCCTCTTGCCCGTCACGAAACCATCGTCGCTTTCTCGAACGTTCACGAAATCCCTATTGCAAGCTCTCTCCGAGCCCTAGCCCGACGACTGCGTATCGGTCACGGCAAGCACGTGCCGAAACCATCGGCACTTTCTAGAACGATCTCGGAATCGTTATTGCGACCTCAATCCGGAAAGCTCTCTCCGAGCCCCTCGATACTGACAGCATAGCGGTCACAGCAAATTTCCAGCCCCAAAACAATCGTCTCGGAGCTCTACGGGAGATGTTTTGTATCCCGGGATGCAAAAAGGAGTGCAACACGAGGACTTCCCAGGGGGTCACCCATCCTAGTACTTCTCTGGCCCAAGCACGCTTAACTTCAGAGTTTTGAAGGGATCCGGTGATTTAGTGCTGGCATTATCGCACCTATTTCACATGCTTCGTCCCTCGCCTATGTGCACGTCGCGGTTGGCGTATCAACGTCCGGAGCCTCTTGCCCGTCACGAAACCATCGACGCTTTCTCGAACGTTCACGAAATCCCTATTGCAAACTCTCTCCGAGCCCTAGCCCGACGACTGCGTATCGGTCACGGCAAGCACGTGCCGAAACCATCGGCACTTTGTAGAACGATCTCGGAATCGCTATTGCGACCCCAATACGGAAAGCTCTCTCCGAGCCCCTCGATACTGACAGCGTAGCGGTCACAGCAAATTTCCAGCCCCAAAACAATCGTCTCGGAGCTCTACGGGAGATGTTTCGTATCCCGGGATGCAAAAAGGAGTGCAACACGAGGACTTCCCAGGGGGTCACCCATCCTAGTACTATTCTGGCCCAAGCACGCTTAACTTCGGAGTTTTGATGGGATCCGATGATTTAGTGCTGGCGTTATCGCACATGTTTTGCGTGCTTCGTTCCTCGCCTATGTGCACGTCGCGGTCGGCGTATCAACGTCCGGAGCCTCTTGCCCGTCAGGAAACCGTCGGCGCTTTCTCGAACGTTCACGAAATCCCTATTGCAAGCTCTCTCCGAGCCCTAGCCCGACGACTGCGTATCGGTCACGGCAAGCGCATGCCGAAACCATCGGCACTTTCTAGAACGATCTCGGAATCGCTATTGCGACCCCAATCCGGAAAGCTCTCTCCGAGCCCCTCGATACTGACAGCGTAGCGGTCACAGCAAATTTCCAGCCCCAAAACAATCATCTCGGAGCTCTACGGGAGATGTTTCGTATCCCGGGATGCGAAAAGGAGTGCAACACGAGGACTTCCCAGGGGGTCACCCATCGTAGTACTACTCTGGCCCAAGCAAGCTTAACTTCGTTGTTTTGATGGGATCCGGTGATTTAGTGCTGGCATTATTGCACCCGTTTCGCGTGCTTCGTCCATCGCCTATGTGCACGTCGCGGTCGGCGCATCAACGTCCGGAGCCTCTTGCCCGTTACGAAACCATCGTCGCTTTCTCGAATGTTCACGAAATCCCTATTGCAAGCTCTCTCCGAGCCCTAGCCCGACGACTGCGTATCGGTCATGGCAAGCACGTGCCGAAACCATCGGCACTTTCTAGAACGATCTCGGAATCGTTATTGCGACCTCAATCCGGAAAGCTCTCTCCGAGGCCCTCGATACTGACAGCGTAGCAGTTACAGCAAATTTCCAGCCCCAAAACAATCGTCTCGGAGCTCTATGGGAGATGTTTCGTATCCAGGGATTCGAAAAGGATTGCAACAAGAGAACTTCCCAGGGGGTCAACCATCGTAGTACTACTCTGGCCCAAGCAAGCTTAACTTTGTTGTTTTGATGTGATCCGGTGATTTAGCGCTGGCATTATCGCACCCGTTTCGCGTGCTTCGTCCCTCGCCTATGTGCACGTCGCGGTCGGCGTATCAACGTCCGGAGCCTCTTGCTCGTCACGAAACCATCGTCGCTTTCTCGAACGTTCACGAAATCCCTATTGCAAGCTCTCTCCGAGCCCTAGCCCGACGACTGCGTATCGGTCACGGGAAGCACATGCCGAAACCATCGGCACTTTCTAGAACGATCTCGGAATCGCTATTGCGACCCCAATCCGGAAAGCTCTCTCCGAGCCCCTCGATACTGACAGCGTAGCGGTCACAGCAAATTTCCAGCCCCAAAACAATCGTCTCGGAGCTCTACGGGAGATGTTTCGTATCCCGGGATGCGAAAAGGAGTGCAACACGAGGACTTCCCAGGGGGTCACCCATCGTAGTACTACTCTGGCCCAAGCAAGCTTAACTTCATTGTTTTGATGGGATCCGGTGATTTAGTGCTGGCATTATCGCACCCGTTTCGCGTGCTTCGTCCCTCGCCTATGTGCATGTCGCGGTCGGCGCATCAACGTCCGGAGCCTCTTGCCCGTCACGAAACCATCGTCGCTTTCTCGAACGTTCACGATATCCATATTGCAAGCTCTCTCCGAGCCCTAGCCCGACGACTGCGTATCGGTCACGGCAAGCACGTGCCGAAACCATCGGCACTTTCTAGAACGATCTCGGAATCGTTATTGCGACCTCAATCCGGAAAGCTCTCTCCGAGCCCCTCGATACTGACAGCATAGCGGTCACAGCAAATTTCCAGCCCCAAAACAATCGTCTCGGAGCTCTACGGGAGATGTTTTGTATCCCGGGATGCAAAAAGGAGTGCAACACGAGGACTTCCCAGGGGGTCACCCATCCTAGTACTTCTCTGGCCCAAGCTCGCTTAACTTCAGAGTTTTGAAGGGATCCGGTGATTTAGTGCTGGCATTATCGCACCTGTTTCACGTGCTTCGTCCCTCGCCTATGTGCACGTCGCGGTTGGCGTATCAACGTCCGGAGCCTCTTGCCCGTCACGAAACCGTCGGCGCTTTCTCGAACGTTCACGAAATCCCTATTGCAAGCTCTCTCCGAGCCCTAGCCCGACGACTGCGTATCGGTCACGGCAAGCACGTGCCGAAACCATCGGCACTTTGTAGAACGATGTCGGAATCGCTATTGCGACCCCAATACGGAAAGCTCTCTCCGAGCCCCTCGTTACTGACAGCGTAGCGATCACAGCAAATTTCCAGCCCCAAAACAATCGTCTCGGAGCTCTACGGGAGATGTTTCGTATCCCGGGATGCAAAAAGGAGTGCAACACGAGGACTTCCCAGGGGGTCACCCATCCTAGTACTACTCTGGCCCAAGCAAGCTTAACTTCGGAGTTTTGATGGGATCCGATGATTTAGTGCTGGCGTTATCGCACATGTTTCACGTGCTTCGTTCCTCGCCTATGTGCACGTCGCGGTCGGCGTATCAACGTCCGGAGCCTCTTGCCCGTCAGGAAACCGTCGGCGCTTTCTCGAACGTTCACGAAATCCCTAATGCAAGCTCTCTCCGAGCCCTAGCCCGACGACTGCGTATCGGTCACGGCAAGCGCATGCCGAAACCATCGGCACTTTCTAGAACGATCTCGGAATCGCTATTGCGACCCCAATCCGGAAAGCTCTCTCCGAGCCCCTCGATACTGACAGCGTAGCGGTCACAGCAAATTTCCTGCCCCAAAACAATCGTCTCGGAGCTCTACGGGAGATGTTTCGTATCCCGGGATGCGAAAAGGAGTGCAACACGAGGACTTCCCAGGGGGTCACCCATCGTAGTACTACTCTGGCCCAAGCAAGCTTAACTTCGTTGTTTTGATGGGAACCGGTGATTTAGTGCTGGCATTATCGCACCCGTTTCGCGTGCTTCGTCCCTCGCCTATGTGCACGTCGCGGTCGGCGCATCAACGTCCGGAGCCTCTTGCCCGTTACGAAACCATCGTCGCTTTCTCGAACGTTCACGAAATCCCTATTGCAAGCTCTCTCCGAGCCCTAGCCCGACGATTGCGTATCGGTCACGGCAAGCACGTGCCGAAACCATCGGCACTTTCTAGAACGATCTCGGAATCGTTATTGCGACCTCAATCCGGAAAGCTCTCTCCGAGGCCCTCGATACTGACAGCGTAGCAGTCACACCAAATTTCCAGCCCCAAAACAATCGTCTCGGAGATCTATGGGAGATGTTTCGTATCCAGGGATGCGAAAAGGATTGCAACAAGAGAACTTCCCAGGGGGTCACCCATCGTAGTACTACTCTGGCCCAAGCAAGCTTAACTTTGTTGTTTTGATGTGATCCGGTGATTTAGCGCTGGCATTATCGCACCCGTTTCGCGTGCTTCGTCCCTCGCCTATGTGCACGTCGCGGTCGGCGTATCAACGTCCGGAGCCTCTTGCTCGTCACGAAACCATCGTCGCTTTCTCGAACGTTCACGAAATCCCTATTGCAAGCTCTCTCCGAGCCCTAGCCCGACGACTGCGTATCGGTCACGGCAAGCACATGCCGAAACCATCGGCACTTTCTAGAACGATCTCGGAATCGCTATTGCGACCCCAATCCGGAAAGCTCTCTCCGAGCCCCTCGATACTGACAGGGTAGCGGTCACAGCAAATTTCCAGCCCCAAAACAATCGTCTCGGAGCTCTACGGGAGATGTTTCGTATCCCGGGATGCGAAAAGGAGTGCAACACGAGGACTTCCCAGGGGGTCACCCATCGTAGTACTACTCTGGCCCAAGCAAGCTTAACTTCATTGTTTTGATGGGATCCGGTGATTTAGTGCTGGCATTATCGCAACCGTTTCGCGTGCTTCGTCCCTCGCCTATGTGCATGTCGCCTTCGGCGCATCAACGTCCGGAGCCTCTTGCCCGTCACGAAACCATCGTCGCTTTCTCGAACGTTCACGAAATCCCTATTGCAAGCTCTCTCCGAGCCCTAGCCCGACGACTGCGTATCGGTCACGGCAAGCACGTGCCGAAACCATCGGCACTTTCTAGAACGATCTCGGAATCGTTATTGCGACCTCAATCCGGAAAGCTCTCTCCGAGCCCCTCGATACTGACAGCATAGCGGTCACAGCAAATTTCCAGCCCCAAAACAATCGTCTCGGAGCTCTACGGGAGATGTTTTGTATCCCGGGATGCAAAAAGGAGTGCAACACGAGGACTTCCCAGGGGGTCACCCATCCTAGTACTTCTCTGGCCCAAGCACGCTTAACTTCCGAGTTTTGAAGGGATCCGGTGATTTAGTGCTGGCATTATCGCACCTGTTTCACGTGCTTCGTCCCTCGCCTATGTGCACGTCGCGGTTGGCGTATCAACGTCCGGAGCCTCTTGCCCGTCACGAAACCGTCGGCGCTTTCTCGAACGTTCACGAAATACCTATTGCAAGCTCTCTCCGAGCCCTAGCCCGACGACTGCGTATCGGTCACGGCAAGCACGTGCCGAAACCATCGGCACTTTGTAGAACGATCTCGGAATCGCTATTGCGACCCCAATACGGAAAGCTCTCTCCGAGCCCCTCGATACTGACAGCGTAGCGGTCACAGCAAATTTCCAGCCCCAAAACAATCGTCTCGGAGCTCTACGGGAGATGTTTCGTATCCCGGGATGCAAAAAGGAGTGCAACACGAGGACTTCCTAGGGGGTCACCCATCCTAGTACTACTCTGGCCCAAGCACGCTTAACTTCGGAGATTTGATGGGATCCGATGATTTAGTGCTGGCGTTATCGCACATGTTTCGCGTGCTTCGTTCCTCGCCTATGTGCACGTCGCGGTCGGCGTATCAACGTCCGGAGCCTCTTGCCCGTCAGGAAACCGTCGGCGCTTTCTCGAACGTTCACGAAATCCCTATTGGAAGCTCTCTCCGAGCCCTAGCCCGACGACTGCGTATCGGTCACGGCAAGCGCATGCCGAAACCATCGGCACTTTCTAGAACGATCTCGGAATCGCTATTGCGACCCCAATCCGGAAAGCTCTCTCCGAGGCCCTCGATACTAACAGCGTAGCAGTCACAGCAAATTTCCAGCCCCAAAACAATCGTCTCGGAGCTCTATGGGAGATGTTTCGTATCCCGGGATGCGAAAAGGATTGCAACAAGAGAACTTCCCAGGGGGTCACCCATCGTAGTACTACTCTGGCCCAAGCAAGCTTAACTTCGTTGTTTTTATGGGATCCGGAGATTTATCGCTGGCATTAACACACCCGTTTCGCGTGCTTCGTCCCTCGCCTATGTGCACGTCGCGGTCGGCGTATCAACGTCCGGAGCCTCTTGCTCGTCACGAAACCATCGTCGCTTTCTCGAACGTTCACGAAATCCCTATTGCAAGCTCTCTCCGAGCCCTAGCCCGACGACTGCGTATCGGTCACGGCAAGCATATGCCGAAACCATCGGCACTTTCTAGAACGATCTCGGAATCGCTATTGCGACCCCAATCCGGAAAGCTCTCTCCGAGCCCCGCGATACTGACAGCGTAGCGGTCACAGCAAATTTCCAGCCCCAAAACAATCGTCTCGGAGCTCTATCGGAGATGTTTCGTATCCCGGGATGCGAAAAGGAGTGCAACACGAGGACTTCCCAGGGGGTCACCCATCCTAGTACTTCTCTGGCCCAAGCACGCTTAACTTCAGAGTTTTGAAGGGATCCGGTGATTTAGTGCTGGCATTATCGCACCTGTTTCACGTGCTTCGTCCCTCGCCTATGTGCACGTCGCGGTTGGCGTATCAACGTCCGGAGCCTCTTGCCCGTCACGAAACCGTCGGCGCTTTCTCGAACGTTCACGAAATCCCTATTGCAAGCTCTCTCCGAGCCCTAGCCCGACGACTGCGTATCGGTCACGGCAAGCGCATGCCGAAACCATCGGCACTTTCTAGAACGATCTCGGAATCGCTATTGCGACCCCAATCCGGAAAGCTCTCTCCGAGCCCCTCGATACTGACAGCGTAGCGGTCACAGCAAATTTCCTGCCCCAAAACAATCGTCTCGGAGCTCTACGGGAGATGTTTCGTATCCCGGGATGCGAAAAGGAGTGCAACACGAGGACTTCCCAGGGGGTCACCCATCGCAGTACTACTCTGGCCCAAGCAAGCTTAACTTCGTTGTTTTGATGGGATCCGGTGATTTAGTGTTGGCATTATCGCACCCCTTTCGCGTGCTTCGTCCCTCGCCTATGTGCATGTCGCGGTCGGCGTATCAACGTCCGGAGCCTCTTGCCCGTCACGAAACCGTCGGCGCTTTCTCGAACGTTCACGAAATCCCTATTGCAAGCTGTCTCCGAGCCCTAGCCCGACGACTGCGTATCGGTCACGGCAAGCACGTGCCGAAACCATCGGCACTTTCAAGAACGATCTCGGAATCGCTATTGCGACCCCAATCTGGAAAGCTCTCTCCGAGCCCCTCGATACTGACTGTGTAGCGGTCACAGCAAATTTCCAGCCCCAAAACAATCGTCTTGGAGCTCTACGGGAGATGTTTCGTATTCCGGGATGTAAAAAGGAGTGCAACACGGGGACTTCCCAAGGGGTCACCCATCCTAGTACTACTCTGGCCCAAGCACGCTTAACTTCGGAGTTTTAATGGGATCCGATGATTTAGTGCTGGCATTATCGCACCCGTTTCGCGTGCTTCGTCCCTCGCCTATGTGCACGTCGCGGTCGGCGTATCAACGTCCGGAGCCTCTTGCCCGTCAGGAAACCGTCGGCGCTTTCTCGAACGTTCACGAAATCCCTATTGCAAGCTCTCTCCGAGCCCTAGCCCGACGACTGAGTATCGGTCACGGCAAGCGCGTGCCGAAACCATCGGCCCTTTCTAGAATGATCTCGGAATCGCTATTGCGACCCCAATTCGGAAAGCACTCTCCGAGCCCCTCGATACTGACAGCGTAGCGGCCACAGCAAATTTCCAGCCCCAAAACAATCGTCTCGGAGCTCTATGGGAGATGTTTCGTATCCCGGGATGCGAAAAGGAGTGCAACACGAGGACTTCCCAGGGGGTCACCCATCGTAGTACTACTCTAGCCCAAGCACGCTTAACTTCGGAGTTTTGATGGGATCTGGTGAATTAGTGATGGCATTATCGCACCCGTTTAGCGTGCTTCGTCCCTCGCCTATGTGCACGTCGCCGTCGGCGCATCAACGTCCGGAGCCTCTTGCCCGTCACGAAACCATCGTCGCTTTCTTGAACGTTCACGAAATCCCTATTGCAAGCTCTCTCCGAGCCCTAGCCCGACGACTGCGTATCGGTCACGGCAAGCACGTGCCGAAACCATCAGCACTTTCTAGAACGATCTCGGAATCGCTATTGCGACCCCCATCCGGAAAGCTCTCTCCGAGCCCCTCGATACTGACAGCGTAGCGGTCACAGCAAATTTCCAGCCCCAAAACAATCGTCTCGGAGCTCTACGGGTGATGTTTCGTATCCCGGGATGCGAAAAGGAGTGCAAGTCGAGGACTTCCCAGGGGGTCACCCATCGTAGTACTACTCTGTCCCAAGCAAGCTTAACTTCGTTGTTTTGATGGGATCCGGTGATTTAGTGATGGCATTATCGCACCCGTTTCGCGTACTTCGTCCCTCGCCTATGTGCACGTCGCGGTCGGCGCATCAACGTCCGGAGCCTCTTGCCCGTCAGGAAACCGTCGGCGCTTTCTCGAACGTTCACGAAATCCCTATTGCAAGCTCTCTCCGAGCCCTAGCCCGACGACTGCGTATCGGTCACGGCAAGCGCGTGCCGAAACCATCGGCACTTTCTAGAACGATCTCGGAATCGCTATTGCGACCCCAATCCGGAAAGCTCTCTCCGAGCCCCTCGATACTGACAGCGTAGCGGTCACAGCAAATTTCCAGCCCCAAAATAATCGTCTCGGAGCTCTACGGGAGATGTTTCGTATCCCGGGATGCGAAAAGGAGTGCAACACGAGGACTTCCCAGGGGGTCACCCATAGTAGTACGACTCTGGCCCAAGCAAGCTTAACTTCGTTGTTTTGATGGGATCCGGTGATTTAGTGCTGGCATTATCGCACCCGTTTCGCGTGCTTCGTCCCTCGCCTATGTGCACGTCGCGGTCGGCGCATCAACGTCCGGAGCCTCTTGCCCGTCACGAAACCATCGTCGCTTTCTCGATCGTTCACGAAATCCCTCTTGCAAGCTCTCTCCGAGCCCTAGCCCGACGACTGCGTATCGGTCATGGCAAGCACGTGCCGAAACCATCGGCACTTTCTAGAACGATCTCGGAATCGCTATTGCGACCCCAATCCGGAAAGCTCTCTCCGAGCCCCTCGATACTGACAGCGTAGCGGTCACAACAAATTTCCAGCCCCAAAACAATCGTCTCGGAGCTCTACGGGAGATGTTTCGTATCCCGGGATGCAAAAAGGAGTGCAATACGAGGATTTCCCAGGGGGTCACCAATCCTAGTACTACTCTGGCCCAAGCAAGCTTAACTTTGGTGTTTTGATGGGATCCGGTGATTTAGTGCTGGCATTATCGCACCCGTTTCGCGTGCTTCGTCCCTCGCCTATGTGCACGTCGCGGTCGGCGCATCAACGTCCGGAGCCTCTTGCCCGTCACGAAACCATCGTCGCTTTCTCGAACGTTCACGAAATCCCTATTGCAAGCTCTCTCCGAGCCCTTGCCCGACGACTGCGTATCGGTCACGGCAAGCACGTGCCGAAACCATCGGCACTTTCTAGAACGATCTCGGAATTGCTATTGCGACCCCAATCCGGAAAGCTCTCTCCGAGCCCCTCGATACTGACAGCGTAGCGGTCACAGCAAATTTCCAGCCCCAAAACAATCGTCTCGGAGCTCTACTGGAGATGTTCCGTATCCCGGGATGCAAAAAGGAGTGCAACACGAGGACTTCCCAGGTGGTCACCAATCCTAGTACTACTCTGGCCCAAGCAAGCTTAACTTCGTTGTTTTGTTGGGATCCGGTGATTTAGTGCTGGCATTATCGCACCCATTTCGCGTGCTTCGTCCCTCGCCTATGTGCACGTCGCGGTCGGCGCATCAACGTCCGGAGCCTCTTGCCCGTCACGAAACCATCGTCGCTTTCTCGAACGTTCACGAAATCCCTATTGCAAGCTCTCTCCGAGCCCTAGCCCGACGACTGCGTATCGGTCACGGCAAGCACGTGCCGAAACCATCGGCACTTTCTAGAACGATCTCGGAATCGCTATTGCGACCCCAATCCGGAAAGCTCTCTCCGAGCCCCTCGATACTGACAGCGTAGCGGTCACAACAAATTTCCAGCCCCAAAACAATCGTCTCGGAGCTCTACGGGAGATGTTTCGTATCCCGGGATGCGAAAAGGAGTGCAACACGAGGACTTCCCTGGGGGTCACCAATCCTAGTACTACTCTGGCCCAAGCACGCTTAACTTCGGTGTTTTGATGGGATCCGGTGATTTAGTGCTGGCATTATCGCACCCGTTTCGCGTGCTTCGTCCCTCGCCTATGTGCACGTCGCAGTCGGTGTATCAACGTCCGGAGCCTCTTGCCCGTCAGGAAACCGTCGGCGCTTTCTCGAACGTTCACGAAATCCCTATTGCAAGGTCTCTCCGTGCCCTAGCCCGACGACTGCGTATCGGTCGCGGCAAGCGCGTGCCGAAACCATCGACACTTTCTAGAACGATCTCGGAATCGCTATTGCGACCCCAATCCGGAAAGCTCTCTCCGAGCCCCTCGATACTGACAGCGTAGCGGTCACAGCAAATTTCCAGCCCCAAAACAATCGTCTCGGAGCTCTACGGGAGAGGTTTCGTATCCCGGGTTACGAAAAGGAGTGCAACACGAGGACTTCCCAGGGGGTCACCGATCGTAGTACTACTCTGGCCCAAGCAAGCGTAACTTCGGTGTTTTGATGGGATCCGGTGATTTAGTGCTGGCATTATCGCACCCGTTTCGTGTGCTTCGTCCCCCGCCTATGTGCACGTCGCGGTCGGCGTATCAACGTCCGGAGCCTCTTGCCCGTCAGGAAACCGTCGGCGCTTTCTCGAACGTTCACGAAATCCCTATTGCAAGCTCTCTCCGAGCCCTAGCCCAACGACTGCGTATCGGTCGCGGCAAGCGCGTGCCGAAACCATCGACACTTTCTAGAACGATCTCGGAATCGCTATTGCGACCCCAATCCGGAAAGCTCTCTCCGAGACCCTCGATACTGACAGCGTAGCGGTCACAGCCCCAAAACAATCGTCTCGGAGCTCTACGGGAGAGGTTTCGTATCCCGGGTTACGAAAAGGAGTGCAACACGAGGACTTCCCAGGGGGTCACCCATCGTAGTACTACTCTGGCCCAAGCAAGCTTAACTTCGTTGTTTTGATGGGATCCGGTGATTTAGTGCTAGCATTATCGCACCCGTTTCGCGTGCTTCGTCCCTCGCCTATGTGCACGTCGCGGTCGGCGCATCAACGACCGGAGCCTCTTGCCCGTCAGGAAACCGTCGGCGCTTTCTCGAACGTTCACGAAATCCCTATTGCAAGCTCTCTCCGAGCCCTAGCCCGACGACTGCGTATCGGTCACGGCAAGCGCGTGCCGAAACCATCGGCACTTTCTAGAACGATCTCGGAATCGCTATTGCGACCCCAATCCGGAAAGCTCTCTCCGAGCCCCTCGATATTGACAGCGTAGAGGTCACAGCAAATTTCCAGCCCCAAAACAATCGTCTCGGAGCTCTACGGGAGATGTTTCGTATCCCGGGATGCGAAAAGGAGTGCAACACGAGGACTTCCCAGGGGGTCACCCATAGTAGTACGACTCTGGCCCAAGCAAGCTTAACTTCATTGTTTTGATGGGATCCGGTGATTTAGTGATGGCATTATCGCACCCGTTTCGCGTGCTTCGTCCCTCGCCTATGTGCACGTCGCGGTCGGCGCATCAACGTCCGGAGCCTCTTGCCCGTCACGAAACCATCGTCGCTTTCTCGAACGTTCACGAAATCCCTATTGCAAGCTCTCTCCGAGCCCTAGCCCGACGACTGCGTATCGGTCACGGCAAGCACGTGCCGAAACCATCGGCACTTTCTAGAACGATCTCGGAATCGCTATTGCGACCCCAATCCGGAAAGCTCTCTCCGAGCCCCTCGATACTGACAGTGCAGTGGTCACAACAAATTTCCAGCCCCAAAACAATCGTCTCGGAGCTCTACGGGAGATGTTTCGTATCCCGGGATGCAAAAAGAAGTGCAACACGAGGACTTCCCAGGGGGTCACCAATCCTAGTACTACTCTGGCCCAAGCAAGCTTAACTTCGGTGTTTTGATGGGACCCGGTGATTTAGTGCTGGCATTATCGCACCCGTTTCACGTGCTTCGTCCCTCTCCTATGTGCACGTCGCGGTCGGCGCATCAACGTCCGGAGCCTCTTGCCCGTCACGAAACCATCGTCGCTTTCTCGAACGTTCACGAAATCCCTATTGCAAGCTCTCTCCGAGCCCTTGCCCGACGACTGCGTATCGGTCACGGCAAGCACGTGCCGAAACCATCGGCACTTTCTAGAACGATCTCGGAATCGCTATTGCGACCCCAATCCGGAAAGCTCTCTCCGAGCCCCTCGATACTGACAGCGTAGCGGTCACAGCAAATTTCCAGCCCCAAAACAATCGTCTCGGAGCTCTACTAGAGATGTTCCGTATCCCGGGATGCAAAAAGGAGTGCAACACGAGGACTTCCCATGTGGTCACCAATCCTAGTACTACTCTGGCCCAAGCAAGCTTAACTTCGTTGTTTTGATGGGATCCGGTGATTTAGTGCTGGCATTATCGCACCCATTTCGCGTGCTTCGTCCCTCGCCTATGTGCACGTCGCGGTCGGCGCATCAACGTCCGGAGCCTCTTGCCCGTCACGAAACCATCGTCGCTTTCTCGAACGTTCACGAAATCCCTATTGCACGCTCTCTCCGAGCCCTAGCCCGACGACTGCGTATCGGTCACGACAAGCACGTGCCGAAACCATCGGCACTTTCTAGAACGATCTCGGAATCGCTATTGCGACCCCAATCCGGAAAGCTCTCTCCGAGCCCCTCGATACTGACAGCGTAGCGGTCACAGCAAATTTCCAGCCCCAAAATAATCGTCTCGGAGCTCTACGGGAGATGTTTCGTATCCCGGGATGCGAAAAGGAGTGCAACACGAGGACTTCCCTGGGGGTCACCAATCCTAGTACTACTCTGGCCCAAGCACGCATAACTTCGGTGTTTTGATGGGATCCGGTGATTTAGTGCTGGCATTAT
Source organism: Musa acuminata AAA Group (assembly GCF_036884655.1). Lineage (NCBI taxonomy): Eukaryota > Viridiplantae > Streptophyta > Magnoliopsida > Zingiberales > Musaceae > Musa > Musa acuminata. Next base: position 24,475,990 of record NC_088338.1, on the reverse strand, counting down.
CGCACCCGTTTCGCGTGCTTCGTCCCTCGCCTATGTGCACGTCGCAGTCGGCGTATCAACGTCCGGAGCCTCTTGCCCGTCAGGAAACCGTCGGCGCTTTCTCGAACGTTCATGAAATCCCTATTGCAAGGTCTCTCCGAGCCCTAGCCCGACGACTGCGTATCGGTCGCGGCAAGCGCGTGCCGAAACCATCGACACTTTCTAGAACGATCTCGGAATCGCTATTGCGACCCCAATCCGGAAAGCTCTCTCCGAGCCCCTCGATACTGACAGCGTAGCGGTCACAACAAATTTCCAGCCCCAAAACAATCGTCTCGGAGCTCTACGGGAGAGGTTTCGTATCCCGGGTTACGAAAAGGAGTGCAACACGAGGACTTCCCAGGGGGTCACCGATCGTAGTACTACTCTGGCCCAAGCAAGCGTAACTTCGGTGTTTTGATGGGATCCGGTGATTTAGTGCTGGCATTATCGCACCCGTTTCGCGTGCTTCGTCCCTCGCCTATGTGCACGTCACGGTCGGCGTATCAACGTCCGGAGCCTCTTGCCCGTCAGGAAACCGTCGGCGCTTTCTCGAACGTTCACGAAATCCCTATTGCAAGCTCTCTCCGAGCCCTAGCCCAACGACTGCGTATCGGTCGCGGCAAGCGCGTGCCGAAACCATCGACACTTTCTAGAACGATCTCGGAATCGCTATTGCGACCCCAATCCGGAAAGCTCTCTCCGAGACCCTCGATACTGACAGCGTAGCGGTCACAGCAAATTTCCAGCCCCAAAACAATCGTCTCGGAGCTCTACGGGAGAGGTTTCGTATCCCGGGTTACGAAAAGGAGTGCAACACGATGACTTCCCAGGGGGTCACCCATCGTAGTACTACTCTGGCCCAAGCAAGCTTAACTTCGTTGTTTTGATGGGATCCGGTGATTTAGTGCTGGCATTATCGCACCCGTTTCGCGTGCTTCGTCCCTCGCCTATGTGCACGTCGCGGTCGGCGCATCAACGTCCGGAGCCTCTTGCCCGTCAGGAAACCGTCGGCGCTTTCTCGAACGTTCACGAAATCCCTATTGCAAGCTCTCTCCGAGCCCTAGCCCGACGACTGCGTATCGGTCACGGCAAGCGCGTGCCGAAACCATCGGCACTTTCTAGAACGATCTCGGAATCGCTATTGCGACCCCAATCCGGAAAGCTCTCTCCGAGCCCCTCGATATTGACAGCGTAGCGGTCACAGCAAATTTCCAGCCCCAAAACAATCGTCTCGGAGCTCTACGGGAGATGTTTCGTATCCCGGGATGCGAAAAGGAGTGCAACACGAGGACTTCCCAGGGGGTCACCCATAGTAGTACGACTCTGGCCCAAGCAAGCTTAACTTCATTGTTTTGATGGGATCCGGTGATTTAGTGCTGGCATTTTCGCACCCGTTTCGCGTGCTTCGTCCCTCGCCTATGTGCATGTCGCGGTCGGCGCATCAACGTCCGGAGCCTCTTGCCCGTCACGAAACCATCGTCGCTTTCTCGAACGTTCACGAAATCCCTATTGCAAGCTCTCTCCGAGCCCTAGCCCGACGACTGCGTATCGGTCACGGCAAGCACGTGCCGAAACCATCGGCACTTTCTAGAACGATCTCGGAATCGCTATTGCGACCCCAATCCGGAAAGCTCTCTCCGAGCCCCTCGATACTGACAGCGTAGCGGTCACAACAAATTTCCAGCCCCAAAACAATCGTCTCGGAGCTCTACGGGAGATGTTTCGTAACCCGGGATGCAAAAAGAAGTGCAACACGAGGACTTCCCAGGGGGTCACCAATCCTAGTACTACTCTGGCCCAAGCAAGCTTAACTTCAGTGTTTTGATGGGACCCGGTGATTTAGTGCTGGCATTATCGCACCCGTTTCACGTGCTTCGTCCCTCTCCTATGTGCACGTCGCGGTCGACGTATCAACGTCCGAAGCCTTTTGCCCGTCACGAAACCATCGTCGCTTTCTCGAACGTTCACAAAATCCCTATTGCAAGCTCTCTCCGAGCCCTTGCCCGACGACTGCGTATCGGTCACGGCAAGCACGTGCCGAAACCATCGGCACTTTATAGAACGATCTCGGAATCGCTATTGCGACCCCAATCCGGAAAGCTCTCTCCGAGCCCCTCGATACTGACAGCGTAGCGGTCACAAAAAATTTCCAGCCCCAAAACAATCGTCTCGGAGCTCTACGGGAGATGTTTCGTATCCCGGGATGCGAAAAGGAGTGCAACACGAGGACTTCCCAGGGGGTCACCAATCCTAGTACTACTCTGGCCCAAGCACGCTTAACTTCGGTGTTTTGATGGGATCCGGTGATTTAGTGCTGGCATTATCGCACCCATTTCGCGTGCTTCGTCCCTCGCCTATGTGCACGTCGTAGACGGCGTATCAATGTCCGTAGCCTCTTGCCCGTCAGGAAACCGTCGGCGCTTTCTCGAACGTTCACGAAATCCCTATTGCAAGCTCTCTCCGAGCCCTAGCCCGACGACTGTGTATCGGTCGCGGCAAGCGCGTGCCGAAACCATCGACACTTTCTAGAACGATCTCGGAATCACTATTGCGACCCCAATCCGGAAAGCTCTCTCCGAGCCCCTCGATACTGACAGCGTAGTGGTCACAGCAAATTTCCAGCCCCAAAACAATCGTCTCGGAGCTCTACGGGAGAGGTTTCGTATCCCGGGTTACGAAAAGGAGTGCAACACGAGGACTTCCTAGGGGGTCACCGATCGTAGTACTACTCTGGCCCAAGCAAGCTTAACTTCGGTGTTTTGATGGGATCCGGTGATTTAGTGCTGGCATTATCGCACCCGTTTCGCGTGCTTCGTCCCTCGCCTATGTGCACGTCGCGGTCGGCGTATCAACGTCCGTAGCCTCTTGCCCGTCAGGAAACCGTCGGCGCTTTCTCGAACGTTCACGAAATCCCTATTGCAAGCTCTCTTCGAGCCCTAGCCCGACGACTGCGTATCGGTCGCGGCAAGCGCGTGCCGAAACCATCGACACTTTCTAGAACGATCTCGGAATCGCTATTGCGACCCCAATCCGGAAAGCTCTCTCCGAGCCCCTCGATACTGACAGCATAGTGGTCACAGCAAATTTCCAGCCCCAAAACAATCGTCTCGGAGCTCTACGGGAGAGGTTTCGTATCCCGGGTTACAAAAAGGAGTGCAACACGAGGACTTCCCAGGGGGTCACCCATCGTAGTACTACTCTGGCCCAAGAAAGCTTAACTTTGTTGTTTTGATGGGATCCGGTGATTTAGTGCTGGCATTATCGCACCCGTTTCGCGTGCTTCGTCCCTCGCCTATGTGCACGTCGCGGTCGTCGCATCAACGTTCAGAGCCTCTTGCCCGTCACCAAACCATCGTCGCTTTCTCGAACGTTCACGAAATCCCTATTGCAAGCTCTCTCCGAGCCCTAGCCCGACGACTGCGTATCGGTCACGGCAAGCACGTGCCGAAACCATCGGCACTTTCTAGAACGATCTCGGAATCGCTATTGCGACCCCAATCCAGAAAGCTCTCTCCGAGCCCCTCGATACTGACAGCGTAGCGGTCATAGCAAATTTCCAGCACCAAAATAATCGTCTCGGAGCTCTACGGGTGATGTTTCGTATCCCGGGATGCAAAAAGGAGTGCAACACGAGGACTTCCCAGGGGGTCACCAATCCTAGTACTACTCTGGCCCAAGCACGCGTAACTTCGGTGTTTTGATGGGATCCGGAGATTTAGTGCTGGCATTATCGCACCCGTTTCGCGTGCTTCGTCCCTCGCCTATGTGCACATCGCGGTCGGCGAATCAACGTCCGGAGCCTCTTGCCCGTCAGGAAACCATCGGCGCTTTCTCGAACGTTCACGAAATCCCTATTGCAAGCTCTCTCCGAGCCCTAGCCCGACGACTGCGTATCGGTCGCGGCAAGCGCGTGCCGAAACCATCGGCACTTTCTAAAACAATCTCGGAATCGCTATTGCGACCCCAATCCGTAAAGCTCTCTCCGAGCCCCTCGATACTGACAGCGTAGCGGTCACAGCAAATTTCCAGCACCAAAACAATCGTCTCGGAGCTCTACGGGAGATGTTTCGTATCCCGGGATGCGAAAAGGAGTGCAAAACGAGGACTTCCCAGGGGGTCACCCGTCGTAGTACTACTCTGGCCCAAGCAAGCTTAACTTCGTTGTTTTGATTGGATCCGGTGATTTAGTGCTGGCATTATCGCACCCATTTCGCGTGCTTCGTCCCTCGCCTATGTGCACGTCGCGGTCGGCGCATCAACGTCCGGAGCCTCTTGCCCGTCACGAAACCATCGTCGCTTTCTCGAACGTTCACGAAATCCCTATTGCAAGCTCTCTCCGAGCCCTAGCCCGACGACTGCGTATCGGTCACGGCACGCACGTGCCGAAACCATCGGCACTTTCTAGAACGATCTCGGAATCGCTATTGCGACCCCAATCCAGAAAGCTCTCTCCGAGCCCCTCGATACTGACAGCGTAGCGGTCACAGCAAATTTCCAGCCCCAAAACAATCGTCTCGGAGCTCTACGAGTGATGTTTCGTATCCCGGGATGCAAAAAGGAGTGCAACAAGAGGACTTCCCAGGGGGTCACCAATCCTAGTACTACTCTGGCCCAAACACGCTTAACTTCGGTGTTTTGATGGGATCCTGTGATTTAGTGCTGGCATTATCGCACCCATTACGCGTGCTTCGTCCCTCGCCTATGTGCACGTCGCGATCGGCGTATCAACGTACGGAGCCTCTTGCCCGTCAGGAAACCGTCGGCGCTTTCTCGAACGTTCACGAAATCCCTATTGCAAGCTCTCTCCGAGCCCTAGCCCGTCGACTACGTATCGGTCGCGGCAAGCGCGTGCCGAAACCATCGGCACTTTCTAGAACGATCTCGGAATCGCTATTGCGACCCCAATCCGGAAAGCTCTCTCCGAGCCCCTCGATACTGACAGCGTAGCGGTCACAGCAAATTTCCAGCCCCAAAACAATCGTCTCGGAGCTCTACGGGAGATGTTTCGTATCCCGGGATACGAAAAGGAGTGCAACACGAGGACTTCCCAGGGGGTCACCCATAGTAGTACTACTCTGGCCCAAGCAAGCTTAACTTCGTTGTTTTGATGGGATCCAGTGATTTAGTGCTGGCATTATCGCACCCGTTTCGCGTGCTTCGTCCCTCGCCTATGTGCACGTCGCGGTCGGCGCATCAACGTCCGGAGCCTCTTGCCCGTCACGAAACCATCGTCGCTTTCTCGAACGTTCACGAAATCCCTATTGCAAGCTCTCTCCGAGCCCTAGCCCGACGACTGCGTATCCGTCACGGCAAGCACGTGCCGAAACCATCGGCACTTTCTAGAACGATCTCGGAATCGCTATTGCGACCCCAATCCGGAAAGCTCTCTCCGAGCCCCTCGATACTGACAGCGTAGCGGTCACAGCAAATTTCCAGCCCCAAAACAATCGTCTCGGAGCTCTACTGGAGATGTTCCGTATCCCGGGATGCAAAAAGGAGTGCAACACGAGGACTTCCCAGGTGGTCACCAATCCTAGTACTACTCTGGCCCAAGCAAGCTTAACTTCGTTGTTTTGATGGGATCCAGTGATTTAGTGCTGGCATTATCGCACCCGTTTCGCGTGCTTCGTCCCTCGCCTATGTGCACGTCGCGGTCAGCGCATCAACGTCCGGAGCCTCTTGCCCGTCACGAAACCATCGTCGCTTTCACGAACATTCACGAAATCCCTATTGCAAGCTCTCTCCGAGCTCTAGCCCGACGACTGCGTATCGGTCGCGGCAAGCGCGTGCCGAAACCATCGGCACTTTCTAGAACGATCTCGGAATCGCTATTGCGACCCCAATCCGGAAAGCTCTCTCCGAGCCCCTCGATACTGACAGCGTAGCGGTCATAGCAAATTTCCTGCCCCAAAACAATCGTCTCGGAGCTCTACGGGAGATGTTTCATATCCCGGGATGCGAAAAGGAGTGCAACACGAGGACTTCCCAGGGGGTCACCCATAGTAGTACTACTCTGGCCCAAGCAAGCTTAACTTCGTTGTTTTGATGGGATCCGTGATTTAGTGCTGGCATTATCGCACCTGTTTCGCGTGCTTCGTCCCTCGCCTATGTGCACGTCGCGGTCGGCGCATCAACGTCCGGAGCCTCTTGCCCGTCACAAAACCATCGTCGCTTTCTCGAACTTTCACGAAATCCCTATTGCAAGCTCTCTCCGAGCCGTAGCCCGACGACTGCGTATCGGTCACGGCAAGCACGTGCCGAAACCATCGGCACTTTCTAGAACGATCTCGGAATCGCTATTGCGACCCCAATCCGGAAAGCTCTCTCCGAGCCCCTCGATACTGACAGCGTAGCGGTCACAACAAATTTCCAGCCACAAAACAATCGTCTCGGAGCTCTACGGGAGAGGTTTCGTATCCCGGGTTACGAAAAGGAGTGCAACACGAGGACTTCCCAGGGGGTCACCTATCGTAGTACTACTCTAGCCCAAGAAAGCTTAACTTCGTTGTTTTGATGGGATCCGGTGATTTAGTGCTGGCATTATCGCACCCGTTTCGCGTGCTTCGTCCCTCGCCTATGTGCACGTCGCGGTCGGCGCATCAACGTCCGGAGCCTCTTGCCCGTCACGAAACCATCGTCGCTTTCTCGAACGTTCACGAAATCCCTATTGCAAGCTCTCTCCGAGCCCTAGCCCGACGACTGCGTATCGGTCACGGCAAGCACGTGCCGAAACCATCGGCACTTTCTAGAACGATCGCGGAATCGCTATAGCGACCCCAATCCGGAATGCTCTCTCCGAGCCCCTCAATACTGACAGCGTAGTGGTCACAGCAAATTTTCAGCCCCAAAACAATCGTCTCGGAGCTCTACGGGTGATGTTTCGTATCCTGGGATGCAAAAAGGAGTGCAACACGAGGACTTCCCAGGGGGTCACCAATCCTAGTACTACTCTGGCCCAAGTACGCTTAACTTCGGTGTTTTGATGGGATCCGGTGATTTAGTGCTGGCGTTATCGCACCCGTTTCATGTGCTTCGTTCCTCGCCTATGTGCACGTCGCGGTCGGCGTATCAACGTCCGGAGCCTCTTGCCCGTCAGGAAACCTTCGGCGCTTTCTCGAACGTTCACGAAATCCCTATTGCAAGCTCTCTCCGAGCCCTAGCCCGACGACTGCGTATCGGTCACGGCAAGCACTTGCCGAAACCATCGGCACTTTCTAGAACGATCTCGGAATCGCTATTGCAACCCCAATCTGAAAAGCTCTCTCCGAGCCCCTCGATACTGACAACGTAGCGGTCACAGCAAATTTCCAGCCCCAAAACAATCGTCTCGGAGCTCTACGGGAGATGTTTCGTATCCCGGGATGCGAAAAGGAGTGCGACACGAGGACTTCCCAGGGGGTCACCCATTGTAGTACTAAACTGGCCCAAGCAAGCTTAACTTCGTTGTTTTGATGGGATCCGGTGATTTAGTGCTGGCATTATCGCACCCGTTTCGCGTGCTTCGTCACTTGCCTATGTTCACGTCGCGGTCGGCACATCAACGTCCGGAGCCTCTTGCCCGTCACGAAACCATCGTCGCTTTCTCGAACGTTCACGAAATCCCTATTGCAAGCTCTCTCCGAGCCCTAGCCCGACGACAGCGTATCGGTCACGGCAAGCACGTGCCGAAACCATCGGTACTTTCTAGAACGATCTCGGAATCGCTATTGCGACCCCAATCCGGAAATATCTCTCCGAGCCCCTCGATTCTGACAGCGTAGCGGTCATAGCAAATTTCCAGCCCCAAAACAATCGTCTCGGAGCTCTACTGGAGATGTTCCGTATCCCGGGATGCAAAAAGGAGTGCAACACGAGGACTTCCCAGGTGGTCACCAATCCTAGTACTACTCTGGCCCAAGCAAGCTTAACTTCGTTGTTTTGATGGGATCCAGTGATTTAGTGCTGGCATTATCGCACCCGTTTCGCCTGCTTCGTCCCTCGCCTATGTGCACGTCGCGGTCGGCACATCAACGTCCGGAGCCTCTTGCCCGTCACGAAACCATCGTCGCTTTCTCGAACGTTCACGAAATCCCTATTGCAAGCTCTCTCCGAGCCCTAGCCCGACGACTGCGTATCGGTCACGGCAAGCACGTGCCGAAACCATCGGCACTTTCTAGAACGATCTCGGAATCGCTATTGCGACCCCAATCCGGAAAGCTCTCTCCGAGCCCCTCGATACTGACAGCGTAGCGGTCACAGCAAATTTCCAGCCCCAAAACAATCGTCTCGGAGCTCTACTGGAGATGTTCCGTATCCCGGGATGCAAAAAGGAGTGCAACACGAGGACTTCCCAGGTGGTCACCAATCCTAGTACTACTCTGGCCCAAGCAAGCTTAACTTCGTTGTTTTGATGGGATCCAGTGATTTAGTGCTGGCATTATCGCACCCGTTTCGCGTGCTTCGTCCCTCGCCTATGTGCACGTCGCGGTCAGCGCATCAACGTCCGGAGCCTCTTGTCCGTCACGAAACCATCGTCGCTTTCACGAACATTCACGAAATCCCTATTGCAAGCTCTCTCCGAGCCCTAGCCCGACGACTGCGTATCGGTCGCGGCAAGCGCGTGCCGAAACCATCGGCACTTTCTAGAACGATCTCGGAATCGCTATTGCGACCCCAATCCGGAAAGCTCTCTCCGAGCCCCTCGATACTGACAGCGTAGCGGTCATAGCAAATTTCCTGCCCCAAAACAATCGTCTCGGAGCTCTACGGGAGATGTTTCATATCCCGGGATGCGAAAAGGAGTGCAACACGAGGACTTCCCAGGGGGTCACCCATAGTAGTACTACTCTGGCCCAAGCAAGCTTAACTTCGTTGTTTTGATGGGATCCGTGATTTAGTGCTGGCATTATCGCACCTGTTTCGCGTGCTACGTCCCTCGCCTATGTGCACGTCGCGGTCGGCGCATCAACGTCCGGAGCCTCTTGCCCGTCACGAAACCATCGTCGCTTTCTCGAACTTTCACGAAATCCCTATTGCAAGCTCTCTCCGAGCCGTAGCCCGACGACTGCGTATCGGTCACGGCAAGCACGTGCCGAAACCATCGGCACTTTCTAGAACGATCTCGGAATCGCTATTGCGACCCCAATCCGGAAAGCTCTCTCCGAGCCCCTCGATACTGACAGCGTAGCGGTCACAACAAATTTCCAGCCACAAAACAATCGTCTCGGAGCTCTACGGGAGAGGTTTCGTATCCCGGGTTACGAAAAGGAGTGCAACACGAGGACTTCCCAGGGGGTCACCTATCGTAGTACTACTCTGGCCCAAGAAAGCTTAACTTCGTTGTTTTGATGGGATCCGGTGATTTAGTGCTGGCATTATCGCACCCGTTTCGCGTGCTTCGTCCCTCGCCTATGTGCACGTCGCGGTCGGCGCATCAACGTCCGGAGCCTCTTGCCCGTCACGAAACCATCGTCGCTTTCTCGAACGTTCACGAAATCCCTATTGCAAGCTCTCTCCGAGCCCTAGCCCGACGACTGCATATCGGTCACGGCAAGCACGTGCCGAAACCATCGGCACTTTCTAGAACGATCGCGGAATCGCTATTGCGACCCCAATCCGGAATGCTCTCTCCGAGCCCCTCAATACTGACAGCGTAGTGGTCACAGCAAATTTTCAGCCCCAAAACAATCGTCTCGGAGCTCTACGGGTGATGTTTCGTATCCCGGGATGCAAAAAGGAGTGCAACACGAGGACTTCCCAGGGGGTCACCAATCCTAGTACTACTCTGGCCCAAGCACGCTTAACTTCGGTGTTTTGATGGGATCCGGTGATTTAGTGCTGGCGTTATCGCACCCGTTTCATGTGCTTCGTTCCTCGCCTATGTGCACGTCGCGGTCGGCGTATCAACGCCCGGAGCCTCTTGCCCGTCAGGAAACCTTCGGCGCTTTCTCGAACGTTCACGAAATCCCTATTGCAAGCTCTCTCCGAGCCCTAGCCCGACGACTGCGTATCGGTCACGGCAAGCACTTGCCGAAACCATCGGCACTTTCTAGAACGATCTCGGAATCGCTATTGCAACCCCAATCTGAAAAGCTCTCTCCGAGCCCCTCGATACTGACAACGTAGCGGTCACAGCAAATTTCCAGCCCCAAAACAATCGTCTCGGAGCTCTACGGGAGATGTTTCGTATCCCGGGATGCGAAAAGGAGTGCGACACGAGGACTTCCCAGGGGGTCACCCATTGTAGTACTAATCTGGCCCAAGCAAGCTTAACTTCGTTGTTTTGATGGGATCCGGTGATTTAGTGCTGGCATTATCGCACCCGTTTTGCGTGCTTCGTCCCTTGCCTATGTGCACGTCGCGGTCGGCACATCAACGTCCGGAGCCTCTTGCCCGTCACGAAACCATCGTCGCTTTCTCGAACGTTCACGAAATCCCTATTGCAAGCTCTCTCCGAGCCCTAGCCCGACGACAGCGTATCGGTCACGGCAAGCACGTGCCGAAACCATCGGTACTTTCTAGAACGATCTCGGAATCGCTATTGCGACCCCAATCCGGAAATATCTCTCCGAGCCCCTCGATTCTGACAGCGTAGCGGTCACAGCAAATTTCCAGCCCCAAAACAATCGTCTCGGAGCTCTACTGGAGATGTTCCGTATCCCGGGATGCAAAAAGGAGTGCAACACGAGGACTTCCCAGGTGGTCACCAATCCTAGTACTACTCTGGCCCAAGCAAGCTTAACTTCGTTGTTTTGATGGGATCCAGTGATTTAGTGCTGGCATTATCGCACCCGTTTCGCCTGCTTCGTCCCTCGCCTATGTGCACGTCGCGGTCGGCGCATCAACGTCCGGAGCCTCTTGCCCGTCACGAAACCATCGTCGCTTTCTCGAACGTTCACGAAATCCCTATTGCAAGCTCTCTCCGAGCCCTAGCCCGACGACTGCGTATCGGTCACGGCAAGCACGTGCCGAAACCATCGGCACTTTCTAGAACGATCTCGGAATCGCTATTGCGACCCCAATCCGGAAAGCTCTCTCCGTGCCCCTCGATACTGACAGCGTAGCGGTCACAGCAAATTTCCAGCCCCAAAACAATCGTCTCGGAGCTCTACGGGAGATGTTTCGTATCCCGGGATGCAAAAAGGAGTGCAACACGAGGACTTCCCAGGGGGTCACCCATCCTAGTACTTCTCTTGCCCAATCACGCTTAACTTCGGAGTTTTGATGGGATCCGGTGATTTAGTGCTGGCATTATCGCACATGTTTCGCATGCTTCGTCCCTCGCCTATGGGCACGTCGCGGTCGGCGTATCAACGTCCGGAGCCTCTTGCCCGTCTGGAAACCGTCGGCGCTTTCTCAAACGTTCACGAATTCCCTATTGCAAACTCTCTCCGAGCCCTAGCCCGACGAATGCGTAACGGTCACGGCAAGCACGTGCCAAAACCATCGGCACTTTCTAGAACGATCTCGGAATCGCTATTGCGACCCCAATCCGAAAAGCTCTCTCTGAGCCCCTCGATACTGACAGCGTAGCGGTCACGGCAAATTTCCAGCCCCAAAACAATCGTCTCGGAGCTCTACGGGAGATGTTTCGTATCCCGGGATGCAAAAAGGAGTGCAACACGAGGACTTCCCAGGGGGTCACCCATCCTAGTACTACTCTGGCACAAGCACGCTTAACTTCGGAGTTCTGATTGGATCCGGTGATTTCGTGCTGGCATTATCGCACCCGTTTCGCATGCTTCGTCCCTCGCCTATGTGCACGTCGCGGTCGGCGTATCAACGTCCGCAGCCTCTTGCCCGTAACGAAACCGTCGGCGCTTTCTCGATCGTTCACGAAATCCCTATTGCAAGCTCTCTCCGAGCCCTAGCCCGACGAATGCGTATCGGTCACGGCAAGCGCGTACCGAAACCATCGGCACTTTCTAGAACGATCTCGGAATCGCTATTGCTACCCCAATCCGTAACGCTCTCTCCGAGCCCCTCGATACTGAAAGCGTAGCGGTCACAGCAAATTTCCAGCCCCAAAACAATCGTCTCAAAGCTCTACGGGAGATGTTTCGGATCCCGAGATGCAAAAAGGAGTGCAACAGGAGGACTTCCCAGGGGGTCACCCATCCTAGTACTACTCTGGCCCAAGCACGTTTAACTTCGGAGTTTTCATGGGATCCTGTGATTTAGTGCTGGCGTTATCGCACCTGTTTCGCGTGCTTCGTTCCTCGCCTATGTGCACGTCGCGGTCGGCGTATCAACGTCCGGAGCCTCTTGCCCGTCACGAAACCGTCGGTGCTTTCTCGAACGTTCACGAAATCCCTATTGCAAGCTCTCTCCGAGCCCTAGCCCGACGACTGCGTATCGGTCACGGCAAGCACGTGCCGAAACCATCGGCACTTTCTAGAACGATCTCGGAATCGCTATTGCGACCCCAATACGGAAAGCTCTCTCCGAGCCCCTCGATAGTGACAGCGTAGCGGTCACAGCAAATTTCCAGCCCCAAAACAATCGTCTCAAAGCTCTACGGGAGATGTTTCGTATCCCGAGATGCAAAAAGGAGTGCAACACGAGGACTTCCCAGGGGGTCACCCATCCTAGTACTACTCTGGCCCAAGCGCGTTTAACTTCGGAGTTTTGATGGGATCCTGTGATTTAGTGCTAGCTTTATCGCACCTGTTTCGCGTGCTTCGTTCCTCGCCTATGTGCACGTCGCGGTCGGCGTATCAACGTCCGGAGCCTCTTGCCCGTCACGAAACCGTCGGCGCTTTCTCGAACGTTCACGAAATCCCTATTGCAAGCTCTATCCGAGCCCTAGCCCGACGACTGCGTATCGGTCACGGCAAGCACGTGCCGAAACCATCGGCACTTTCTAGAACGATCTCGGAATTGCTATTGCGACCCCAATCCGAAAAGCTCTCTCCGAGCCCCTCGATACTGACAGCGTAGCGGTCACAGCAAATTTCCAGCCCCAAAACAATCGTCTCGGAGCTCTACGGGAGATGTTTCGTATCCCGGGATGCAAAAAGGAGTGCAACACGAGGACTTCCCAGGGGGTCACCCATCGTAGTACTACTCTGGCCCAAGCAAGCTTAACTTCGTTGTTTTGATGGGATCCGGTGATTTAGAGCCGGCATTATCGCACCCGTTTCGCGTGCTTCGTCCCTCGCCTATGTGCACGTCGCGGTCGGCGCATCAACGTCCGGAGCCTCTTGCCCGTCACGAAACTATCGTCGCTTTCTCGAACATTCACGAAATCCCTATTGCAAGCTCTCTCCGAGCCCTAGCCCGACGACTGCGTATCGGTCATGGCAAGCACGTGCTGAAACCATCGGCACTTTCTAGAACGATCTCGGAATCGTTATTGCGACCCCAATCCGGAAAGCTTACTCCGAGCCCCTCGATACTGATAGCGTAGCGGTCACAGCAAATTTCCAGCCCCAAAACAATCGTCTCGGAGCTCTACGGGAGATGTTTCGTATCCCGGGATGCAAAAAGGAGTGTAACACGAGGACTTCCCAGGGGGTCACCCATCCTAGTACTTCTCTGGCCCAAGCACGCTTAACTTCGGAGTTTTGATGGGATCCGGTGATTTAGTGCTGGCATTAACGCACCCGTTTCGCATGCTTCGTCCCTCGCCTATGTGCACGTCGCGGTCGGCGTATCAACGTCCGGAGCCTCTTGCCCGTCATGAAACCGTTGGTGCTTTCTCGAACGTTCACGAAATCCCTATTGCAAGCTCTCTCCGAGCCCTAGCCCGACGAATGCGTATCGGTCACGGCAAGCACGTGTCGAAACCATCGGCACTTTCTAGAACGATCTCGGAATCGCTATTGCGACCCCAATCCGTAAAGCTCTCTCCGAGCCCCTCGATACTGACAGCGTAGCGGTCACAGCAAATTTCCAGCCCCAAAATAATCGTCTCGGAGCTCTACGGGAGATGTTTCGTATCCCGGGATGCGAAAAGGAGTGCAACACGAGGACTTCCCAGGGGGTCAACCATCGTAGTACTACTCTGGCCCAAGCAAGCTTAACTTCTTTGTTTTGATGGGATCCGGTGATTTAGTGCTGGCATTATCGCACCTGTTTCGCGTGCTTCGTCCCTCGCCTATGTGCACGTCGCGGTCGGCGCATCAACGTCCGGAGCCTCTTGCCCGTCACGAAACCATCGTCGCTTTCTCGGACGTTCACGAAATCCCTATTGCAAGCTCTCTCCGAGCTCTAGCCCGACGACTGTGTATCGGTCACGGCAAGCACGTGCCGAAACCATCGGCACTTTCTAGAACGATCTCGGAATCGCTATTGCGACCCCAATCCGGAAAGCTCTCTCCGAGCCCCTCGATACTGACAGCGTAGCGGTCACAGCAAATTTCCAGCCCCAAAACAATCGTCTCGGAGCTCTACGGGAGATGTTTCGTATCCCGGGATGCAAAAAGGAGTGCAACACGAGGACTTCCCAGGGGGTCACCAATCCTAGTACTACTCTGGCCCAAGCACGCTTAACTTCGGTATTTTGATGGGATCCGGTGATTTAGTGCAGGCATTATCGCACCTGTTTCGCGTGCTTCGTCCCTCGCCTATGTGCACGTCGCGGTCGGCGCATCAACGTCCGGAGCCTCTTGCCCGTCAGGAAACCGTCGGCGCTTTCTCGAACGTTCACGAAATCCCTATTGCATGCTCTCTCCGAGCCCTAGCCCGACGACTGCGTATCGGTCACGGCAAGCGCGTGCCGAAACCATCGGCACTTTCTAGAACGATCTCGGAATCGCTATTGCGACCCCAATCCGGAAAGCTCTCTCCGAGCCCCTCGATACTGACAGTGTAGCGGTCACAGCAAATTTCCAGCCCCAAAACAATCGTCTCGGAGCTCTACGGGAGATGTTTCGTATCCCGGGATGCGAAAAGGAGTGCAACACGAGGACTTCCCAGGGGGTCACACATCGTAGTACTACTCTGGCCTATGAAAGCTTAACTTCGTTGTTTTGATGGGATCCGGTGATTTAGTGCTGGCATTATCGCACCCGTTTCGCAGGCTTCGTCCCTCGCATATGTGCACGTCGCGGTCGGCGTATCAACGTCCGGAGCCTCTTGCCCGTCAGGAAACCGTCGGCGCTTTCTCGAACGTTCACGAAATCCCTATTGCAAGCTCTCTCCGAGCCCTAGCCCGACGACTGCGTATCGGTCACGGCAAGCGCGTGCCGAAACCATCGGCACTTTCTAGAATGATCTCGGAATCGCTATTGCGACCCCAATCAGGAAAGTTCTCTCCGAGCCCCTCGATACTGACAGCGTAGCGGTCACAGCAAATTTCCAGCCCCAAAACAATCGTCTCGGAGCTCTACGGGAGATGTTTCGTATCCCGGGATGCAAAAAGGAGTGCAACACGAGGTCTTCCCAGGGGGTCACCCATCCTAGTACTACTCTTGCCCAAGAACGCTTAACTTCGGAGTTTTGATTGGATCCGGTGATTTAGTGCTAGCATTATCGCACCCGTTTCGCATGCTTCGTCCCACGCCTATGTGCACGTCGCGGTAGGCGTATCAACGTCCGGAGCCTCTTGCCCGTCAGGAAACCATCGGCGCTTTCTCGAACGTTCACGAAATCCCTATTGCAAGCTCTCTCCGAGCCCTAGCCCGACGACTGCGTATCGGTCAAGGCAAGCGCGTGCCGAAACCATCGGCACTTTCTAGAACGATCTCGGAATCGCTATTGCGACCCCAATCCGTAAAGCTCTCTCCGAGCCCCTCGATACCGACAGCGTAGCGGTCACGGCAAATTCCAAGCCCCAAAACAATCGTCTCGGAGCTCTACAGGAGATGTTTCGTATCTCGAGACGCAAAAAGGAGTGCAACACGAGGACTTCCCAGGGGGTCACCCATCCTAGTACTACTCTAGCCCAAGCACGCTTAATTTCGGAGTTCTTATGGGATCCGGTGATTTAGTGCTGGCATTATCGCACCCGTTTCCTGTACTTTGTCCCTCGCCTATGTGCACGTCGAGGTCGGCGCATCAACGTCCGGAGCCTTTTGACCGTCACGAAACCGTCGGTGCTTTATCGAACGTTCACGAAATCCCTATTGCAATCTCTCTCCGAGCCCTTGCCCGATGACTGCGTATCGGTCACGGCAAGCGCGTGCCGAAACCATCGGCACTTTCTAGAACGATCTCGGAATTGCTAATGCGACCCCAATCCGGAAAGCGCTCTCCGAGCCCCTCGATACTGAATGCGTATCGGTCACGGAAAATTCCCAGCCCCAAAAATATTGTCTCGGAGGTCTAAGTGAGATGTGTCGTATCCCGGGACGCAAAAAGGAGTGCAACACGAGGATTTCCAAGGGGGTCACCCATCCTAGTTCTACTCTGGCCCAAGCACGCTTAACTTCGGAGTTCTGATGGGATCTGGTGATTTAATGCTGGCATTATCGCACCCGTTTCGCGTGCTTCGTCCCTCGCCTATGTGCATGTCGCGGTCGGCGCATCAACGTCCAGAGCCTCTTGCCCATCACGAAACCGTCGGCGCTTTCTCGAACGTTCACGAAATCCCTATTAAAAGCTCTCTCCGAGCCCTAGCCCGACGATGGCGTATCCGTCACGGCAAGCGCGTGCCGAAACCATCAGCACTTTCTAGAACGATCTCGGAATCGCAATTACGACCCCAATCCGGAAAGCTCTCTTCGAGCCCCTCGATACTGACTGTGTAGCGGTCACGGCAAATTCCGAGCCCCAAAACAATCGTCTGGGAGGTCTACGTGAGTTGTTTCGTATCCCGGGACGCAAAAAGGAGTGCAACACGAGGACTTCCCAGGGGGTCACCCATCCTAGTACTACTTGGCCCAAGCACGCTTAACTTCGGAGTTCTGATGGGATCCGGTGATTTAGAGCTGGCTTTATCGCACCCGTTTCGCTTGCTTCGTCCCTCGCCTATGTGCACATCGCGGTCGGCGCATCAATGTCCGGAGCCTCTTGCCTGTCACGAAACCGTCGGCGCTTTCTCGAACGTTCACGAAATTCCTATTGCAAGCACTCTCCGAGCCCTAGCCCGATGACTGCGTATCGGTCACGGCAAGCGCGTGCCGAAACCAACGGCACTTTCTAGAACGATCTCGGAATCGCTATTGCGACCCCAATCCAGAAAGCTCTCTCCGAGCCCCTCGATACTGATTGCGTAGCGGTCACGGCAAATTCCGAGCCCCAAAACAATCGTCTCGGAGCTCTACGGGAGATGTTTCGTATCTCGGGAAGCAAAAAGGAGTGCAATACGAGGACTTCCCAGAGGGTCACCCATCGTAGTACTACTCTAGCCCAAGCACGCTTAACTTCAGAGTTCTGATGGAATCCGGTGATTTAGTGCTGGCATTATCGCATCCGTTTCGTGAGCTTCGTCCCTCGCCTATGTGCACGTCGAGGTCGGCGCATCAATGTTCGGAGCCTCTTGCCCATCACGAAACCGTCGGCTCTTTCTCGAACGTTCACGAAATCCCAATTACAAGCTCTCTCTGAGCCCAAGCCCGACGACGGCGTATCGGTAACGGCAAGCGCGTGCTGAAACCAACGGCACTTTCTAGAACGATCTCGGAATCGCTAATGCGACCCCAATCCAGAAAGCGCTCTCCGAGCCCCTCGATACTGAATGCGTATCAGTCACGGAAAATTCCCAGCCCCAAAAATATTATCTCGGAGGTTTAAGTGAGATGTTTCGTATCCCGGGACGCAAAAAGGAGTGCAACACGAGGAATTCCCAGGGGGTCACCCATCCTAGTCGACTCTGGCCGAAGCACGCTTAACTTCGGAGTTCTGATGGGATCCGGTGATTTAGTGCTGGCATTATCGCACCCGTTTCGCGTGCTTCGTCCCTCGGCTATGTGCACGTCGCGGACGGCATATCAACATCCGGAGCCTCTTGCCCGTCACGAAACCGTCGGCGGTTTGTCGAACGTTCACGAAATCCCTATTGCAAGCTCTCTCCTAGCCCTAGCCCGACGACTGCGTATCGGTCACGGCAAGCGCGTGCCGAAACCATTGGCACTTTCTAGAACGATCTCGGAATCACTATTGCGACCCCAATCCGGAAAGCTCTCTCCGAGCCCCTCGATACTGACTGCGTAGCGGTCACGGAAAATTCCCAGCCCCAAAACAATCGACTCGGAGCTCTACGGGAGATGTTTCGTATCTCGAGACGCAAAAAGGAGTGTAACACGAGGACTTCCCAAAGGGTCACACATCCTAGTTCTACTCTGGCCCAAGCACGCTTAAATTCGGAGTTCTGATGTGATCTGGTGATTTAGTGCTGGCATTATCGCACCTGTTTCGCGTGCTTCGTCCCTCGCCTATGTGCACGTCGCGGTCGGCGCATCAACGTCCGGAGCCTCATGCCCGTCACGAAACCGTCGGCGCATTCTCGAACGTTCACGAAATCCCTATTGCAAGCTCTCTCCGAGCCCTAGCCCGATCACTGCATATCGGTCACGGCAAGCACGTGCCGAAACCATCGGCACTTTGTAGAACGATCTCGGAATCGCTATTGCGACCCCAATCCCAAAAGCTCTCTCCGAGCCCCTCGATTCTGACTGCGTAGCGGTCACGGAAAATTCCCAGCCCCAAAACAATCGTCTCGGAGCTCTACGGGAGATGTTTCGTATCTCGAGACGCAAAAAGGAGTGCAACACGAGGACTTCCCAGGGGGTCACCCAACCTAGTACTACTCTGGCCCAAGCACGCTTAACTTCGGAGTTCTGATGGGATCCGGTGATTTAGTGCTGGCATTATCGCACCCGTTTCGCGTGCTTCGTCCCTCGCCTATGTGCACGTCGAGGTCAGCGCATCAACGTCCAGAGCCTTTTGCCCATCATGAAATCGTCGGTGCTTTCTCGAACGTTCACGAAATCCCTATTGCAAGCTCTCTCCGAGCCCTAGCCCGACGACTGCGTATCGGTCACGGCAAGCGCGTGCCGAAACCATCGGCACTTTCTAGAACGATCTCGGAATCGCTATTGCGACCCCAATCCGGAAAGCTCTCTCCGAGCCCCTCGATACTGAATGCGTATCGGTCACGGAAAATTCCCAGCCCCAAAAATATTGTCTCGGAGGTCTAAGTCAGATGTTTCGTATCCCGGGACGAAAAAAGAAGTGCAACACGAGGACTTCCCAGGGGTTCACCAATCCTAGTTCTACTCTGGCCCAAGAACGCTTAACTTCGGAGTTCTGATGTGATCCGGTGATTTAGAGCAGGCATTATCACACCTTTTTCGCGTGCTTCGTCCATCGCCTATGTGCATGTCACGATCGGCGCATCAACGTCCAAAGACACTTGCCCGTCACGAAACCATCGTCGCTTTCTCGAACGTTCACGAAATCCCTATTACAAGCTCTCTCGGAGCCCTAGCCCGACGACGGCGTATCGGTCACGGCAAGCGCGTGCCGAAACCATCGGCACTTTCTAGAACGAACTCGGAATCGCTATTGCGACCCCAATCCGAAAAGCTCTCTCCGAGCCCCTCGATACTGACTGCGTAGCGGTCACGGCAAATTCCGAGCCCCAAAACAATCGTCTCGGAGCTCTACGGGAGATGTTTCGTATCTCAGGACGCAAAAAGGAGTGCAACACGAGGACTTCCCAGAGGGTCAACCATCCTAGTACTACTCTAGACCAAGCACGCTTAACTTCGGAGTTCTGATGGGATCCGGAGATTTAGTGCTGGCATTATCGAACCCGTTTCGCGTGCTTCGTCCCTCGCCTATGTGCACGTCGCGGTCGGCGCATCAACGTCCAGAGCCTCTTGCCCATCACGAAACCTTCGGCGCTTTCTCGAACGTTCACGAAATCCCTATTACAAGCTCTCTCCGAGCCCTAGCCCGACGACGGCATATCGGTCACGGCAAGCGCGTGCCGAAACCATCGGCACTTTCTTGAACGATCTCGGAATCGCTATTGCGACCCCAATCCGGAAAGCTCTCTCCGAGCCCCTCGAAACTGAATACGTATCGGTCACAAAAAATTCCCAGCCCCAAAAATATCGTCTCGGAGGTCTAAGTGAGATGGTTGGTATCCCGGGACGCAAAAAGGTGTGCAACACGAGGACTTCCCAGGGGGTCACCCATCCTAGTTCTACTCTGGCCCAAGCACGCTTAACTTCGGAGTTCTGATGGGATCTAGTGATTTAGTGCTGGCATTATCGCACCCGTTTTGCGTGCTTCGTCCCTCGCCTATGTGCACGTCGCGGTCGGCGCATCAACGTACGGAGCCTTTTGCCCGTCACGAAACCGTCGACGCTTTCTCGAACGTTCACGAAATCCCTATTGCAAGCTCTCTCCGAGCCCTAGCCCGACGACTGCATATCGGTCACGGCAAGCGCATGCCGAAACCATCGGCACTTTCTAGAACGATCTCGGAATCGCTATTGCGACCCCAATCCGTAAAGCTCTCTCCGAGCAGCTCGATACTGACTGCGTAGCGGTCACGAAAAATTTCCATCCCCAAGACAATCGTCTCAGTGGCCTACGTGAGATGTTTCGTATCCCGGGACGCCAAAATGAGTGCAACACGAGGACTTCCCAGGGGGTCACCCATCCTAGTTCTACTCTGGCCCAAGCACGCTTAACTTCGGAGTTCTGATGGGATCCGGTGTTTAGTGCTGGCATTATCGCACCCGTTTCGCGTGCTTCCTCCCTCGCCTATGTGCACGTCGCGGTCGGCGCATCAACGTCCGGAGCCTCATGCCCATCACGAAACCATCGGCGCTTTCTCGAACGTTCACGAAATCCCTATTGCAAGCTCTCTCCGAGCCCTAGCCCGACGACTGCGTATCGGTCACGGCTAGCTCGTGCCGAAACCATCGGCACTTTCTAGAACGATCTCGGAATCGCTATTGCGACCCCAATCCGTAAAGCCATCTCCGAGCAGCTCGATACTGACTGCGCAGCGGTCACGGAAAATTTCCATCCCCAAGACAATCGTCTCGGTGGTCTACGTGAGATGTTTCGTATCCCGGGACGCAAAAAGGAGTGCAACAAGAGGACTTCCCAGGGGGTCACCCATCCTAGTTCTACACTGGCCCAAGCACACTTAACTTCGGAGTTCTGATGGGATCCGGTGATTTAGTGCTGGCATTATCGCACCCGTTTCACGTGCTTCGTCCCTCGCATATGTGCACGTCGCGGTCGGTGCATCAACGTCCGTAGCCTCTCGCCCGTCACGAAACCGTCGGCGATTTCTCGAACGTTCACGAAATCCCTATTGCAAGCTCTCTCCGAGCCCTAGTCAGACGACTGCGTATCGGTCACGGCAAGCGCGTGCCGAAACCATCGGCACTTCTAGAACGATCTCGGAATCGCTATTGCGACCCCAATCCGGAAAGCTCTCTCCGAGCCCCTCGATACTGACTGCGTAGCGGTCACGGAAAATTCCCAGCCCCAAAAATATCATCTCGGAGGTCTACGTGAGATTTTTCGTATCCCGGGATGCAAAAAGGAGTGCAACACGAGGACTTCCCAGGGGGTCACCCATCCTAGTTCTACTCTGGCCCAAGCCCGCTTAACTTCGGAGTTCTGATGGGATCCGATGATTTAGTGCTGGCATTATCGCACCTGTTTCGCGTGCTTTGTCCCTCGCCTATGTTCACGTCGCGGTCGGCGCATCAACGTCCGGAGCCTCTCGCCCGTCATGAAGCCGTCGGCGCTTTCTCGAACGTTCACGAAATCCCTATTGCAAGCTCTCTCCGAGCCCTAGCCCGACGACTGCGTATCGGTCACGGCTAGCTCGTGCCGAAACCATCGGCACTTCTAGAACGATCTCGAAATCGCTATTGCGACCCCAATCCGGAAAGCTCTCTCCGAGGCCCTCGATACTGACTGCGTAGCGGTCACGGAAAATTCCCAGCCCCTAAAATATCGTCTCGGAGGTCTACGGGAGATGTTTCGTATCCCGGGATGCAAAAAGGAGTGCAACACGAGGACTTCCCAGGGGGTCACCCATCATAGTACTACTCTGGCCCAAGCACGCTTAACTTCGGAGTTCTGATGGGATCCGGTGATTTAGTGCTGGCATTATCGCACCTGTTTCGCGTGCTTCGTCCCTCGCCTATGTGTACGTCGCGGTCGGCGCATCAACGTCCGGAGCCTCATGCCCGTCACGAAATCGTCGGCGCTTTCTCAAAACGTTCACGAAAATCCCTATTGCAAGCTCTCTCCCAGCCCTAGCCCGACGACTGCGTATCGGTCACGGCTAGCTCGTGCCGAAACCATCAGCACTTTCGAGAACGATCTCGGAATCGCTATTGCGACCCCAATCCGGAAAGCTCTCTCCGAGCCCCTCGAAACTGAATGCGTATCGGTCACGAAAAATTCCCAGCCCCAAAAATATCGTCTCGGAGGTCTAAGTGAGATGGTTCATATCCCGGGATGCATAAAGGAGTGCAATACGAGGACTTCCCAGGGGATCACCCATCTGTTAGGACTCTAGCTTGGAGAGTCCTAATTGAGAGGGACATTTATGTAAAAATGTTAGGACTCTAGCTAAGAGAGTCCTAATTGAGAGGGACATTCATGTAAAACTGTTAGGACTTTAGCTAGGAGAGTCCTAATTGAGAGGGACATTCTGTTAGGACTCTAGCTAGGAGAGTCCTAATTGAGAGGGACATTCATGTAGGAGGTTTTTTCTTAGAGAAGAATTAGGAGTTGTAAGGGAATAGGAGTCTTGAGTAGGAGTCCTATTAGGAGTTGGTTAGAAGTAAGAGTCTTAAGTAGGAGTCCTATTAGGAGTTAGGGTTTAGAAGCCCTATAAATAGCCATGTATTCCTCCTCTTTTCTCAAGCAATAGATGAATCTTTTCTGCAGCCTTTGAGCAACAAACTAAGGGAGGAACCCCTATAGAGTTCCAAGGAGGCCGATCCCCTAAAGAGATCAACCCCAAGTTTAGAATCTGCAAGGGTTCTATCACCTGATATCAGAGCAGCGTTCTTGGCGTCTCGCTGCCCTTTCACAGCCATCCATCAACCCTCCACAACCATCCAAAGCAATTCCCACAATTGCTTAAAAGATCGTCACCGAATTCCGCCATCATCTCCACCAACACGGATCATCCTTTGATCTCCCCGTGAATTGCAATAGGTTCTGGTTTCCTACCTTACTACTGCTGCAATTTAGTTATCCTTATTCGAAAATCCAAAAAAAAAAAAAAAAAATCGTTCCTATATTGCTGCATACACTTTTCGTCACAAAGTTTTCATCTCTACGACGAAAGATATATTGCAGAATTCCAGCCGCATATCACCATCTATTTGATCTTGCTACTGTGCTTTTTCTATCCAAATTTCTACGAAATTTTTATGACATCTTTGACACTTCTTAACAGTGGATTTCCCTTTGGTTTCATCAAAAAATTCTCAATATAAACTACTGATCTTTTATGTCCAATCTGCTGCACTTGAATTGCAGAATTCAAGCCGCATAGCACCATCTGTTTGATCTTGCTACTGTGCTTTTTCTATCCAATTTTCTACGAAATTTTTATGACATCTTTGACACTTCCTAACAGTAGATTTCCCTTTGGTTTCATTGAAAAATTCTCAATATAAACTACTGATCTTTTATGTCCAATCTGCTACACTTGAAAATCTATGCTGCAGAAAATTTCAACTGCATATCGTTGCCTTAACCCATCTATTTGCAATCTTTTTTGAATGAAATTTCTTATAGACTTCATATATCATCTTGGCTTCCATCTAAG
Organism: Musa acuminata AAA Group; assembly: GCF_036884655.1. Lineage (NCBI taxonomy): Eukaryota > Viridiplantae > Streptophyta > Magnoliopsida > Zingiberales > Musaceae > Musa > Musa acuminata. Next base: position 24,452,277 of record NC_088338.1, on the reverse strand, counting down.
ATTGATCTATTAAGAAATTCATCTCTAAAAACGATTTTATGTTGCCGTAAATTTTCATCGTATCCCGCTGAAATTTTTCGACGATAATTCTGCAATTGCAACTTGCACCAATTTCTTTGCTGTTATACTACCGAAAATTTCTTGATTAAATTAGATATCCTTGCTGTCATATAAACTGTGATTTTGCTATCAATTCCCTCCTCAATTCTCTTAAGTTTTTGGTGGAAATTACGTCGAGAAACCGTTGTTTCTTCGACGACAATTCTACTCTTACAAGACAGCACATACTTGCTGCAACTTCCACGGATTTCTGTCAAACCTATGCTACCATCTACCACAGATCCAAAACTTTCATCCAGAGCCCTAAAACTCTACCAAACCACACCCTCAAACTGCACCCAAAACAGCCACAAAACAAGCCTAAACCATAGCCTACATCCACCAATCCACCAACACTTTCGACCATCACTTCTCTCAACCTATACATGCCTTTAACCCAACAGCAAAAGAGAGATCTTAACATCATTGATTTGGGGCCATATACTATGGCATCTAAGGAGGCAATCAATGCTAAATTCGAAGCCTTGGAGGCGCGAATGGAGGATAAGATTCGGACGCTCTTTACCGAACTCAGATTGGGCCGACCACTAAGCCCGAAGAAATCATATCAAGGAGAGAGCTTTGCCCAATCACACCAAGCCCGAAGAGATGACTTCCAAGAGAGGGGAAGCTCTATGACCAACCCCAACTATCCATGCATGAGAGTGGACTTCCCTAGATGGGAAGAAGGAGACCCGATTGGTTGGATTTCGCATGCGGAGCGATATTTTCGGTACCACAAAACCGCGGATGTATCTATGGTGAAAATTGCAGCTATACATCTTGAAGGGGATGCTATTCAATGGTTTGACTGGTTTGAACATACTTATGGAGTCCTTTCATGGCGACAATTCAAAGAAGAACTGCTGATTCGCTTCAGACCAACCGATTACGAGAATATTGACAAACAACTAGCAAAGATCCGACAAACCTCCACCATTCAGGAGTACCAAACCAGGTTTGAAAGGTTATCTAATCAAAATCATGATTGGTCTCAAAAACAGCTATTGAGGACCTTCATTGAGGGCTTGAAGCCGGAGATCCGAGGAGAAGTTAAAGCGCGACAACCGTATACGCTTATGGCAGCCATCTCTTTCGCACGACATCAAGAGGAGCAATTGAACCATGAAGCTCGGAGGACTAGGGTCACTCCTCAACCAGTAATATTGAAGCCCTCAGCCCCCCCTACTGTCGACCAAGTCCCTGCACCAAAGAGGTTAACAGGAGAAGAGCTTCGGGAGCGATATGCGAAGGGGTTATGTTGGCATTGTGACGAGCCGTGGAGCCGTGAGCATCGCTGCAGTAAAGGAGGACTTCTTATGATTGAACCGATAGAAGAAGAGGTCATTGAACATCCAAAAGAGAGCTTTGAATATGAAGAAGAAGATGCAGAAGAAGAGCCACAACCGACCGAAGTTACGGTACATACACTAGCTAGCTACTCAAACCCGCAAACGATGAAAATTGGAGGCCTTCTCAAACAACAACCAATCACTGTTCTCATCGACACGGGCAGTACTACTAACTTCCTAAATAGTAAGCTTGCTGTTCGGATATCATTACCTATCGAGAATCGCTGCAAGTTTGATGTTAAGGTCGCCGACGGACGGATTTTGAATTGTGATCATAGGCGCTTGCAGGAGAAACTATTGCTGCAGGACCAAGAGATAATTGCAGATTTCTTTCTTCTCCCTCTTAACAATCATGAGGCCATGCTCAGAATTAAATGGTTGACGACATTAGGTGATATTTCCTGGAATTTTATGAAACTAATTATGAAATTTTACAGTAAGGAGAAACAGGTGACATTGCACGGGAAACGTGGGGGCGACATAACAACGATTTGCACACAACAAATGGAGAATGTTTTGCATAAAGCATGCAGCGGCTTTTTGGTACAACTTGAGCAGCAAACTAAGGGAGAGCTAACATAATTTGAAGATCCAAATCTACTTCCTTTGCTTGCTGAATTTTCAAATATATTTGACGAACCGCGCAACCTACCTCTTACCTGTCGGCATGATCATTGTATAATGATTCTTCCAGGCAAATCTTCAGCAAATGCTCAGCCATATCAGTATCCACATCTCCAGAAGGATGAAATAGAAAGGATTATAAAAGAGATGCTCGAAACAGGAGTTATTCGGCCAAGTTGCAACCTCTACTCTTCGCCGGTGCTACTTGTATGCAAGAAGGACGGAACAAGGCGAATATGTGTTGATTACCGAGCTCTCAATGGCATAATCATCAAGGACAAATACTTTATTCAAATAGTAGATGAATTGCTAGATGAAAGGGAGCACAAATCTTTACAAAGCTTGACCTTTGATCCGGGTATCATCAAATACGAGCATACGAAGAAGACATACGGAAAACCACCTTTTGAACACACAACAACCACAAATTTTTGCTTTCTTCAACAAAAGGTGGAATATCTTGGGCATATCATATCAGAGGAAGGTGTGGCAGTGGACCCCTTCAAAATTAGAGCAATGCAAAACTGGCCGACCTCGAGAAACATAAAATTGCTACATGGCTTTCTGGGTTTAACAGGCTACTACCGCAAGTTCGTGAAAAACTATGGAAAGATCAGTGCACCACTTACTTCCTTACTAGAAAAAAATGTCTTCCAATGGTTGGACAGAGCCTCCGCTGCCTTCGACAAACTTAAGGCAGCCATGACGACGACGCCGGTGCTAACACTACCAGATTTCAACCGACCCTTCATTATTGAGGCCGACACATCTGGAGTCAGAATTGGAGCCATTCTCATGCAAGATGGTCGACCACTCGCATACACTAGCAAGGCATTATCTCCCTCCGATCAAAATATGTCAACATATGATAAGGAGATGCTCGCCATTGTGCGTGCAGCAACGAGGTGGAGATTGTACTTGATCAAGCGATACTTTCAAATCAAGACCGACCATAAAAGCCTAAAATATCTCTTGGAACAGAAGATATCTTCCCCCGAGCAGCAAAAATGGGTAACAAAACTTCTTGGATTTGATTTTGAAATAACTTACAAAAAGGGGAAAGAGAATGTTCTTGCAGATGCGCTTTCGCAGCTACCCGAGCAAGTTGAAGTTTCGACCGTTTCACTTCCGACCAGCGACTTCCTACAGGATATTAAGATGGAATGGCAAGAAGATTCAGATACTAGTAAGATTATAAAAAAATTGGAGGAAGCACCAAGCCCCATGGCTCATTACAATTGGGACTCAAAAGAATTACACTATAAGGGTACTAAATTGAAAAGGAGTACGACATATCACCTACAAACCAACAGCCAACCGGAAGTTTTAAACAGGTGCTTGGAGACAGCCCAAAGCCACCCACCAAATATGACTACCCAAAGAGAACTCCAGACCCAGCCAAGTGCCATTATTGATCGACGGATCGTGACTCGACGACGACGACCCACTAATGAAGTGCTAATACAGTGGGCGAACCTACCAAAAGAAGATGCCACTTGGGAGAACTATGACGACTTGAAGATCAAATTCCCAGAATTCATGAATCATCAGCCTCGAGGACAAGGCTGATTTGAAGAGGGCGGGTCTGTTAGGACTCTAGCTTGGAGAGTCCTAATTGAGAGGGACATTTATGTAAAAATGTTAGGACTCTAGCTAAGAGAGTCCTAATTGAGAGGGACATTCATGTAAAACTGTTAGGACTTTAGCTACGAGAGTCCTAATTGAGAGGGACATTCTGTTAGGACTCTAGCTAGGAGAGTCCTAATTGAGAGGGACATTCATGTAGGAGGTTTTTTCTTAGAGAAGAATTAGGAGTTGTAAGGGAATAGGAGTCTTGAGTAGGAGTCCTATTAGGAGTTGGTTAGAAGTAAGAGTCTTAAGTAGGAGTCCTATTAGGAGTTAGGGTTTAGAAGCCCTATAAATAGCCATGTATTCCTCCTCTTTTCTCAAGCAATAGATGAATCTTTTCTGCAGCCTTTGAGCAGCAAACTAAGGGAGGAACCCCTATAGAGTTCCAAGGAGGCCGATCCCCTAAAGAGATCAACCCCAAGTTTAGAATCTGCAAGGGTTCTATCACCATCCTAGTTCTACTCTGGCCCAAGCACGCTTAACTTCGGAGTTCTGATGGGATCCGGTGATTTAGTGCTGGCATTATCGCACCCGTTTCGCGTGCTTCGTCCCTCGCCTATGTTCACGTCGCGGTCGGCGCATCAACGTCCGGAGCCTCTCACCCGTCACGAAACCGTCGGCGCTTTCTCGAACGTTCACGAAATCCCTATTGCAAGCTCTCTCCGAGCCCTAGCCCGACGACTGCGTATCGGTCACGGCAAGCGCGTGCCGAAACCATCGGCACTTTCTAGAACAATCTCGGAATCGCTATTGCGACCCCAATCCGGAAAGCTCTCTCTGAGCCACTCGATACTGACTGCATAGCGGTCACGGAAAATTCCTAGCCCCAAATCAATCGTCTCGGAGCTCTACGGTTGATGTTTCGTATCCCGGGACGTAAAAAGGAGTGCAACACGAGGAATTCTTGGGGGATCACCCATCCTGGTTCTACTATGGCCCAAGCACGCTTAACTTCGGAGTTCTGATGGGATCCAGTTATTTTGTGCTGGCATTATCGCACCCGTTTCGCGTGCTTCGTCCCTCGCATATGTGCATGTCGCGGTCGGCGCATCAACGTCCGGAGCCTCTCGACCGTCACGAAACCGTCGGCGCTTTCTCGAACGTTCACGAAATCCCAATTGCAAGCTCTCTCCGAGCCCTAGTCAGACGACTGCGTATCGGTCACGGCAAGCGCGTGCCGAAACCATCGGCAATTTCTAGAACGATCTCGGAATCGCTATTGCGACCCCAATCCGGAAAGCTCTCTCCGAGCCCTTTGATACTGACTGCGTAGCGGTCACGGAAAATTCCCAGCCCCAAAAATATCGTCCCGGAGGTCTACGTTAGATGTTTCATATCCCGGGACGCAAAAAGGAGTGCAACACGAGGACTTACCTGGGGGTCACCCATCCTAGTTCTACTCTGGCCCAAGCACGCTTAGCTTCGGAGTTCTGATGGGGTCCGGTGCTTTAGTGCTGGCATTATCGCACCCGTTTCGCGTGCTTCGTCCCTCGCCTATGTGCACGTCGCGGTCGGCGCATCAACGTCAGGAGCCTCATGCCCGTCACGAAACCGTCGGCGCTTTCTTGAACGTTCACGAAATCCATATTGCAAGCTCTCTCCGAGCCCTAGCCCGATGACTGCGTATCGGTCACGCCTAGCGTGTGCCGAAACCATCGGCACTTTCTAGAACGATCTCGGAATCGCTATTGCGACCCCAATCCGGAAAGCTCTCTCCGAGCCCATCGAAACTGAATGCGTATCGGTCACGAAAAATTCCCAGCCCCAAAAATATCGTCTCGGAGGTCTAAGTGAGATGGTTCGTATCTCGGGACGCAAAAAGGAGTGCAACATGAAAACTTCCCAGGGGGTCACCCATCCTAGTTCTACTCTGGCCCAAGCACGCTTAACTTCGGAGTTCTGATGGGATCCGGTGATTTAGTGTTGGCATTATCGCACCCGTTTCGCGTGCTTCGTCCCTCGCCTATGTGCACGTCGCGGTCGGCGCTTCAACGTAAATGCGTATCGGTCACGAAAAATTCCCAGACCCAAAAATATCGTCTCGGAGGTCTAAGTGAGATGGTTCGTATCCCGGGACGCAAAAAGGAGTGCAACACGAAAACTTCCCAGGAGGTCACCCATCCTAGTTCTACTCTGGCCCAAGCACGCATAACTTCGGAGTTCTGATGGGATCCGGTGATTTAGTGCCGGCATTATCGCACCCGTTTCGCGTGCTTCGTCCCACGCCTATGTGCACGTCGCGGTCGGCGCTTCAACGTACGGAGCCTCTTGCCCGTCACGAAACCGTCGGCGCTTTCTCGAACGTTCACGAAATCCTTATTGCAAGCTCTCTCCTAGCCCTAGCACGACGACTGCGTATCGGTCATAGCAAGCGGGTGCCGAAACCATCGGCACTTTCTAGAACGATCTCGGAATCGCTATTGCGACCACAATCCGGAAAGCTCTCTCCGAGCCCCTCGATACTGACTGCGTACCGGTCATGGAAAATTCCCAGCCCCAAAAATATCGTCTCGGAGCTCTATGGTAGATGTTTCGTATCCCGGGACCCAAAAAGGAGTGCAACATGAGGAATTCCTGGGGGGTCACCCATCCTAGTACTACTCTGGCCCAAGCACGCTTAACTTCGGAGTTCTGATGGGATCCGGAGATTTAGTGCTGGCATTATCGCACCCGTTTCGCGTGCTTCGTCCCACGCATATGTGCACGTCACGGTCGGTGCATCAACGTCCGTAGCCTCTCGCCCGTCAAGAAACCGTCGGTGATTTCTCGAACGTTCACGAAATCCCTATTGCAAGGTCTCTCCGAGCCCTAGCCCGACGACTGCGTATCGGTCACGGCAAGCGCGTGACGAAACCATCGACACTTGCTAGAACGATCTCGAAATCGCTATTGCGACCCCAATCCGGAAGCTCTCTCTGAGCCCCTCGATACTGACTGCGTAGCGGTCACGAAAAATTCCCAGCCACAAAAATATCGTCTCGGAGGTCTACGTGAGATGTTTCGTATCCCGGGAGGCAAAAAGGATTGCAACACGAGGACTTACCAGGGGGTCACCCATCCTAGTTCTACTCTGGCCCAAGCACGCTTAACTTCGGAGTTCTGATGGGATCCGGTGATTTAGAGATGGCATTATCGCACCCATTTCGCGTGCTTCGTCCCTCGCCTATGTGCACGTCGCGGTCGGCGCATCAACGTCCGGAGCCTCTTGCCCGTCACGAAACCGTCGGCGCTTTCTCGAATGTTCACGAAATCCCTATTATAAGTTCTCTCCGAGCCCTAGCCCGACGACGGCGTATCTGTCACTGCAAGCGCGTGCCGAAACCATCGGCACTTTCTAGAATGATCTCGGAATCGCTATTGCGACCCCAATCCGGAAAGCTCTCTCCGAGCCATTCGATACTGACTATGTAGCGGTCATGGAAAATTCCCAGCCACAAAAATATCGTCTCGGAGCTCTATGGTAGATGTTTCGAATCCCGGGACGCAAAAAGGAGTGCAACACGAGGAATTCCCTGGGGGTCACCCATCCTAGTACTACTCTTGCCCAAGCACGCTTAACTTCGGAGTTCTGATGGGATCCGGAGATTTAGTGCTGGCATTATCGCACCCGTTTCGCGTGCTTCGTCCCTCGCATATGTGCACGTCGCGGTCGGTGCATCAACGTCTGTAGCCTCTCGCCCGTCACGAAACCGTCGGTGATTTCTCGAACGTTCACGAAATCCCTATTGCAAGCTCTCTCCGAGCCCTAGCCCAACGACTGCGTATCGGTCACGGCAAGCGCGTGCCGAAACCATCGGCACTTGCTAGAACGATCTCGGAATCGCTATTGCGACCCCAATCCGGAAAGCTCTCTCCGAGCACCTCGATACTGACAGCGTAGCGTTCACGAAAAATTCCCAGCCCCAAAAATATCGTCTCGGAGGTCTACGTGAGATGTTTCGTATCCCGGGACGCAAAAAGGAGTGCAACACGAGGACTTCCCAGGGGGTCACCCATCCTAGTTCTACTCTGGCCCAAGCACGCTTAACTTCGGAGTTCTGATGGGATCCGGTGATTTAGTGCTGGCATTATCGCACCCGTTTCGCGTGCTTCGTCCCTCGCCTATGTTCACGTCGCGGTCGGCGCATCAACGTCCGGAGCCTCTCACCCGTCACGAAACCGTCGGCGCTTTCTCGAACGTTCACGAAATCCCTATTGCAAGGTCTCTCCGAGCCCTAGCCCGACGACTGCGTATCGGTCACGGCAAGCGCGTGCCGAAACCATCGGCACTTTCTAGAACAATCTCGGAATCGCTATTGCGACCCGCTCTGATACCAATTGTTAGGATCGAGAGCACTAAGAGGGGGGGGGTGAATTAGTGCAGCGGAAATTTTACAGCGATTAAAACCGAAAGCTGCGTTCGTTCGATAGAAACTATTATGATGCAAAAGCTGATTCACAGTTTGTATCTAAGTGCAGTTTGCGTCTAAGCGCAGATTGCGTCTAAACGCAGTTTGCGTTTAAACACAGTTTGCGTCTAAGCGCAGTTTTGCGTCTAAGCGCAGTTTGCGTCTAAACACAATTTTCGTCTAAGCGCAGTTTTGCGTCTAAGCGCAGTTTGCGTCTAAACGTAGATTTACGTCTAAGCGTAGTTTTACGTTCAAAAGCAGTTTACGTCTAAAACACAGTTTTACGTCTAAGCAGAATCAAGACGTAAACGTAAACTGCAAAGAAACTTGTTCGCAGAAATCAGTTTGCAGTTATAAACAGAATCAAGACGTAAACGTAAACTGCAAAGCAACTCATTCGCAGAAATCAGTTTACAGTTATAAACAGAATCAAGACGTAAACGTAAACTGCACAGAACCTTGTTCGTAAAAGCGCAGAAGACAGTTTGCAGTTGTAAATGAAATCAAGGCGTAAACGTAAACTGCACAGAATTCGTTCGTAAAAGCGCAGAGAGCAGAGGCTAAGTAGGAGGTTTGCAGTAATGATAAAGTGCTCAAAATAAACGCAAACCAAAGATTTAGAGTGGTTTGGTCAGTCTTGACCTACTCCACTTTTGGCTTCCTCCACCGATGAGGTCACCGACGTCAACTAGAAGCCTTCCTTCAATAGGCGAAGGCCAACTACCCTCTTACAGATTCACTCCTTTTGACGGGCTTAGGAGACAACCCTTATAGATGTTTTCTCTCCTCTCTTTACAACTCAACCTTGAAGAACAGAAGGAGGAGGAAAACTAGCAGTTTTGAGCTCTAAGAACCACTGAAAAGATCAAGATTTCGGGTAAGTTCTTGCCGTCTCAGTGCTGAATGGGTGGGGTATTTATAGGCCCCAACCCAATTCAAATTTGGAGCTCAAAACGATCAAATCCCGGAATTCCGGGATCAGGCGGTTGCACCTCCTGACTGGAGAGGTTGCACCGCCTGGCAGAGCTCGAAGACCGAGCTCAGGCGGTGCCACCTCTCTGCCAGGGAGGTTGCACCGCCCAGTCTTGCTCGAAGACTGAGCTCAGGCGGTGCCACCTCTCTGTCAGGGAGGTTGCACCGCCCAGTCTTGCTCGAAGACTGAGCTCAGGCGGTGCCACCTCCCGGCTGGAGAGGTTGCACCGCCCAGTCTCGCTGGGAGGCTTAGCCCAGGCGGTGCCACCTCCTGGCCTAGGCGGTTGCACCTCCTGGCACTATTCCAGATCACTGGTTGGGCTCCAAACTTGGCCCAAACCAGTCCGAATTCGGGCCCAATTGGCCCAAGATTAAGTTAATGGGATCACCTCCCATTTTCCAACTTAATCAACGTGCTAACTACGATTAGTTCTAAGACAATTTCTGCAGCTTTGCTTCGGTGCGTCAATCGCTTCTTCCGGTGAGTTTCCGGCGAACTTCCGCCGATCATCCGATGAACCCTCGGTGATGCTCCTGTGGACTTCCGGCAAACTCCTGGACTTTGCGACGATCCACTTGGCAAGTTCTGACGAGCTTCGCTTGGCAAGCTTCTGGACTTCTCGGATCTGTTCTCGCACAACCTCCGACGACCGTCCGAACTTCCGTCGAACTCTCGAACTCCCAACGTGATCATGAACTTGACTCCGGCGCAACTCCTGCTGCTTGTCTATCTTTCATCGTAGTTAATCCTGCACACTTAAAACAAACACTTCGATCGAGACAATTAATACTAAGCATTAATCACGTTGTCCGGCATGTCATTGGTCTCTCGACGCTTCGTCCGATTCTTCGGTGCATCGTCCTTTCCTGCAGCCTATTGCCCAATCGGCCAGTTGACTCCGCAACTCCGATATCCTTGGCACAATACCTGCTCTTCTTGGCCCGATGCCCGAGTCCACGGTCCGAAGCCTTCTGTCGATACGTCGACCGATCCACCGGCCCGACGTCCAATCTTCTGACATGTTCCTCCGGTACAACATGATGTTCCTGCTTTAATTGTCTCATCCTGATCAAAGCATCCTGCGTCACTCAAAACGAATATTAAATCATAAACATATATCAAGTAGTTTCATCATCAAAATACGAGATTCAACAAGCTCTACGTGAGATGTTTCGTATCCCGGGACGCAAAAAGGAGTGCAACACGAGGACTTCCCAGGGTGTCACCCATCCTAGTTCTACTCTGGCCCAAGCACGCTTAACTTCGGAGTTCTGATGGGATCTGGTGATTTAGTGCTGGCATTATCGCACCCGTTTCGCGTGCTTCGTCCCTCGCCTATGTTCACGTCGCGGTCGGCGCATCAACGTCCGGAGCCTCTCGCCCTTCACGAAACCATCGGCGCTTTCTCGAACATTCATGAAATCCCTATTGCAAGCTCTCTCCGAGCCCTAGCCCGACGACTGCGTATCGGTCACAGCAAGCGCATGCCGAAACCATCGGCACTTTCTAGAACGATCTCGGAATCGCTATTGCGACCCAATCCGGAAAGCTCTCTCCGAGCCCCTCGATACTGATTGCATAGCGGTCACGGAAAATTCCCAGCCCCAAAAATATCGACTCGGAGGTCTACGTGAGATGTTTCGTATCCCGGGACGCAAAAAGGATTGCAACACGAGGACTTACCAGGGGGTCACCCATCCTAGTTCTACTCTGGCCAAAGCACGCTTAACTTCGGAGTTCTGATGGGATCCGGTGATTTAGAGCTGGCATTATCGCACCCGTTTCGCGTGCTTCGTCCCTCGCCTATGTGCACGTCGCGGTCGGCGCATCAACGTCCGGAGCCTCTTGCCCGTCACGAAACCGTCGACGCTTTCTCGAACGTTCACGAAATCCCTATTATAAGCTCTCTCCGAGCCCTAGCCCGATGACGGCGTATCGGTCACTGCAAGCGCGTGCCGAAACCATCGGCACTTTCTTGAACGATCTCGGAATCGCTATTGCGACCCCAATCCGGAAAGCTCTCTCCGAGCCCCTCGATACTGACTATGTAGCGGTCATGGAAAATTCCCAGCCCCAAAAATATCATCTCGAAGCTCTATGGTAGATGTTTCGAATCCCGGGACGCAAAAAGGAGTGCAACACGAGGAATTCCCTGGGGGTCACCCATCCTAGTACTACTCTTGCCCAAGCACGCTTAACTTCGGAGTTCTGATGGGATCCGGAGATTTGGTGCTGGCAGTATCGCACCCGTTTCGCGTGCTTCGTCCCTCGCATATGTGCACGTCGCGGTCGGTGCATCAACGTCCGTAGCCTCTCGCCCGTCACGAAACCGTCGGCGATTTCTCGAACGTTCACGAAATCCCTATTGCAAGCTCTCTCCGAGCCCTAGCCCAACGACTGCGTATCGGTCACGGCAAGCGCGTGCCGAAACCATCGGCACTAGCTAGAACGATCTCGGAATCGCTATTGCGACCCCAATCCGGAAAGCTCTCTCCGAGCACCTCGATACTGACAGCGTAGCGGTCACGAAAAATTCCCAGCCCCAAAAATATCGTCTCGGAGGTCTACGTGAGATGTTTCGTATCCCGGGACGCAAAAAGGAGTGCAACACGAGGACTTCCCAGGGGGTCACCCATTCTAGTTCTACTCTGGCCCAAGCACGCTTAACTTCAGAGTTCTGATGGGATCCGGTGATTTAGTGCTGGCATTATCGCACCCGTTTCGCGTGCTTCGTCCCTCGCCTATGTGTATGTCACGATCGGCGCATCAACGTCCGGAGCCTCATGCCCGTCACGAAACCGTCGGCGCTTTCTCGAACGTTCACGAAATCCCTATTGCAAGCTCTCTCCAAGCCCTAGCCCGACGACTGCGTATCGGTCACGGCTAGCGCGTGCCGAAACCATCGGCACTTTCTAGAACGATCTCGGAATCACTATTACGACCCCAATCCGGAAAGCTCTCTCCGAGCCCCTTGAAACTGAATGCGTATCGGTCACGAAAAATTCCCAACCCCAAAAATATCGTCTCGGAGGTCTAAGTGAGATGGTTCGTATCCCGGGACGCGAAAAGGAGTGCAACACGAGGACTTCCCAGGGGGTCACCCATCCTAATTCTACTCTTGCCCAAGCACGCTTAACGTCGGAGTTCTGATGGGATCCGGTGATTTAATGCTGGCATTATCGCACCCGTTTCGCGTGCTTCGTCCCTCGCCTATATTCACGTCGCGGTCGGCGCATCAACGTCCGGAGCCTCTCGCCCTTCACGAAGCCGTCGGCGCTTTCTCGAATGTTCACGAAATCCCTATTGCAAGCTCTCTCCGAGCCCCAGCCCGACAACTGCGTATCGGTCACAGCAAGCGCGTGCCGAAACCATCGGCACTTTCTAGAACGATCTCGGAATCGCTATTGCGACCCAATCCGGAAAGCTCTCTCCGAGCCCCTCGATACTGATTGCATAGCGGTCACGGAAAATTCCCAGCCCCAAAACAATCATCTCGGAGCTCTACATGAGATGTTTCGTATCCCGGGACGCAAAAAGGAGTGCAACACGAGGACTTCCCAGGGTGTCACCCATCCTAGTTCTACTCTGGCCCAAGCACGCTTAACTTCGGAGTTCTGATGGGATCCGGTGATTTAGTGCTGGCATTATCGCACCCATTTCGCTTGCTTCGTCCCTCGCCTATGTGTACGTCGCGGTCGGCGCATCAACGTCCAGAGCCTCATGCCCGTCACGAAACCTTCGGCGCTTTCTCGAACGTTCACGAAATCCCTATTGCAAGCTCTCTCCGAGACCTAGCCCGACGACTGCGTATCGGTCACGGCTAGCGCGTGCCGAAACCATCGGTACTTTCTAGAATGATCTCGGAATCACTATTGCGACCCCAATCCGGAAAGCTCTCTCCGAGCCCCTCGAAACTAAATGCGTATCGGTCACGAAAAATTCCCAGCCCCAAAAATATCGTCTCGGATGTCAAAGTGAGATGGTTCGTATCCCGAGACGCAAAAAGGAGTGCAACACGAGGACTTCCCAAGGGGTCACCCATCCTAGTTCTACTCTGGCACAAGCACGCTTAACTTCGGAGTTCTGATGGGATCCGGTGATTTAGTGCTGGCATTATCGCACCTGTTTCACGTGCTTCGTCCCTTGCCTATGTTCACGTCGCGGTCGGCGCATCAACGTCCGGAGCCTCTCGCCCGTCACGAAACCGTCGGCGCTTTGTCGAACGTTCACGAAATCCCTATTGCAAGCTCTCTACGAGCCCTAGCCCGACGACTGCGTATCGGTCACGGCAAGCGCGTGCCGAAACCATCGGCACTTTCTAGAACGATCTCGGAATCGCTATTGCGACCCCAATCCGGAAAGCTCTCTCCGAGCCCCTCGATACTGACTGCATAGCGGTCACGGAAAATTCCCAGCCCCAAAACAATCATCTCGGAGCTCTACGGTAGATGTTTCGTATCCCGGGACGCAAAAAGGAGTGCATCACGAGGAATACCTGGGGCGTCACCCATCCTGGTTCTACTCTGGCCCAACCACGCTTAACTTCGGAGTTCTAATGGGATCCGATGATTTAGTGCTGGCATTATTGCACCCGTTTCGCGTGCTTCGTCCCTTGCCTATGTGCACGTCGCGGTCGGCGCATCAACATCCGGAGCCTCATGCCCGTCACGAAACCGTCGGCGCTTTCTCGAACGTTCACGAAATCCCTAATTCAAGCTCTCTCCGAGCCCTAGCCCGACGACTGCGTATCGGTCACGGCTAGCGCGTGCCGAAACCATCGGCATGTTCTAGAACGATCTCGTAATCGCTATTGCGACCCCAATCCGGAAAGCTCTCTCCGAGCCCCTCGAAACTGAATGCATATCGGTCACGAAAAATTCCCGGCCCCAAAAATATCGTCTCGGAGGTCTAAGTGAGATGGTTCGTATCCCAAGACGCAAAAAGGAGTGCAACACGAGGACTTCCCTAGGGGTCACCCATCCTAGTTCTACTCTGGCCCAAGCACGCTTAACTTCGGAGTTCTGATGGGATCCGGTGATTTAGAGCTGGCATTATCGCACCCGTTTCGCGTGCTTCGTCCCTTGCCTATGTTCACGTCGCGGTCGGCGCATCAACATCCGGAGCCTCTCGCCCGTCATGAAACCATCGGCGCTTTCTCGAACGTTCACTAAATCCCTATTGCAAGCTCTCTCTAAGCATTAGCCTGACGACTGCGTATCGGTCACGGCAAGCGCGTGCCGAAACCATCGGCAATTTCTAGAACGATCTCGGAATCGATATTGCGACCCCAATCCGGAAAGCTCTCTCCGAGCCCCTCGATACTGACTGCATAGCGGTCACGGAAAATTCCCAGCCCCAAAACAATCATCTCGGAGCTCTACGATAGATGTTTCGTATCCCGGGACGCAAAAAGGAGTGCAACACGAGGAATTCCTGGGGGGTCACCCATCCTGGTTCTACTCTGGCCCAAGCACGCTTAACTTCGGAGTTCTGATGGGATCCGATGATTTAGTGCTGGCATTATCGCACCCGTTTCGCGTGCTTCGTCCCTCGCCTATGTGCACGTCGCGGTCGGCGCATCAACGTCCGGAGCCTCATTCCCGTCACGAAACCGTCGGCGCTTTCTCGAACGTTCACGAAATCCCTATTTCAAGCTCTCTCCGAGCACTAGCCCGACGACTGCGTATCGGTCACGGCTAGCGCGTGCCGAAACCATCGGCACTTTCTAGAACGATCTCGTAATCGCTATTGCGACCCAAATCCGGAAAGCTCTCTCCGAGCCCCTCAAAAATGAATGCATATCGGTCACGAAAAATTCCCGGCCCCAAAAATATCGTCTCGGAGGTCTAAGTGAGATGGTTCGTATCCCAAGACGCAAAAAGGAGTGCAACACGAGGACTTCCCTAGGGGTCACCCATCCTAGTTCTACTCTGGCCCAAGCACGCTTAACTTCGGAGTTCTGATGGGATCCGGTGATTTAGAGCTGGCATTATCGCACCCGTTTCGCGTGCTTCGTCCCTTGCCTATGTTCACGTCGCGGTCGGCGCATCAACATCCGGAGCCTCTCGCCCGTCATGAAACCATCGGCGCTTTCTCGAACGTTCACGAAATCCCTATTGCAAGCTCTCTCTAAGCCTTAGCCTGACGACTGCGTATCGGTCACGGCAAGCGCGTGCCGAAACCATCGGCAATTTCTAGAACGATCTCGGAATCGATATTGCGACCCCAATCCGGAAAGCTCTCTCCGAGCCCCTCGATACTGACTGCATAGCGGTCACGGAAAATTCCCAGCCCCAAAACAATCATCTCGGAGCTCTACGATAGATGTTTCGTATCCCGGGACGCAAAAAGGAGTGCAACACGAGGAATTCCTGGGGGGTCACCCATCCTGGTTCTACTCTGGCCCAAGCACGCTTAACTTCGGAGTTCTGATGGGATCCGATGATTTAGTGCTGGCATTATCGCACCCGTTTCGCGTGCTTCGTCCCTCGCCTATGTGCACGTCGCGGTCGGCGCATCAACGTCCGGAGCCTCATTCCCGTCACGAAACCGTCGGCGCTTTCTCGAACGCTCACGAAATCCCTATTTCAAGCTCTCTCCGAGCACTAGCCCGACGACTGCGTATCGGTCACGGCTAGCGCGTGCCGAAACCATCGGCACTTTCTAGAACGATCTCGGAATCGCTATTGCGACCCCAATCTGGAAAGCTCTCTCCGAAGCACGCTTAACTTCGGAGTTCTAATGGGGTCCGGTGCTTTAGTGCTGGCATTATCGCACCCGTTTCGCGTGCTTCGTCCCTCGCCTATGTGCATGTCGCGGCCGGCGCATCAACGTCCAGAGCCTCTTGCCCGTCACGAAACCATCGGCGCTTTCTCGAACGTTCACGAAATCCCTATTGCAATCTCTCTCCGAGCCCTACGCCCAATGACTGCGTATCGGTCACGGCAAGCGCGCGTCAAAACCATCGGCACTTTCTAGAACGATCTCAGAATCGCTATTGCGACCCCAATTCGGAAAGCTATCTCCGAGCCCAACGATACTGACATCGTAGCGGTCACGGCAAATTCCGAGCCCCAAAACAATCGTCTCGGAGGTCTACGGGAGATGTTTCGTATCTCGGGACGCAAAAAGGAGTGCAACACGAGGACTTCCCAGGGGGTCACCCATCCTAGTACTACTATCTCTAATTCACGCTTAACTGCGGAGTTCTGATGGGATCCGGTGCTTTAGTGCTGGCATTATCGCACCCGTTTCGCGTGCTTCGTCCCTCGCCTATGTGCACGTCGCGGCCGGCCCATAAACGTCCGGAGCCTCTTGCACGTCACGAAACCGTCGGCGCTTTCTCGAACGTTCACGAAATCCCTATTGCAAGCTCTCTCCGAGCCCTAGCCCGACGACCGCGTATCGGTCACGACAAGCGCGTGCCGAAACGATCGGCACTTTCTAGAACGATCTCGGAATCGCTATTGCGACCCCAATCTGGAAAGCTCTCTCCGAAGCACGCTTAACTTCGGAGTTCTAATGGGGTCCGATGCTTTAGTGCTGGCATTATCGCACCCGTTTCGCGTGCTTCGTCCCTCGCCTATGTGCATATCGCGGCCGGCGCATCAACGTCCGGAGCCTCTTGCCCGTCACGAAACCATCGGCGCTTTCTCGAACGTTCACGAAATCCCTATTGCAAGCCCTCTCCGAGCCCTACGCCCAACGACTGCGTATCGGTCACGGCAAGCGCGCGTCAAAACCATCGGCACTTTCTAGAACGATCTCGGAATCGCTATTGCGACCCCAATTCGGAAAGCTATCTCCGAGCCCAACGATACTGACATCGTAGCGGTCACGGCAAATTCCGAGCCCCAAAACTATCGTCTCGGAGGTCTACAAGAGATGTTTCGTATCTTGGGACGCAAAAAGGAGTGCAACACGAGGACTTCCCAAGGGGTTACCCATCCTAGTACTACTCTCTCCAAAGCACGCTTAACTTTGGAGTTCTGATGGGGTCCGGTGCTTTAGTGCTGGCATTATCGCACCCGTTTCGCGTGCTTCGTCCCTCGCCTATGTGCACGTCGCGGCCGGCGCATCAACGTCCGGAGCCTCTTGCCCGTCACGAAACCGTCGGCGCTTTCTCGAACGTTCACGAAATCCCTATTGCAAGCCCTCTCCGAGCCCTACGCCCAACGACTGCGTATCGGTCACGGCAAGCGCGCGTCGAAACCATCGACACTTTCTAGAACTATCTCGGAATCTCTATTGCGACCCCAATTCGGAAAGCTCTCTCCGAGCCCCACGATACTGACATCGTAGCGGTCACGGCAAATTCCGAGACCCAAAACAATCGTCTCGGAGGTCTACGGGAGATGTTTCGTATCTCGGTACGCAAAAAGGAGTGCAACACGAGGACTTCCCAGGGGGTCACCCATCCTAGCACTACTCTCTCTAATTCACGCTTAACTGCGGAGTTCTGATGGGATCCGGTGCTTTAGTGCTGGCATTATCGCACTCGTTTCGCGTGCTTCGTCCCTCGCCTATGTGCACGTCGCGGCCGGCCCATAAACGTCCGGAACCTCTTGCCCGTCACGAAACCTTCGGCGCTTTCTCGAACGTTCACGAAATCCCTATTGCAAGCTCTCTCCAAGCCCTAGCCCAACGACTGCGTATCGGTCACGGCAAGCGCGCGTCGAAACCATCGGCACTTTCTAGAACGATCTCGGAATCGCTATTGCGACCCCAATCCGGAAAGCTCTCTCCGAGCACCAGGATACTGCCTGCGTAGCGGTCACGGCAAATTCTGAGCCCCAAAACAATCGTCTCGGAGGTCTACAGGAGATGTTTCGTATCTTGGGACGCAAAAAGGAGTGCAACACGAGGACTTCCCAACGGGTTACCCATCCTAGTACTACTCTCTCCAAAGGACGCTTAACTTCGGAGTTCTGATGGGGTTCGGTGCTTTAGTGCTGGCATTATCGCACCCGTTTCGCGTACTTCGTCCCTCGCCTATGTAGACGTCGCGGCCGGCGCATCAACGTCCGGAGCCTCTTGCCCGTCACGAAACCGTCGGCGCTTTCTCGAACGTTCACGAAATCCCTATTGCAAGCTCTCTCCGAGCCCTAGCCCGACGACCGCGTATCGGTCATGACAAGCGCGTGCCGAAACCATCGGCACTTTCTAGAACGATCTCGGAATCGCTATTGGGACCCCAATCCGGAAAGCTCTCTCCGAGCCCCACGATACTGACTGCGTAGCGGTCACGGCAAATTCCGAGCCCCAAAACTATCGTCTCCGAGGTCTACAGGAGATGTTTCGTATCTTGGGACGCAAAAAGGAGTGCAACACGAGGACTTCCCAAGGGGTTACCCATCCTAGGACTACTCTCTCCAAAGCACGCTTAACTTTGGAGTTCTGATGGGGTCCGGTGCTTTAGTGCTGGCATTATCGCACCAGTTTCGCGTGCTTCGTCCCTCGCCTATGTGCATGTCGCGGCCGGCACATCAACGTCCGGAGCCTCTTGCCCGTCATGAAACCGTCGGCGCTTTCTCGAACGTTCACGAAATCCCTATTGCGTGCTCTCTCCGAGCCCTACGCCCAACGACTGCGTATCGGTCACGGCAAGCGCGCGTCGAAACCATCGGCACTTTCTAGAACGATCTCGGAATCGCTATTGCGACCCCAATTCGGAAAGCTATCTCCGAGCCCCACGATACTGACATCGTAGCGTTTACGGCAAATTCCGAGCCCCAAAACAATCGTCTCGGAGGTCTACGGGAGATGTTTCGTATCTCGGGACGCAAAAAGGAGTGCAACATGAGGACTTCCCAGGGGGTAACCCATCCTTGTACTACTCTCTCTAATTCACGCTGAACTGCGGAGTTCTGATGGGATCCGGTGCTTTAGTGCTGGCATTATCGCACCCGTTTCGCGTGCTTCGTCCGTCGCCTATGTGCACGTCGCGGCCGGCCCATCAACGTCCGGAGCCTCTTTCCCGCCACGAAACCTTCGGCGCTTTCTCGAACGTTCACGAAATCCCTTTTGCAAGCTCTCTCCAAGCCCTAGCCCAACGACTGCGTATCGGTCACGGCAAGCGCGCGCCGAAACCATCGGCACTTTCTAGAACGATCTCGGAATCGCTATTGCGACCCCAATCCGGAAAGCTCTCTCCGAGCCCCACGATACTGACTGCGTAGCGGTCACGGCAAATTCCGAGCCCCAAAACAATCGTCTCGGAGGTCTACAGGAGATGTTTCGTATCTTGGGACACAAAAAGGAGTGCAACACGAGGACTTCCCAAGGGGTTACCCATCCTAGTACAACTCTCTCCAAAGCACGCTTAACTTTGGAGTTCTGATGGGGTCCGGTGCTTTAGTGCTGGCATTATCGCACCCGTTTCGCGTGCTTCGTCCCTCGCCTATGTGCATGTCGCGGCCAGCGCATCAACATCCGGAGCTTCTTGCCCATCACGAAACCGTCGGTGCTTTCTCGAACGTTCACGAAATCCCTATTGCAAGCTCTCTCCGAGCCCTACGCCCAACGACTGCGTATCGGTCACGGCAAGCGCGCGTCGAAACCATTGGCACTTTCTAGAACGATCTCGGAATCGCTATTGCGACCCCAATTCGGAAAGCTATCTCCGAGCCCCACGATACTGACATCGTAGCGGTCACGGCAAATTTCGAGCCCCAAAACAATCGTCTCGGAGGTCAACGGGAGATGTTTCGTATCTCGGGACGCAAAAAGGAGTGCAACACAAGGACTTCCCAGGGGGTAACCCATCCTAGTACTACTCTCTCTAATTCACGCTGAACTGCGTAGTTCTGATGGGATCCGGTGCTTTAGTGCTGGCATTATCGCACCCGTTTCGCGTGCTTCGTCCCTCGCTAATGTGCACGTCGCGGCCGGCGCATCAACGTCCGGAGCCTCTTGCCCGTCACGAAACCGTCGGCGCTTTCTCGAACGTTCACGAAATCCCTATTGCAAGCTCTCTCCGAGCCCTAGCCCAACGACTGCGTATCGGTCACGGCAAGCGCACGTCGAAACCATCGGCACTTTCTAGAACGATCTCGGAATCGCTGTTGCGACCCCAATCCGGAAAGCTCTCTCCGAGCCCCACGATACTGACAGCGTAGCGGTCACGGCAAATTCTGAGCCCCAAAACAATCGTCTCGGAGGTCTACAGGAGATGTTTCCTATCTCGGGACGCAAAAATGAGTGCAACACGAGGACTTCCCAGGGGTTCACCCATCCTAGTACTACTCTCTCTAATTCACGCTTAATTTCGGAGTTCTGATGGGATCCGGTGCTTTAGTGCTGGCATTATCGCACCCGTTTCGCGTGCTTCGTCCCTCGCCTATGTGCATGTCGCGGCCGGCGCATCAACGTCCGGAGCCTCTTGCCCGTCACGAAATCGTCGGCGCTTTCTCGAACTTTCACGAAATCCCTATTGCAAGCTCTCTCCGAGCCCTACGCCCAACGACTGCGTATCGGTCACGGTAAGCGCGCGTCGAAACTATCGGCACTTTCTAGAACGATCTCGGAATCGCTATTGCGACCCCAATCCAGAAAGCTCTCTCCGAGCCCCACGATACTAACTGCGTAGCGGTCACGGTAAATTCCGAGCCACAAAACAATCGTCTCGGAGGTCTACAGGAGTTGTTTCGTATCTCGAGACGCAAAAAGGAGTGCAACACGAGGACTTCCCAGGGGGTCACCCATCCTAGTACTACTCTCTCTAATTTATGCTTAACTTCGGAGTTCTGATGGGATCCGGTGCTTTAGTGTTGGCATTATCGTACCCGTTTTGCGTGCTTCGTCCCTCGCCTATGTGCACGTCGCGGCGGGCGCATCAACGTCCGGAGCCTCTTGCCCGTCACGAAACCTTCGGCGCTTTCTCGAACGTTCATGAAATCCCTATAGCAAGCTCTCTCTGAGCCCTAGCCCAACGACTGCGTATCGATCACGGCAAGCACGCGTCGAAACCATCGGCACTTTCTAGAACGATCTTGGAATCGCTATTGCGACCTCAATCCGGAAAGCTCTCTCCGAGCCCCACGATACTGACTGCGTAGCGGTCACGGTAAATTCCGAGCCCCAAAACAATCATCTCGGAGGTCTACGGGAGATGTTTCGTATCTCGGGACGCAAAAAGGAGTGCAACACGAGGACTTCCCAGGGGGTCACCCATCCTAGTACTACTCTCGCCAAAGCACACTTAACTTCGGAGTTCTGATGGGGTCCGGTGCTTTAGTGCTGGCATTATCGCACCCGTTTCGCGTGCTTCGTCCCTCGCCTATATGCATGTCGCGACCGGCACATCAACGTCCGGAGCCTCTTGCCCGTCACGAAACCGTCGGCGCTTTCTCGAACGTTCACAAAATCCCTATTGCAAGCTCTCTCCGAGCCCTAGCCCAACGACTGCGTATCGGTCACGGCAAGCGCGCGTCGAAACCATCAGCACTTTCTAGAACGATCTCAGAATCGCTATTGCGACCCCAATCCGGAAAGCTCTCTCCAAGCCCCACGATACTGACGGCGTAGCGGTCACGGCAAATTCTGAGCCCCAAAATAATCGTCTCGGAGGTCTACGGGAGATGTTTCGTATCTCGGGACGCAAAAAGGAGTGCAACACGAGGACTTCCCAGGGGGTCACCCATCCTAGTACTACTCTCTCTAAATCACGCTGAACTTCGGAGTTCTGATGGGATCCGGTGCTTTAGTGTTGGCATTATCGCACCCTTTTCGCGTGCTTCGTCCCTCGCCGATGTGCACGTCGCGGCCGGCGCATCAACGTCCGGAGCCTCTTGCCCGTCATGAAACCGTCGGCGCTTTCTCGAACGTTCACTAAATCCCTATTGCAAGCTCTCTCCGAGCCTTAGCCCAACGACTGCGTATCGGTCACGGCAAGCGCGCGTCGAAACCGTCGGCGCTTTCTAGAACGATCTCGGAATCGCTATTGCGACCCCAATCCGGAAAGCTCTCACCGAGCCCCACGATACTGACAGCGTAGCGGTCACGGCAAATTCCGAGCCCCAAAACAATCGTCTCGAAGGTCTACGGGAGATGTTTCGTATCTCGGGACGCAAAAAGGAGCGCAACACGAGGACTTCCCAGGGGGTCACCCATCCTAGTACTACTCTCTCCAAAGCACACTTAACTTCGGAGTTCTGATGGGGTCCGGTGCTTTAGTGCTGGCATTATCGCACACGTTTCGCGTGCTTCGTCCCTCGCCTATGTGCATGTCGCGGCCGGCGCATCAACGTCCGGAGCCTCTTGCCCATCACGAAACCTTCGGCGCTTCCTCGAACGTTCACGAAATCCCTATTGCAAGCTCTCTCCGAGCCTTAGCCCAACGACTGCGTATCGGTCACGGCAAGCGCGCGTCGAAACTATCGGCACTTTCTTGAACGATCTCGGAATCGCTATTGCGACCCCAATCCGGAAAGCTCTCTCCGAGCCCCACGATACTGACAGCGTAGCGGTCATGGCAAATTCCGAGCCCCAAAACAATCGTCTCGGAGGTCTACGGGAGATATTTCGTATCTCGGGACGCAAAAAGGAGTGCAACACGTGGACTTCCCAAAGGGTCACCCATCCTAGTACTACTCTCTCCAAAGCACGCTTAACTTCGGAGTTCCGATGCGGTCCGGTGCTTTAGTGCTTGCATTATCGCACCCGTTTCGCGTGCTTCGTCCCTCGCCTATGTGCATGTCGCGGCCGGCGCATCAACGTCCGGAGCCTCTTGCCCGTCACGAAACCGTCGGCGCTTTCTCGAACGTTCACGAAATCCCTATTGCAAGCTCTCTCCGAGCCCTAGCCCAATGACTGCGTATCGGTCACGGCAAGCGCGCGTCGAAACCATCGGCACTTTCTAGAACGATCTCGGAATCGCTATTGCTACCCCAATCCGGAAAGCTCTCTCCGAGCCCGACGATACTGACTGCGTAGCGGTCACGGCAAATTCCGAGCCCCAAAACAATCGTCTCGGAGGTCTACGGGAGATGTTTCGTATCTCGGGACGCAAAAAGGAGTGCAACACGAGGACTTCCCAGGGCGTCACCCATCCTAGTACTACACTCTCTAAATCACGCTTAACTTCGGAGTTCTGATGGGATCCGGTGCTTTAGTGTTGGCATTATCGCACCCTTTTCGCGTGCTTCGTCCCTCGCCGATGTGCACGTCGCGGCCGGCGCATCAACGTCCGGAGCCTCTTGCCCGTCATGAAACCGTCGGCGCTTTCTCGAACGTTCACTAAATCCCTATTGCAAGCTCTCTCCGAGCCTTAGCCCAACGACTGCGTATCGGTCACGGCAAGCGCGTCGAAACCATCGGCGCTTTCTAGTACGATCTCGGAATCGCTATTGCGACCCCAATCCGGAAAGCTCTCACCGAGCCCCACGATATTGACAGCGTAGCGGTCACGGCAAATTCCGAGCCCCAAAACAATCGTCTCGAAGGTCTATGGGAGATGTTTCGTATCTCGGGACGCAAAAAGGAGTGCAACACGAGGACTTCCAAGGGGGTCACCCATCCTAGTACTACTCTCTCCAAAGCACACTTAACTTCGGAGTTCTGATGGGGTCCGGTGCTTTAGTGCTGGCATTATCGCACCCGTTTCGCGTGCTTCGTCCCTCGCCTATGTGCATGTCGTGGCCAGCGCATCAACGTCCGGAGCCTCTTGCCCGTCACGAAACCTTCGGCGCTTTCTCGAACGTTCACGAAATCCCTATTGCAAGCTCTCTCCGAGCCCTAGCCCAATGACTGCGTATCGGTCATGGCAAGCGCGCGTCGAAACCATCGGCACTTTCTAGAACGATCTCGAAATCGCTATTGCGACCCCAATCCGGAAAGCTCTCTCCGAGCCCCACGATACTGACTGCGTAGCGGTCACGGCAAATTCCGAGCCCCAAAACAATCGTCTCGGAGTTCTACGTGAGATGTTTCGTATCTCGGGACGCAAAACGGAGTGCAACACGAGGACTTCCCAGGGTGTCACCCATCCTAGTACTACTCTCTCTAAATCACGCTTAACTTCGGAGTTCTGATGGGATCCAGTGCTTTTGTGCTGACATTATCGCACCCTTTTTGCGTGCTTCGTCCCTCGGCGATGTGCACGTCGCGGCCGGCGCATCAACCTCCGGAACCTCTTGCCCGTCACGAAACCGTCGGCGCTTTCTCGAATGTTCACTAAATCCCTATTGCAAGCTCTCTCCGAGCCCTAGCTCAACGACTGCGTATCGGTCACGACAAGCGCGCGTCGAAACCATCGGCACTTTCTAGAACGATCTCGGAATCGCTATTGCGACCCCAATCCGGAAAGCTCTCTCCGAGCCCCACGATACTGACAGCATAGCGGTCACGGCAAATTCCGAGCCCCAAAACAATCGTCTCGGAGGTCTACGGGAGATGTTTCGTATCTCGGGACGCAAAACGGAGTGCAACACGAGGACTTCCCAGGGGGTCACTGATAGAACCCTTGCAGATTCTAAACTTGGGGTTGATCTCTTTAGGGGATCGGCCTCCTTGGAACTCTATAGGGGTTCCTCCCTCCAAGTTGCTGCTCAAAGGCTGCAGAAAAGATTCATCTATTGCCTATGAAAAGAGAAGGAATACATGGCTATTTATAGGGCTTCTAAACCCTAACTCCTAATAGGACTCCTACTTAAGACTCTTACTTCTAACCAACTCCTAATAGGACTCCTAGTCAAGACTCCTATTCCCTTACAACTCCTAATTCTTCTCTAAGAAAACACCTCCTACATGAATGCCTCTCTCAATTAGGACTCTCCTAGCTAGAGTCCTAACAGAATGTCCCTCTCAATTAGGACTCTCCTAGCTAGAGTCCTAACAGTTTTACATGAATGTCCCTCTCAATTAGGACTCTCCAAGCTTGAGTCCTAACAGACCCGCCCTCTTCAAATCAGCCTTGTCCTCGAGGCTGATGATTCATGAATTCTGGGAATTTGATCTTCAAGTCGTCATAGTTCTCCCAAGTGTCATCTTCTATTGGTAGGTTCGCCCACTGTATTAGCACTTCATTAGTGGGTCGTCGTCGTCGAGTCACGATCCGTCGATCAATAATGGCACTTGGCTGGGTCTGGAGTCTCTTTGGGTAGTCATATTTGGTGGGTGGATTTGGGCTGTCTCCAAGCACCTATTTAAAACTTCCGTCTGGCTGTTGGTTTGTGAGTGATATGTCGTACTCTTTTTCAATTTAGTACCCTGCATATGGAATAACTTTGTCCAAAATCTTCTCTTGAAGATGCAAGTAGAATTTGTCACAAGCACAATGTGTCCCTTATAGCATAATTCTTTTGAGTCCCGATTGTAATGAGCCACGGAGCTTGGTGCTTCCTCTAATTTTTTTTGTATCTTACTGGTCTCCGAATCTTCCTGCCATTCCATCTTAATATCCTTAAGGAAGTCGCTGGTTGGAAGTAAAATGATAAAAAATTCAGCTTGCTCAAGTAGCTGCGAAAGCGCATCGGCAACAATATTCTCTTTCCACCTTATGTAAGTTATTTCATAATCAAATCCAAGAAGTTTTGTTACCCATTTTTTATGCTCAGGGGATGATATATTTCGCTCCAAAAAGTACTTAAGGCTTTTTTGGTCGGTTTTAATTTGAAATCGTCGACCAATCAAGTAGGGTCTCCACCGCGTTGCTGCGCGCACAATGGCGAGCATCTCCTTATCATATGTTGACTTATTTTGATAGGAGGGAGATAATGCCTTGCTAGTGTATGCGAGTGTTCGACCATCTTGCATGAGAATGGCTCTAATTCTGACTCCAGATGTGTCGGCCTCAATAATGAAGGGTCGGTTGAAATCTGGTAGTGTTAGCATCGGCATTGTCGTCATGGCTGCCTTAAGTTTGTCGAAGGCTGTGGAGGCTTTGTCCAACCATTGGAGGACATCTTTTTTCAGTAACGAAGTAAGTGGTGCACTGATCTTTCCATAGTTTTTCACGAACTTGCGGTAGTAGCCTGTTAAACCTAGAAAGCCATATAGCAATTTTATTTTTCTCGGGGTCAGCCAGTTTTGCATTGCTCCAATTTTGAAGGGGTCCACCGTCACACCTTCCTCTGATATGATATGCGCAAGATATCCCAACTTTTGTTGAAGAAAGTAAAAATTTTTAGTGGCCGTTGTGTGTTCGAAAGGCGGTTTTTGGTATGACTTCTTCGTACACTCGTATTTGATAATACCCGGATCAAAGGTCCATCTTTGTGAAGATTTGTGCTCCCTTTCATATAGCAATTCATCTAGTACTGGAATAGGGTATTTATCCTTGATGGTTATGCCATTGAGAGCTCGGTAATCAACGCATATTCGCCATGTTCCGTCCTTCTTATGTACAAGTAGCACCGGTGAAGAGTAGAGGTTGCAACTTGGCCAAATAACTCCTGTTTCGAGCATCTCTTTTATAATCCTTTCTATTTCATCATTCTGGAGATGTAGATACTGATATGGCCAAGTATTTACTGAAGATTTGCCTGGAAGAATCGTTATACAATGATCATGCCGACGGGTAAGAGGTAGGTTGCACGGTTCATCAAATATATTTGAAAATTCAGCAAGCAAAGGAAGTAGATTTGGATCTTCAAATTCTATTGGCTCTCCCTTAGTTTGCTGCTCAAGTTGTACCAAAAAGCCACTGCATGCTTTGTGCAAAACATTCTCCATTTGTTGTGTGCAAATCGTTGTTATGTCGCCCCCACGTTTCCCGTGCAATGTCACATGTTTCTCCTTACTATAAAATTTCATAATTAGTTTCATAAAATTTCAGAAAATATCACCTAATGTCATCAACCATTTAATTCTGAGCATGGCCTCATGATTGTTAAGAGGGAGAAGGAAGAAATCTATAATTATCTCTTGATCCTTCAGCAATAGTTTCTTCTGCGGGCGCCTACGATCACAATTCAATATCCATCCGTTGATGACCTTAACATCAAACCTGCAGCGATTCTCGATAGGTAATGCTATCCGAACAACAAGCTTACTATATAGGAAGTTAGTAGTACTGCCCGTGTCGATGAGAACAGTGATCGGTTGTTGTTTGAGAAGGCCTCCAACTTTCATCGTTTGCGGGTTTGAGTAGCTGGCTAGTGCGTGTACTGTAACGTCAGTCAGTTGTGGCTCTTCTTTCGCATCTTCTTCTTCATGTTCAAGGCTCTCTTTTGGATGTTCAATGACCTCTTCTTCTATCGATTCAATCATAAGAAGTCCTCCTTTACTACAGCGATGCTCACGGCTCCACGGCTCGTCACAATGCCAACATAACCCCTTCGCATATCGCTCCCGAAGCTCTTCTCCTGTTAACCTCTTTGGTGCAGGGACTTGGTCGACAGTAGGGGGGGCTGAGGGCTTCAATATTACTGGTTGAGGAGCAACCCTAGTCCTCCGAGCTTCATGGTTCAATTACTCCTCTTGATGTCGTGTGAAAGAGATGGCTGCCATAAGCGTATACGGTTGTCGCGCTTTAACTTCTCCTCGGATCTCCGGCTTCAAGCCCTCAATGAAGGTCCTCAATAGCTGTTTTTGAGACCAATCATGAGTTTGATTAGATAACCTTTCAAACCTGGTTTGGTACTCCTGAATGGTGGAGGTTTGTTGGATCTTTGCTAGTTGTTCGTCAATATTCTCGTAATCGGTTGGTCTGAAGCGAATCAGCAGTCCTTCTTTAAATTGACGCCATGAAAGGACTCCATAAGTATGTTCAAACCAGTCAAACCACTGTATAGCATCCCCTTCAAGATGTATAGCTGCAATTTTCACCATAGATACATCCGCGGTTTTGTGGTACCGAAAATATCGCTCCGCGCGCGAGATCCAACCAATCGGGTCTCCTTCTTCCCATCTAGGGAAGTCCACTCTCATGCATGGATAGTTGGGGTTGGTCATAGAGCCTACCCTCCCTTGGAAGTCATCTCTTCGGGCTTGGTGTGATTGGGCAAAGCTCTCTCCTTGATATGATTTCTTCGGGCTTAGTGGTCGGCCCAATCTGAGTTCGGTAAAGAGCGTCCGAATCTTATCCTCCATTCGCACCTCCAAGGCTTCGAATTTAGCATTGATTGACTCCTTAGATGCCATAGTATATGGCCCCAAATCAATGATGTTAAGATCTCTCTTTTGCTGTTGGGTTAAAGGCATGTATAGGTTGAGAGAAGTGATGGTCAAAAGTGTTGGTGGATTGGTGGATGTAGGCTGCGGTTTAGGCTTGTTTTGTGGCTGTTTTGGGTGCAGTTTGAGGGTGTGGTTTGGTAGAGTTTTAGGGCGGTGGATGAAAGTTTTGGATCTGTGGTAGATGGTAGCAAAGGTTTGACAGAAATCCGTGGAAGTTGCAGCAAGTATGTGCTGTCTTGTAAGAGTAGAATTATCGTCGAAGAAACAACGGTTTCTCGACGTAATTTCCACCAAAAACTTGAGAGAATTGAGGAGGGAATTGATAGCAAAATCACAGTTTATATGACAGCAAGGATATCTAATTTAATCAAGAAAATTTCGGCAGTATAACAGCAAAGAAATTGGTGCAAGTTGCAACTGCAGAATTATCGTCGAAAATTTTCAGCGGGTTACGATGAAAATTTGCAGCAACATAAAATCATTTTTAGAGATGAATTTCTTAATAGATCAATCTTAGATGGAAGCCAAGATGATATATGAAGTCTATAAGAAATTTCATTCAAAAAAGATTGCAAATAGATGGGTTAAGGCAACGATATGCAGCTGAAATTTTCTGCGGCATAGATTTTCAAGTGCAGCAGATTGGACATAAAAGATCAGAAGTTTATATTGAGAATTTTTCGATGAAACCAAAGGGAAATCTACTATTAGGAAGTGTCAAAGATGTCATAAAAATTTCGTAGAAATTTGGATAGAAAAAGCACAGTAGCAAGATCAAACAGATGGTGCTATGCGGCTTGAATTCTGCAATTCAAGTGCAACAGATTGGACATAAAAGATCAGTAGTTTATACTGAGAATTTTTTGATGAAACCAAAGGGAAATCCACTGTTAGGAAGTGTCAAAGATGTCATAAAAATTTCGTAGAAATTTGGATAGAAAAAGCACAGTAGCAAGATCAAATAGATGGTGCTATGCGGCTGGAATTCTGTTGCAATTCACGGGGAGATCAAAGGATGATCCGCGGTGGTGGAGATGATGTCGGAATTCGGTGACGATCTTTTAAGCAATTGTGGGAATTGCTTTGGATGGTTGTGGAGGGTTGATGGATGGCTGTGGAAGGGCAGCGAGACGCCAAGAACGCTGCTCTGATACCAGGTGTTAGAACCCTTGCAGATTCTAAACTTGGGGTTGATCTCTTTAGGGGATCGGCCTCCTTGGAACTCTATAGGGGTTCCTCCCTCCAAGTTGCTGCTCAAAGGCTGCAGAAAAGATTCATCTATTGCCTATGAAAAGAGAAGGAATACATGGCTATTTATAGGGCTTCTAAACCCTAACTCCTAATAGGACTCCTACTTAAGACTCTTACTTCTAACCAACTCCTAATAGGACTCCTAGTCAAGACTCCTATTCCCTTACAACTCCTAATTCTTCTCTAAGAAAACACCTCCTACATGAATGCCCCTCTCAATTAGGACTCTCCTAGCTAGAGTCCTAACAGAATGTCCCTCTCAATTAGGACTCTCCTAGCTAGAGTCCTAACAGTTTTACATGAATGTCCCTCTCAATTAGGACTCTCCAAGCTAGAGTCCTAACAGTCACCCATCCTAGTACTACTCTCTCTAAATCACGCTTAACTTCGGAGTTCTGATGGGATCCAGTGCTTTTGTGCTGACATTATTGCACCCTTTTTGCGTGCTTCGTCCCTCGGCGATGTGCACGTCGCGGCCGGCGCATCAACGTCCGGAACCTCTTGCCCGTCACGAAACCGTCGGCGCTTTCTCGAACGTTCACTAAATCCCTATTGCAAGCTCTCTCCGAGCCCTAGCTCAACGACTGCGTATCGGTCACGGCAAGCGCGCGTCGAAACCATCGGCACTTTCTAGAACGATCTCGGAATCGCTATTGCGACCCCAATCCGGAAAGCTCTCTCCGAGCCCCACGATACTGACAGCGTAGCGGTCACGGCAAATTCCGAGCCCCAAAACAATCGTCTCGGAGGTCTACGGGAGATGTTTCGTATCTCGGGACGCAAAAAGGAGTGCAACACGAGGACTTCCCAGGGGGTCACCCATCCTAGTTCTACTCTCTCTAAAGCACGCTTAACTTCGGAGTTCTGATGGGATCCGGTGCTTTAGTGCTAGCATTATCGCACCTGTTTCGCTTGCTTCGTCCCTCGCCGATGTGCACGTCGCTGCCGGCGCATCAACGTCCAGAGCCTCTTGCCCGTCACGAAACCGTCGGCGCTTTCTCGAACGTTCACGAAATCCCTATTGCAAGCTCTCTACGAGCCCTAGCACAACGACTGCGTATCGGTCACGGCAAGCGCGCGTCGAAACCATCGGCACATTCTAGAACGATCTCGGAATCGCTATTGCGACACCAATCCGGAAAGCTCTCTGCGAGCCCCACGATACTGACGGCGTAGCGGTCACGGTAAATTCCGAGCCCCAAAACAATCGTCTCGGAGGTCTACGGGAGATGTTTCGTATCTCGGGACGCAAAACGGAGTGCAACACGAGGACTTCCCAGGGGGTCACCCATCCTAGTACTACTCTCTCTAAATCACGCTTAGCTTCGGAGTTCTGATGGGATCCGGTGCTTTAGTGTTGGCATTATCGCACCCTTTTCGCGTGCTTTGTCCCTCGCCGATGTGCACGTCGCTGCCGGCGCATCAACGTCCGGAGCCTCTTGCCCGTCATGAAACCGTCGGCGCTTTCTCGAACATTCAATAAATCCCTATTCCAAGCTCTCTCCGAGCCTTAGCCCAATGACTGCGTATCGGTCACGGCAAGCGCGCGTCGAAACCATCGGCGCTTTCTAGAACGATCTCGGAATCGCTATTGCGACCCCAATCCGGAAAGCTCTCACCGAGCCCCACGACACTGATTGCTTAGCGGTCACGGCAAATTCCGAGCCCCAAAACAAACGTCTCGGAGGTCTACGGGAGATGTTTCGTATCTCGGGACGCAAAAAGGAGTGCAACACGAGGACTTCCCAGGGGGTCACCCATCCTAGTACTACTCTCTCTAAATCACGCTTAACTTCGGAGTTCTGATGGGATCTGGTGCTTTAGTGCTGGCATTATCGTGCCCTGTTCGCATGCTTCGTCCCTCGCCGATGTGCACGTCGCGGCCGGCGCATCAACGTCCGGAGCCTCTTACCCGTCACGAAACCGTCGGCGCTTTCTTGAACGTTCACGAAATCCCTATTGCAAGCTCTCTCCGAGCCCTAGCACAACGACTGCGTATCGGTCACGGCAAGCGCGCGTCGAAACCATCTGCACTTTCTAGAACGATCTCGGAATCGCTATTGCGACCCCAATCCGGAAAGCTCTCTCCGAGCCCCACGATACTGACTACGTAGCGGTCTCGACAAATTCCGAGCCCCAAAACAATCGTCTCGGAGGTCTACGGGAGATGTTTCGTATCTCGGGACGTAAAACGGAGTGCAACACGAGGACTTCCTATTGAATCTCGGATTTTGATGATATAATCAATTGGTGGGTTAATTGATCTAATCCATATTATTGAGTTAAGTGTGCAGGATTAACTACGATAACCAGAAAACATAAAGCAAGGATACCGGAGTCGAGCTCGATGAACGTTTAAGAGACCGAAGAATCATCGGAGATGCTGCCGGAACCAACCGAGAAGAAATCGGGAACGTGTCGGAAGTTCGCCGAAGAAATCGTCGGAGGCTCGCGGAGATCACCGAGATGGCTCGGCTACTCGTTAAAGTCATCACAAAGATTGGGAGCTTGCAGGGAGTCCGTCGGAAGAAGTTCGTCGGAAAGCTCGTCGGAACAAGACTCGACGTTCGCGGTTAAAAAGCTTGCTTAGGATGTTTTTTTTTGTGTTATGTAGTTCACCTGTAATTAGGATTAGGATTAAGAGATAATCCTATATCCTGGTTAGTGGCCAACTGGGCCCAAAGTCAGATTTGGTTTGGGCTAAAATTAAGCCAAACAAATGAATTGGAGAGCCAGGCGATGGCACCGCCTGGCTGGGCGGTGACACCTCCTTGGCTGGGCGGTTGCACCGTCCAGCACCCGAGCGCTGGGCGGTGGCACCGCCTGGCTGGGCGGTGGCACCTCCAGTACCAGGAACCCTAAGAGAATTCAAATTTTGGAGCCCAAAATTTGAATCCTCTTGAGGCCTATAAATACCCCTCAAATCTCAGCTGAGGTTACAACTTTTGAGAAGCATTTTGATTGAGAGAAAAGTCTTAGAAAGTCTTAGCAAGTCTTGTTTTCAATTTACTAGAGAGTTCTCCTCCTTCTTTCTTATTGAAAATTTGTAAGAGGTTGAGCTGCTTGTAAAAGGTTGTAAGAGGGGTGTTTACCCTTCCATTTCAAGAGATTTGCTAGTGGAAGGTGGGAGCCTAATCGAAGAGGGGCATCGCAAGTGGAGTAGGTCATTTAACCGAACCATTCTAAAAATCGGCGTAATCTCTGGTTTGTATTTTATTATTGTCATTTACATTACTGCAAATCTTCTTACTGCTTTAGTTCGTTATTACTCTTGCTATGCAATTTTAAGAATACGCTTTCAAGTTAAACTTTTCAAGTTCCGTTCTTATCGTACGAAAGATTTTGTTAAAATCGAAGTTTTAATCCGCTGCACTAATTCACCCCCCCTCTTATGTAATATCCCTCACTTTTGAAACTTATTAATAAAGATTTATTTATAAATCGGAGGACCTATATGTAAATATGGAAATTTTAAGGACTAAACTGTTAAGTTGTAAAAAGAAGAAAATAAAGAAAACCGAAAACTTCGGTTTTATCCCACCGCCTCCCACGCTCTCTCTGTTTCTTTCGAGAAACAGAGAGAAGCGGTGGGGCGTGGGGAGAAGAAGAAGAGAAGTAGAGGGAGAAGAGAGGAAGAAGAGGGAGAAGAGAAGAAAAGAAGAAGTAGAAGAGAGGGAAGATGGAGAGGAGAAAGAGAGGCAGCTGCAGCAGCTAGGGCTGCAGCACCTCTGTTTCCCGCAGCGGGAAACAGAGGAGAGGATGTGTGGGGCGTTGAGGATGAAAAGGGAAGAAGAAGAAGAAGAAGAAGAAGAAGAGAGGAGGATAGCTGCGGCAAGGCTGCAGCGAGGAGGTGTGTGGCCTTGGGGAGGAAAAGGGAAGAGGAGAAGAAGAGAAGGAGAAGAAGAGGGAAAAGAGAGGGAAGACGGAGTGGAGCGAGAGGTGGCAGCAGCTAGGGCTGCAGCACCTCTGTTTCCCGCAGGTGGAAACAGAGGAGAGGATGTGTGGGGCGTTGAGGATGAAAAGGGAAGAAGAAGAAGAAGAAGAAGAAGAAGAAGAGAGGAGGATAGCTGCGGCAAGGCTGCAGCGAGGAGATGTGTGGCCTTGGGGAGGAAAAGGGAAGAGGAGAAGAAGAGGGAAAAGAGAGGGAAGACGGAGAGGAGCGAGAGGTGGCAGCAGCTAGGGCTGCAGCACCTCTGTTTCCTGCAGGTGGAAACAGAGGAGACGTGTGGGGTGTCGGGTAGGAGAAGAGCAGAAGAAGAAGAAGAGGAAGAGAAGAAGAAGGGGAAGCAGGAGAAGAGGTTGTGATACCTCTGTTCCCTGCAGAGGAAACAGAGGAGAGGGTGTGTGTGACGCCGGGAAGAAGAAGGGGAGGAAGGAGAAGAAGAGAAGAAGAAGAAAGGAAGGAGAAGGAAGAGGAGAAGGGAAAGAAGTAGCTGCGGCTGCGGCTGTGGCAGCTGCAGCTATGGCAGGGAAAGAGGAAGAGAAAGGAAGAAGGGAAGGAGAGGAAGAAGAGAAGGGAAAGAAGGGGCTGCGGCTGCGGCGATGGCAGCTGCAGTTGGAAGAGAAGAAGGAGAGGAAGATGAGCAGGGGAGGAAGAAGAGGCTGTGGCCGTGGCTGAGGCTGCGACTGCAGCAGTGCAGCTGGGAAAGAAGAGAAGGAAAGGAAGAAGAAGAGAAAGGAAAAGGGAAGAAGAGAGGAAGAGGAGAAGGAGAGGCAGCTGTGGCAGTGGCAGCTGCAGCTGGAAGAGAAGGAGAGGAAATAGAGCAGGGGAGAAAGAAAGAGGCTGCGGCTTTGGTGGCTGCGGCCATGGTTGCGACTGCGACTGCGGCAGTTGCAGTTGGGAAACAAAAGAGAGAAAAGAGGGGAAAAGGGGCTGCGGACGGGATTGCGGCCGCAGCGGCAGCGACTGCGTATGCAGCAGTTATGTCTGCGAGAGAAGGGAGGAAGGAAGTTAGTGCGGTGGAAGGGGCTGCGATTGTGGCAGCGGCAGCGGCGGCGACTGTTGCAGCTGCGTTTGGGAAAGAAAAAGAAGGAATGAGAGTAAGAGAGAGCAGGCGACTGTGCCTCGATGTTCGACACGTGGTGTAGTTGCGAAGAAAGGAAGAAAACGGGAGCACAAAACGAAACAGAGAGAAGACACGGAGGAAAAGTAGAAGGATTTGGGCTGGCACCTTCTTTGGATCTTCGGATCGAAATCTTTGAAAGGCAAGTTTCCCGCTTGTTTCGATCCTTTCTATTGCAAGTTCCCTGATCGTTTCTCCTATAATTGCTCTGATATGTCTTATTGCAAGTATCCTGATCTTTTCTCACTGTCAATTTTATCTCCACATTTGCTTTGAATATGAGGAACTTTGAATTGTTCTAGCCTTTCATTTGATATATCTCCTGTTTAGACGTAACGATTCGAATCTGTGCAACTTCTGAGATTCTGACCTTTTGATACCGAGCTGCTTATAAGTCTTTGTGAAAACTCTGATTTGTTCAAAACTGATTTCATTGGAAACTAAACTCGTAGACCTTTCTTTGATATATGGATTGAAAGATTTGGAATCCAAACACCTGCCCAGTTATCTGTTAAATCTAACATTATGAATTCTGCCAACAGAGATTTTGTTCTACGACACTTGCTTACCAAATTATTTGTAACTCTCTCGGTTGGACAGTTCAATTCATATGAAGCCTGTCTTATCTGAAAGTATTATCCAATGATTACTTTTGAGTAAATTGGAGCACGATTGATAGTTTGAATCATTTGTTCAATGTGCCTTCTGTATTCTGCCAGAAATCGAGCTTTGGTCGATTTCTCATATTCTGGTTTCATTCCTTTGGAAATTGATATCCTTTAGCTTTCTTATTCAATTGAGCTTTATATTACTGCTTTGAATTCTTGTATGCTCTTATCCTTAAAATTATTGCATTCTTGAAAACTGTTGTGTAACGTTTATGCTATATCGTATTGACTCATATAGGCACATGTATATCCTATTGTTCCGCATTTGCTTTCGATATGTGCCTATTCCAGTTTCATTCCTTTGGACATTGAATTCATCAAATCTTCTTATTGAATTGAGTTATATGTGATTGCTTGGATTCCATATGTGCCCTTGCTTTCAATTCCTTTCAAATCTGAATATACTTGTGAAAGATTATTGCTTACTTCGGATTGACTCGTAAAGGCACATGTACGCTTTGTTATTCCGCGTGTGCTTCCGATATATGCTACTTATTGTTGAAACTGCCCTTTTGTACTCTGGTGTGTGGGATTGTCTGGACCTTTGCTAGAAATGGTAAAGGGTATGCGCTTATTGCCCGCTATGTGGGATATTCTGGACCTTTGCCAGAAATGGTAAAGGGTATGTGCTTAGAGCCTGCGATGCTCTGCCGGCCCCCTCTGACTTCACCTAGACGTGGGTGGATGGAGCTCCCAGACGTGAGAGACTTTTGTCAGGTGGTCATTCAGAAATGGATGAATCACATTCTGATTGAGATCCCACTACACCTTCTGTATGTTTGATATGATATCCAGAGCTTTGGTTATGTGTTTCTGTACATGCTTTGGATAAGATTGATATGTTTGCAACGTCAAAGACGACGTTTGAGCTTCTGTACGGTATTTGTTATTGATATGCTCTGAAATGTTTCATCCACTGTTGATATGTTTCGAAATGTTCCATATGTCGTTGATATGCTCCGGAACATTTCATACGCCATTGATATGCTCCAATTTCTCCGTGCTCCATTTGCTATGAACTGATATGTTCTGAAATGTCCTATCTGCCATTGATATGCTCCCATTACTCTGTGCTTCATTTGCTATGAACTGATATGTTCTGAAATGTTCTATCTGCCATTGATATGCTCCAATTACTCTATGCTCCATTTGCTATGAACTGATATGTTCTGAAATGTCCTATCTGCCATTGATATGCTCCAATTACTCTGTGCTCCATTTGCTATGAACTGATATGTTATGAAATGTCCTATCTGCCATTGATATGCTCCAATTACTCTATGCTCCATTTGTTATGAATCAAATATGTTTTGAATGACATGATACATATGATTTTGTATCTAATGAGATGGTATCCTTGAGAATTCTTGTATTCTGCCTTACATTATGATACCTTACTCGTTTGAAACCGTTCATTTGTTCTGAATATGTTTTGTCACTTGCTGAGCCGTTTTTGGCTCACTCCGTTGTTATATAAATCTTTCAGGTCAGCTTGTCACTCTTCGAGATGTTTGATTTGGGCTGAGGCAGTGGATAGCTATTCAGAATTATGGGCGAGTCTTGTCGGTTGTTACGATATTGTTGTATAAGTATGTCTTGTATGTAATGAAATGTTGTCGATGAACCGAAATGGATATACTGTGTCAAGTGTTAGGAGATCTCTCTTAGTTGGAATTTCTGAATGTTAAGTCTAATTCATGATGTTATGAACTTGTGGTGAATAGTTGGAGTTCTGATTGTATAATTTATATAGCTTGTGGATTTATAAATGTTGTTCATGTTTGTCAAGTTGGCTTGGGTTGCCATAAATGTGAATTATCGAGTGATGTGATATATGGTTATAAACTGCACAGGTTTTATAGATGTGAATATGAATAGAATGTTTTTCAGTGTCCTCAAACGTTAGTTTGGATCCTGGATGGATTGGTCTGTGTTGAAAATAGAAATAAAAAAAAATCATGGATATTTTGAGGGGCGTGACAGAGGTGGTATCAGAGCATGGTTTGAGGATTACTGAAATATTTGATATGTTGACGTGCAAAATATATTGAGTTCTAGTGAACTATAGTGATCGGTGGAAATTTTCTTTGATGCATTTTAGGAATCTGGGATGACGAGGACATTTGGTCCTCCTATTTCATTTGTTTCTGATTAATTAAGAGGAATGAAAGGATTGATTTGGGATATTGAATCAGAGTGGCGCAGCAGAAGCATGATGAACCTAATTTCATTGGTGGTAGAAAAATGGATGATGCAAATGGAGAAGATGTTTGATATACAAAATTGTTCTAATGATCAAAAGATTTCTTTTGCTACCTTATATTAGAAGTAGAGGCTGATTATTATTGGCAACAATGAAAAGAATTTTTGGAGATCAGTGGCAAGATGATAAAGACAAGTTACCAATAAAAAAATGATTGGAAATGAATCAGTAAGTAATAACAGGAAGGTCAAGACATTTGGATTTGAAAAAGGAAGTAACCACAAAAGACTCAATCACGTGTGAATTGTAAGTTAAATTATGAAACAAGTTTGTGTTTTCAAATGACTGGAGTCTATTTTGTTTGTGGAAGGGTGGATCATAAAATAAAAGACTGCCCCTTGAATAAGAAGAAAGAGTCACTGCCTCATAAATCATCAGCCCATGTCAGAATGTATGCTATCACTGAATATGATTCTAAAACTTCTGAATTAGTGATCGAAGGTATTATGCATGCTTATGAAAGAATGCAAATATTTGTTCGACCATGGGTCCAATCTACGATTTGATTCGTAATATTTTGCTTATCACTTGGGTATTCAACCTAGACCACTGTATTATGTGATATATGTAAATACAATCATTGGAGATTCTTTGATAACGAACTTGAATCTGGTCCTCTTGTCTGATTTTTGTTGGAGAACTTGAACTTTTGCTGATTTAGTTCTCCTAGAGATTTGGAGTTATGATATTATACTTGGTATGGATTGGCTATCTTCTTATCATACCAGTATGGATTGGTATATAACAAATGATCACTTTTTGCATATTTGATCAGCCGATCTTTTATTTTGAGAATATTGGACATTATTTATCTCCTTGCCTAATGTATCCCAGGATGACTTGTTTGGATTACCTCCAAATATGATTTTGCTTTTGATTTGGTCCTTGGGACAATCCCAATATCTAAGCCTCTCTACAGAAAGATATCATTTGAGTAAGTGGAATTGGAAAAGCAACTACAAGGATTATTAAATGAGGATTTTATTTGGCTTAATATTTCATCATGGGGTGCTCCGGTGTTAGTTAAAAAGATGTATGGAACATTGAGGCTTTGTAATGATTATAGACAATTGAATTAGGTGACCATCAAAAATGAGTATTTCCTGAAGTAACGACTTGCTTGATTAACTGTAGGGTGCGCAAGTATTTTTAGAAATTGATTGAAGGTCGGGTTACCGTCTATTGAGGATCAAGGAGGAGAATATTTCGGTCACTCGTGGATAACTATGTAATTGTATTGTATTGATGAAACTATTTAAGAGCAGGAGGAGGAAATAAAGATATCATAATCCTCATCTTTTCATCGATTGAGCTATGATCAATTTAGAGGACTAAATTTTCTTTTAAGGAGGGGAGAGTGTAATATCCCTCACTTTTGAAACTTATTAATAAAAATTTATTTATAAATCGGAGGACCTATATGTAAATATGGAAATTTCAAGGACTAAACTGTTAAGTTGTAAAAAGAAGAAAATAAAGAAAACCGAAAACTTCGGTTTTATCCCACCGCCTCCCACGCTCTCTCTGTTTCTCGAAGAAACAGAGAGAAGCGGTGGGGCGTGGGGAGAAGAAGAAGAGAAGTAGAGGGAGAAGAGAAGAAGAGGGAAAAGAAGAGAGGAAGAAGAGGGAGAAGAGAAGAAAAGAAGAAGTAGAAGAGAGGGAAGATGGAGAGGAGAAAGAGAGGCAGCTGCAGCAGCTAGGGCTGCAGCACCTCTGTTTCCCGCAGGTGGAAACAAAGGAGAGGATGTGTGGGGCATTGAGGATGAAAAGGGAAGAAGAAGAAGAAGAAGAAGAAGAAGAGAGGAGGATAGCTGCGGCAAGGCTGCAGCGAGGAGGTGTGTGGCCTTGGGGAGGAAAAGGGAAGAGGAGAAGAAGAGAAGGAGAAGAAGAGGGAAAAGAGAGGGAAGACGGAGTGGAGCGAGAGGTGGCAGCAGCTAGGGCTGCAGCACCTCTGTTTCCCGCAGGTGGAAACAGAGGAGAGGATGTGTGGGGCGTTGAGGATGAAAAGGGAAGAAGAAGAAGAAGAAGAAGAAGAAGAAGAAGAAGAAGAGAGGAGGATAGCTGCGGCAAGGCTGCAGCGAGGAGATGTGTGGCCTTGGGGAGGAAAAGGGAAGAGGAGAAGAAGAGAAGGAGAAGAAGAGGGAAAAGAGAGGGAAGACGGAGAGGAGCGAGAGGTGGCAGCAGCTAGGGCTGCAGCACCTCTGTTTCCTGCAGGTGGAAACAGAGGAGACGTGTGGGGTGTCGGGTAGGAGAAGAGCAGAAGAAGAAGAAGAGGAAGAGAAGAAGAAGGGGAAGCAGGAGAAGAGGTTGTGATACCTCTGTTCCCTGCAGAGGAAACAGAGGAGAGGGTGTGTGTGACGCCGGGAAGAAGAAGGGGAGGAAGGAGAAGAAGAGAAGAAGAAGAAAGGAAGGAGAAGGAAGAGGAGAAGGGAAAGAAGTAGCTGCGGCTGCGGCTGTGGCAGCTGCAGCTATGGCAGGGAAAGAGGAAGAGAAAGGAAGAAGGGAAGGAGAGGAAGAAGAGAAGGGAAAGAAGGGGCTGCGGCCGCGGCGATGGCAGCTGCAGTTGGAAGAGAAGGAGAGGAAGATGAGCAGGGGAGGAAGAAGAGGCTGTGGCCGTGGCTGAGGCTGCGACTGCAGCAGTGCAGCTGGGAAAGAAGAGAAGGAAAGGAAGAAGAAGAGAAAGGAAAAGGGAAAAAGAGAGGAAGAGGAGAAGGAGAGGCAGCTGTGGCAGTGGCAGCTGCAGCTGGAAGAGAAGGAGAGGAAATAGAGCAGGGGAGAAAGAAAGAGGCGGCTGTGGTGGCTGCGGCCATGGTTGCGACTGCGACTGCGGCAGTTGCAGTTGGGAAACAAAAGAGGAAAAAGGGGGAAAAAGGGGATGCGGACGGGATTGCGGCCGCAGCGGCAGCGACTGCGTATGCAGCAGTTATGTCTGCGAGAGAAGGGAGGAAAGAAGTTAGTGCGGTGGAAGGGGCTGCGATTGTGGCAGCGGCAGCGGCGGCGGCTGTGGCAGCTACGTTTGTCACGCCCCCCCCCCCCCCCCCCGAATTTGATTCTCATTTAGGAGGTGTGAACCTAATTCAAGATTGATAATATTTAATTCAACAGACAATCCAGGATCCAATCACACATTTGAGGTCACCAAGAAAAAAAAACATTCAAGTCATTCACCTCTACAATCCACAATTCACAAAACCTGTGCAGTCTATAATCATACATCATGTCACTAGATGATTCTTAAAATCTAAAAGCAACTTAACTAAACCATGACTATATCATAAATCCATAAGCGTGGCCATTAATGCAATCACAAAACCAACATGTACATGTTTATATCAGTACACAGTTTAGACTTAACATTTCCAAAATCCTGACATAAGAGGTACTTTTCAAATGTTTACAAGATACATCAATCTAGATTTGTCATTGATATTTCATTACACCCAAAAAGAACTTATACAACATCAACCTATCAAGTACAAAATATTTGCCCCAAAATCTTCTAGTCTTCCACTGCCTCAACCCAATTTACATATTTTAGTGAGCGATAAGCTATCCTGAAAAATTTATATAGCATCGGGGTGAGCATATAAAGCTCAGCAAATGACTAACATATCCATAGCAAAGAGGACAGTTTTCAAACAAATGAGGTATCAAAATACAAAGCAGAGATACAAGATGAAACAGTAGCATGTTTTGTTTGAATGCAGAATTACAATATCATATCGTTCGAATCACGTTTTATTCATACAATCGAGGAAAGGTAATTGGAGCATATCATTGGCATAAGGAGCATATCGATGACATATGGTAGCTTTCAAGGTATAACAAAGACTTATAACATTTCAGAAATATATCAAAGAGCAAAACATGAATAGAAGCTCAAATGTCACATGACGATGCATTCATTTCATTCTTATCCAAAGCATGCATAGAAACATAGCCAAAGCTTTGGATATCATATCAAACACATAGAAGGTGAAGTGGGATCATAACATAATATGGTCCATCCATTTCTGAATGACCAACAAACATAAGTCTCCCACGTCTGGGAGCTCCATCCACCCACGTCTGAGTGAAGTCATAGGGGGCCGGCAGAGCATCGCGGGCTCTAATCATAACTCCCTTTACCATTTCTTGCAAAGGTTCACATTTATCCCACAAATACCGGAGTACAAAGGGACAGTATGAATAATGAAATTAGCATATATTGGAAGCACATGCGGAACAACGAAATGTACATATGCCTTTCGAGTCAATACGATACAAACATAATCTTTCACAAATGTATTTAGATTTGAAAGGAAACAAAAGCAAGGGCATACAAGGATTTCAAGAAAATCGCATATAGCTCAATTGAAATAAGAAAGTTAGATAAATTCAATGTCCAAAGAAATGAAATTGGAAGAGGCACATATCGAAAGCAAAATGCGGAACAATGGGATGCATGTGCCGAATCATTACGATGCAAACACGATCTTTAGATGATAGCTGCGGATATACAAATAAATAAAGGACAAAAGTATACAGGAATTTAAGGTAATAATGTAAAGCTTAACTGAAGTAAGAGTTTTTGCCAAAATCGATTTCCAAAAGGAAGTAACAAGGAAAGCCGAAATCGACCAAAGCTCGATTCTGGCAGAATTTGATAGGAACATTGTTTGAACTATTTGGATAACCAATTATGCTCCAATTTATACAAAATAGGTGTCATTAGAAAGCTTTGTCAATCTAGTTTTAGGAAAATCAAGTTTTACAAGATTTGGAATTAACAACAGGGAGTTATAGATAATTTCGTAGCGAAAGGTCTGAAAATATTAGCTCTGTTTTACTGAATCTATAGGGTCGATGAAAGCAGATGTTTCAGTTAGCAATTCTAATCCAAAAATTTCAAATCAGGTATATGCAGAAAGAATTTTGAGTCTATCTTCGAATAAATCATACTTTGTATAAATCTGAGTTCACATCAGAAAGTTATAAGTAGTTAAGCAACAAGAGGTCAGAAATTTCAGTCCCTGTTTTGCAGAATCTATAGGGTTAATTTTGACAGAAGTCTTAGTAGGCATTTAAACTCCAAATCATTCGATCTTTATATCAAAATAAAGATTTTCTTGTCTACTTTCAAATGGAACAGGTTTTGTCTAAATCAGAGTTTATTACAAAATGTTATGATCGAAACATTGCATAGAGGTCAGATTACCGAAAAATTACAGATTCATAGCTTTATATCAAAACGAAAGAAGGTATGGTTCTCAGTTGAAATCTTTCAAATTTTGCAGAATAAAAATGGGAACAGAGATTAAGGTTACTGTGGGATTGGGTTAGAACACTTGCCTTAAAATTATTTGAATCCCAAATGTGAGAAAATTGAGGAAAAACCTCGAGCTCCTCTTCTTCTTCTTCTTCTTCTCTCAAACTCACGTTGGCTG
Organism: Musa acuminata AAA Group; assembly: GCF_036884655.1. NCBI lineage: Eukaryota > Viridiplantae > Streptophyta > Magnoliopsida > Zingiberales > Musaceae > Musa > Musa acuminata. The sequence continues at coordinate 24,409,428 of NC_088338.1, read as the reverse complement.
CAACTGTTCAGGTTTGTTTTCTTTAACCTTTCATCTAATTATTTAGGTTTTGGCTAATGCAAAAGTTGCAAGGTGTCATGCATGCATGAAAGGGGCTAGGTGTCATCTTTAGAGAAAAGATAAGTGGCACCAACCTTAGGTTAGCTAGTGACACATGTCCACTATATTTTTTGTTTTGTTTTGTTTTTTTTTTTTTTAACTTAAATCTGAATCTTTCCTAAATTATATCAAACTTCTAATATTTACTCTTAGGTCCCTAGCCATAAACTTTTAATATAATATCATTGAATAAAAAAATAATTATTAAATAATCCTTATTTTTATAAACAAACCTTTTACTAAATTTTTAAAAATAGGGGATGTTACACTCTCCCCTTTTTAAAGAAAAATTTAGTCCTCTAAATTTATCATACCTCATTCGACGAAAAGATGGGGATAAGCTTTCATCATTTCTTCCTCAAGCTCCCAAGTTGTTTCCTCTCCAGAATGATATCTCCAGATCACTTTAACTAGAGGGATAACCCGATTCCTCAAGATCTTTTCTTTTTTATCAACAATCTGAGTGGGCTCTTCCACATAAGATAAGTCTTTATCAATCACCATCGGCTCATACTTAATGATATGAGAGGGATCATGTATATACTTTCTGATCATTGAAACATGAAATATATCATGGATATGGCACAATGATGGTGGCAAGGCAATCCTGTAAGCGACAGAACCAACCTTCTCAAGAATCTCAAAAGGTCCAATAAATCTTGGGCTTAACTTTCCTTTCTTCCCAAATCTTACAATGCCTTTAGACGGGGAGACCTTCAAGAATACAAAATCCCCGATTTGAAACTCAATATTTCGCCTTCTGTTATCAGCATAACTCTTTTGACGACTCTGAGCAGTCTTTAACTTTTTTCTTATAAGTTGAATTTTCTCAGTAGTCTCTTGTACTTTTTCTGGTGCTAATAACTTTCTGTCGCCAATTTCTTCCCAACATATAGGCGTCCTGCACTTTCGCCCATATAAAGCTTCATAAGGAGCCATCTGAATACTTGAATGATAACTATTATTGTAAGTGAACTCAATAAGAGAGATATCTTTATCCCATTCACCTTTCCAATCCATAACATAGGTTCGAAGCAAATCCTCAAGTGTTTGAATGGTTCTTTCTGATTGACCATCAGTTTGAGGGTGATAAGCAGTGCTAAACTTGACTTTAGTGCCAATAGATTCCTGTAACCTTCTCCAAAATCTAGATAGAAATCTGGAGTCTCTGTCAGAGATTATCTCCTTTGGAACACCATGAAGTCTTACTATTTCATTTATATATAAATCTGCAAGCCTATCAAGAGAATAAGTCATATTGATCGGTAGAAAATGTGCAGATTTCGTTAACCTATCAATGATAACCCAAATAGCATCATGCTTTCTAGAAGTTCGGGGTAGTCCTGAAATAAAGTCCATGGTAATACATTCCCATTTCCATTCAGGAATATCTAAAGGTTGCAACAAACCTCCAGGTCTTTGGTGTTCTGCTTTGATTTGCTGACAAGTCAAACACTTTGAAACATATATTGCAATCTCCTTCTTCATGCCTTCCCACCAATAATGACTTTGGAGATCTCTATACATCTTAGTGCTACCAGGATGCATGGTGTACTTTGAATTATGACCATCCCTCAGGATTTGATCTTTGATATCTGAGTCATTTGGAACACATATTCTATCCTTAAATCTCAATAGGCCATCCTCTGAAACTCGAAAATTCACTTTCAATCCCTTTTCTACTTCATTCCTTAAGCAGATCAAGCGTTGATCTTGTAGTTGTCCTCCTTTAATTTGTTGAATGAGATCAGATTGCACTTGGATGGAGGCCATTAATATCATTGAGTCTTGCCCTTTTCTCATAACATTTGAATCATAATTCTCTTCTAATAACTTCAATTGCTTCACAACCAAAGTCGCCATAAAACTTATAGATTTTCTACTAAGGGCATCTGCTACAACATTAGCTTTACCCGGGTGATAACGAATGGTACAATCATAATCCTTTAGAAGTTCTATCCATCTCCGTTGTCTCATGTTTAACTCTTTTTGAGTAAAAATATACTTTAAATTCTTATGATCAGTAAAGATTTCAAATGTTCGTCCATACAAGTAATGCCTCCAAATCTTTAGAGCAAAAACAATTGCTGCCAATTCCAAATCATGAGTTGGATAATTCAGTTCATAACTCTTTAGTTGTCTAGAAGCATAAGCAATCACTTTCCCTTCTTGCATCAAAACACATCCAAGGCCCTTTCTTGAGGCATCAATGTAAACCATAAATCCTTCATCACCACTTGGAATAGTGAGAATAGGGGCACTAGTCAATCTCCTTTTTAACTCTTGAAAACTTTGCTCACAATCATCACCCCATACAAATTTCACATTCTTTTGAGTGAGTTTGGTGAGAGGTTGAGCGATTCGAGAAAATCCCTCCACAAATCTCCTATAATAACCTGCCATGCCCAAGAAGCTTCTAACTTCTGTCACGTTTGTTGGTACTTCCCACTTAACAACAGCTTCCACTTTCTTTGGATCAACAGATATACCCTTCCCTGAAATCACATGGCCTAAGAAAGCAATTTCATTCAACCAAAATTCACATTTGCTGAAGTTTGCATACAACTTCTTTTCTCTTAGTATGGATAATATATTTCTCAAGTGTTCCTCATGCTCCTGATTACTCCTTGAATATACTAATATGTCATCAATGAATACAATCACACAATCATCCAAGAATGGCTGAAATATCCTATTCATCAGTTCCATAAAAGCTGCAGGGGCATTAGTTAAACCAAAAGGCATCACTAAGAATTCATAGTGACCATATCGAGTTCTAAAAGCTGTTTTTGGAATATCCTCCTTCATGATCTTCAACTGATAGTAACCTGACCTTAAATCAATCTTGGAGAATACTTGTGCACCCTGCAATTGATCAAACAAATCATCAATTCTAGGTAGGGGATACTTGTTTTTGATGGTCACCTGATTCAATTGTCTATAATCAATACAAAGCCTTAACGTTCCATCCTTCTTCTTAACTAATAGCACCGGAGCACCCCATGGTGAAACACTGGGTCGAATGAAACCCTTATCTAATAGTTCTTGTAGTTGCTTTTTCAATTCCTCTAGCTCGAGTGGTGCCATCCTATAAGGAGGCTTAGATATTGGGGTTGTCCCAGGGACCAAATCAATAGTAAATTCACCCTCTTTATATGAAGATAAACTAGGCAAGTCATCTGGAAATACATTAGGGAACTCTTTGACCACTGTAATTTCATTTAGGTGAGTTTCTTGATTTGAATACTCCTTTACACACACCATATAACAAAAACAACCCTTCTGCATAAAATGATAAGCTTGAAGTGCTGATATCAAGCAAGGAGGCAAATCATGCCTAATACCCTCAAAGTAAAATATAGGCTGATCTGGTATGCAGAAAGTAATTATTTTTGTATAGCAATCAACACTAGCATGATAGGAAGATAGCCAATCCATGCCAAGTATAATATCAAAACCCTGGATCTCTAGGAGAATCAAATCAGCAAGAAGTTCACATTCTCCGATAGAAATCAAACAAGATGGATAAACCAAGTTTGTTGTCAAAGAATCCCCAACAGTAGTAGTTACATATAACATATAATCCAAGGGTCTAGGTTCAATGCCCAAGTAACAAGCAAAGTGTTGTGAAACAAAAGATAAGTTGGAACCAGGATCAAACAAAACTTTTGCATTTCTTTTAGAAACATGAAGAATACCTTCAACCACTGATTTAGAGGCTCTGGAATCTTGTTCAGTAATAGCATATACTCTAGCATGGGCTGTTGACTTAGGAGGCAGTGGCTCTTTCTTCTTGTTCAATGGGCAATCTCTTACTTGATGATCTAATTTCCCGCAAGCAAAACAAGCTCCAGTCGTCCGAAAACATTGACTTGTTTCATGATTTAATCCACATTTAGCACATGAATGAGTCCTCTGTGGTGGTTTTTCTTTCTCAAATCTGGACATCTTGACCCTCTTATAACTTGTTTCAGATTCATTCCCTCTCTTACTTTTGCTGATAAACTTCTTATCTTTCTTGTCCCTGATTTCTTGAATTTCCTCCAAGTCTCTTTCAATTATCAAAGCCCTTTCGACCACATCGGCATAAGCTTGGAGTTTTAATGCTAATATTCGACTTCTTATAGCTGGCCTTAGACCCCTTTCAAATTTCTTTGCTTTTCTAATTTCATCATCAGTTATATGAGTGGCAAATCTGGAGAGCTCAGTGAATTTGGATTCATACTTTGCAACTGTCAAATTTCCCTGGATGAGATCCAAGAACTCCAATTCTTTCTGCTCTCTAATACAATCTGGAAAATATTTATCGTTGAACTTTTCTATGAATGTCTTCCATGTGATTGGCTCATGTTTGATTTCAAAAATCCTTTTAATCATTCTCCACCAGTGCTCGGCCTCTCCTTCCAACATAAAGGCTGCAAGAGAAACCTTTTGGTCTTCAGGGCAATTTAAGACATCAAATATTTTTTCTATCTGCATCATCCATCGTTCTGCTATCATTGGATCAGGCTCACCACTAAAACTAGGAGGACTAAGCTTCTTAAACTGTTCAATTCCCAACCCAGTATGGTTTGATGCTCCTGTTCTATTATTTCCTCCTTGTTGGACTTGTTGTTGCATCACTTGTGTCATAGTCTCCAGAGTTCTCATAATTCCACTTAATTGATCAGCAGTAGATGCAATAGGAGAACCAGATGTCCTCGTCATCCTCGTTTCCTAAAAACAACAAAAGAGAATTTTTTTTTTTTTGATCAATCTCTGAATAAAATTCACTAAACCACCAAATTATTTTTGTGTATCTAGCATAACAAAATAATAATAATAATAATCTTAGTGATCCTCAAATCATGCTCTGATACCACTCTGTCACGCCCCCCCCCCCCGAATTTGATTCTCATTTAGGAGGTGTGAACCTAATTCAAGATTGATAATATTTAATTCAACAGACAATCCAGGATCCAATCACACATTTGAGGTCACCAAGAAAAAAAAACATTCAAGTCATTCACCTCTACAATCCACAATTCACAAAACCTGTGCAGTCTATAATCATACATCATGTCACTAGATGATTCTTAAAATCTAAAAGCAACTTAACTAAACCATGACTATATCATAAATCCATAAGCGTGGCCATTAATGCAATCACAAAACCAACATGTACATGTTTATATCAGTACACAGTTTAGACTTAACATTTCCAAAATCCTGACATAAGAGGTACTTTTCAAATGTTTACAAGATACATCAATCTAGATTTGTCATTGATATTTCATTACACCCAAAAAGAACTTATACAACATCAACCTATCAAGTACAAAATATTTGCCCCAAAATCTTCTAGTCTTCCACTGCCTCAACCCAATTTACACATTTTAGTGAGCGATAAGCTATCCTGAAAAATTTATATAGCAACGGGGTGAGCATATAAAGCTCAGCAAATGACTAATATATCCATAGCAAAGAGGACAGTTTTCAAACAAATAAGGTATCAAAATACAAAGCAGAGATACAAGATGAAACAATAGCATGTTTTGTTTGAATGCAGAATTACAATATCATATCGTTCGAAGCACGTTTTATTCATACAATCGAGGAAAGGTAATTGGAGCATATCATTGGCATAAGGAGCATATCGATGACATATGGTAGCTTTCAAGGTATAACAAAGACTTATAACATTTCAGAAATATATCAAAGAGCAAAACATGAATAGAAGCTCAAATGTCACATGACGATGCATTCATTTCATTCTTATCCAAAGCATGCATAGAAACATAGCCAAAGCTTTGGATATCATATCAAACACATAGAAGGTGAAGTGGGATCATAACATAATATGGTCCATCCATTTCTGAATGACCAACAAACATAAGTCTCCCACGTCTGGGAGCTCCATCCACCCACATCTGAGTGAAGTCATAGGGGGCCGGCAGAGCATCGCGGGCTCTAATCATAACTCCCTTTACCATTTCTGGCAAAGGTTCATATTTATCCCATAAACACCGGAGTACAAAGGGACAGTATGAATAATGAAATTAGCATATATTGGAAGCACATGCGGAACAACGAAATGTAAATATGCCTTTCGAGTCAATATGATACAAACATAATCTTTCACAAATGTATTTAGATTTGAAAGGAAACAAAAGCAAGGGCATACAAGGATTTCAAGAAAATCGCATATAGCTCAATTGAAATAAGAAAGTTAGATAAATTCAATGTCCAAAGAAATGAAATTGGAAGAGGCACATATCGAAAGCAAAATGCGGAACAATGGGATGCATGTGCCGAATCATTACGATGCAAACACGATCTTTAGATGATAGCTGCGGATATACAAATTGTTAGGATCGAGAGCACTAAGAGGGGGGGGGGGGTGAATTAGTGCAGCGGATATTTTTCAGCGATTAAAACCAAAAGCTGCGTTCGTTCGATAAAGACTATTTTGATGCAAAAGCCGATTCTAAGATTACTGCAGTTTACGTTTAAACACAGTTAGCGTCTAAACGCAATTTGCGTCTAAATGCAGATTGCGTCTAAACTCATATTGCGTCTAAGCACAGTTTGCGTCTTAGCGCAGTTTGCGTCTTAGCGCAGATTGCGTCTAAGCGCAGATTGCGTCTAAACGCAGATTGCGTCTAACCGCAGATTGCGTCTAAACACAGTTTGCGTCTAGGAGCAGTTTAAGCAGAAGTATAAAGACAATGTGCTGCTGTTGTACAGCTCAAAAAGTAATATGCAAAAAACAGATTTACGTCTAAACGCAGATTTACGTCTAGACGCAGATTTACGTCTAAACGCAGATTTACGTCTTAAACGCAGATTTGCGTCTGAACTTTGAAACTTGTTTGTATACTCGCAGAAGGCAGTATGCAGTTGAAATCAAGACGTAAACGAGAATTGAGATCTGATGATTGTGCGAGGAAAGCCGATTTACGTCTAAATGCAGTTTTACGTCTAAATGTTGAAACTCGTTCGTAAAATTATAGAGGACAGTTTGCAGTTATCACTAGGATCAAAATGTAAGTGTAAACTGCAAAGAAACTCGTTCGTAAAAGCACGGAAGACAGTTCTGCAGAATCAAACGTAAACGTAAACTGTAATGTACGAAAATACGAATTTACGTCTGAATGCAGATTCGGAAGAACAGCACTTAGAACTTGTTCGTGAAAGCGCAGAGAGCAGTAGTAATGAAGGAGGTTTGCAGTAATGATAAAGTGCTCAAAAATAAACGCAAACCAGAGATTTAGAGTGGTTCGGTCAGCCTTGACCTACTCCACTTTTGGCTTCCTCCACCGACGAGGTTGCCGACGTCAACTAGGGGCCTTCCTTCAATAGGCGAAGGCCAAACTTCCCTTTTACAGTTTCTCTCCTTTTGACAGGCTCAGGAGACAACCTTTACAGACCTTTCTCTCCTCACTTTACAACTGAAAACTTGAAGAACAGAAGGAGGAGACTTAAAGGCTTTACAACACTTTTGAGCTCTTAGAATCATAGAAAAGATCAAGATTTCGGTGTAGGTCTGTATCTTTTCAGTGCTGAATGGGTTGGGAATTTATAGGCCCCAACCCAATTCAAATTTGGAGCTCAAAACATTCAAATCCCGGAATTCTGGGATCAGGCGGTTGCACCTCTTGATTGGAGAGGTTGCACCGCCTGGCAGAGCTCGAAGACCGAGCTCAGGCGGTGCCACCTCTCTGCCAGGGAGGTTGCACCGCCCAGTCTTGCTCGAAGACTGAGCTCAGGCGGTGCCACCTCTCTGCCAGGGAGGTTGCACTGCCGCGGTGCCACCTCTCTGCCAGGGAGGTTGCACTGCCCAGTCTTGCTCGAAGACTGAGCTCAGGCGGTGCCACCTCTCTGCCAGGGAGGTTGCACCGCCCAGTCTTGCTCGAAGACTGAGCTCAGGCGGTACCACCTCCCGGCTGGAGAGGTTGCACCGCCCAGTCTCGCTGGGAAGCCTAGCCCAGGCGGTGCCACCTCCTGGCTTGGGCGGTTGCACCTCCTGGTGCAATCAGGGTCCGAATGGTTCATTCCATTCGGCCCAATTTCAATCTTTCAGGGGCCCAATTGCCCCAAGATTAAGCCAATGGGATCACCTCCCATTTTCCAACTTAATCAATGTGCTAACTACGATTAAATCTAAGACAACTTCTGCAGCTTTGCTTCGGTGCGTCAATCGCTCCTTCCGGCGAGTTTCCGGCGAACTTCCGTCGATCATCCGATGAACCCTCGGTGATGCTCCTGCGGACTTCCGGCAAACTCCTGGACTTTGCGACGATCCATTTGGCAAGTTCCAACGAGCTTCGCTTGGCAAGCTTCTGGACTTCTCGGATCTGTTCTCGCAGAACCTCCGACGACCGTCCGAACTTCCGTCGAACTCTCGAACTCCCAACGTGATCATGAACTTGACTCCGGCGCAACTCCTGCTGCTTGTCTATCTTTCATCGTAGTTAATCCTGCACACTTATCTCAACACATAGATTAGACAACAAATGACAATTGACTTCATCATCAAAATCCGAGATTCAACAATCTCCCCCTTTTTGATGATGACAATCAATTGATAATGGAGTTATCCTTAACTCCCCCTGTCTATATGCCATAGTTGAGATAAGTCAACTTTGAATTCAAGACCTAAGAATTCAAGTGACGTATTGATAAGTTAGATCAGTTAAACTTATCAATACTCCCATCATGATACTCATCATGATGTATCTCTTCAAAGATGATGTCAGAGCTTGACATACATCATCAAGTTTGTATGATTGTGTTTGTAACTATTCATCATGTAGTTTGAACATTATCATATAAAGCTGTGAAACTTATTACATGATGCACACATTTGAAATATTCTAGCAAGTTTTGCATTTGCTTCACATGATAAGATATCAACTCAGGGCATAATGCAAACTTTAGCACATGTTCATATTTCTCTTGGTGATGCAAGGATGACATAATCATAGCAGTGTTTATAGCATCATTCATAGTATTTCTAATCATGGCAGTGTTTATCAATTCATATATATCTCCCCCTTTGTCATCAACAAAAAGCATAGTAACTATGATACCAGAAAATAATAATAGCAAGCTTATAGAGGAATTTTACATAGATTGCTTTAAATACTTCTTCCCCTTTGTGTTATAATCCATTGTAAAGATTTTGCAGGATGGAATACATACACATGAATCACTTCATCAAATCTATTTCAGAAACTCAATTTTCATGAAGGTGTACGAGAAAATCTGTTCCATAAATAAGATTTTGTTGCAGATTTTCACATATAATCAAGTGATAATATAGTCCGAGAAAAAATGATTTTAACAAATTTATCTGTTCGGACACATCAACATTCCTAGTTCTCTTCGAATGAAATCAAAACACAAGATTTTCAAAAACTTTTAGTTTCAAAGCACAACATTCTTAATTTGGACACATCACATACCAAACAGTAATGATAGCACAAAAATCTGAGATAACTTTTACCACAATAGATGTTTACAGCCAGTACATCAGAAGTGAGTATCATAAGAAGTTTACAACAACAACAGGTGTTCAATAAGTTCATTGATGCGGTGGAAAATTAAAGTGCCTAAACAAGGAGTCAAATTGACTATGAATTTGCTGCAGCTCAGATAGGATTTGATCTTGTCTTTGTTCAATCCGTTCTTGTCTCTGTTCGAATCGATCCATACGAATCCCAATTTCTTCGATGGATGTATGAGTTTGCTCAACTGGATGTGTTTCCTCAAAGGGAAGGGTCGGAGGAGATTGAGTACCCCTAAATACTGGTGTTTCCGGTTCTGGTTCAGATTGAGGGTGATCAGTCCTTCTAGGGAGTCTAACCCAGTTACCGTTTCTATAGTAACATCTTAGTCGGTGAAGTAGATTTTTGTTTATTATGCTGAATCGATCTACTTTCATTACTTCTTCTTCTGGTGATATTAGAATGTCGTAAGCTTTTATTATTCTTGTGATTATACCACCATATGGGAGCATCATATCTTTCTTAGATAATTCTAACATATTTTGTTGAATAAGATAGCCAAGACAGATGTCATGTCCCTTCATGATTGAGTACATAGTTCCTAATTCTAGTTGACTTATTTCATCATGATGGTATTGTTTAGGAAGAATTATACTAGTCATGATATAATGAAGTATCTTAGTGTTCAAGGGCAATAGATGTTCATAACTTTTGGGAACCAATGCTATGTTAGGATTGGCAAAGATTGTTCCTAAGGCTTCAACATAGGATGTTCCAATACTTTCATCATCCCATGATCCTCTAAAGTAGAGTCCTATGCTTTTTATGGAAATGCCTATCATATCACAAATGAACCTATCAGTGATTGAGATGTGTTGTCCCAAAAGATAGGTGGACATCCTTCCTTCATCATCTATTTGTATGTTATTGTAAAATAATCTAACAAGCCTAGGATAGATGGGTTCGTTAATCTGCAAGATTGGAAGTAGACCTAGGTTTGCAAACCATTGGATGGTCTCTAAGTCTCTTAGTTCATTTAGATCTACGTATTTTCCCTTACTGATAGATCTAAGTTCGAAAGAGGGAAATTTTTCATCATGGTATTTCGAATCGAAAAGAGTGAAATCAAACTCTTCTACTAATCTCCTCTTTCCCTTGTCCCTTGAGGATCTTCTAGATCCCATAACTACTGCTGTTTAGAGGGATGATGATGAGCTAGAGTAAATGAAGAACAAAACAGAATTTAAGAGCTTCTTAGAGAGTACCTTTGTGAGATCTCCAAGAAAAGGAAGGATTCTTGATGTTTTGCTCCGAAATGGGAGGTATTTGGAAGGCTTAGAGGAGTGAAATGGGAATGGAGGAGACTTGGAAGAGTAGAGGAGGAAATGGGAGTGAGTTGGGGTCGGTTCCATAGCCGGCCCTAGTGTGGGTTTAAAAAGGCAGAGTTGCGGGCGGTTGCACCTCTGGCTGGAGCGGTGCAACCTCTGGCAACCCGTGATAGCTGGAGGTGCAACCGCCAGCTGGAGAGGTGCCACCGCCTGCAGCCAGTGAGCACCTAATATGATTTGATCAGGGAGCCTTTGCCTTGAGGAGAGTTTCAGAGCAAATAATGTTTGTTACATGATTTCGTATGAGTTTTTATCTAAGGAAGAAGCTCTTGTACGATCAAGATAGATCTTTTAACGTGCATACGTATGTTGATAGTTTGTTTGGTATCCCATTTATGATCATGACATATTTAGTTTCATGATACAAGAATTAATTCGTAGATGATAGTGTTAACGGGTTTTGAAGATCAAGGGGGTATGTGAATTTGGATATCATATGTTTCTAATAAGGTTGTATCCAAATCGTATTTGTGATTTCATAACTCCCATTTGTTACTTAAGCGTTGCGACTTCCTTTTTTAATTCTTGATTTATGACCATCGAGAGTCAAGGAGCAGAATATTATTTCTTGCTCCGGCCTAAAATTTTAATGTTTTTATAGGAAGGGATGATCTTTAGGAACCCATTTGCTTTTGGGTGCCTCATAAATAGATCTACATTTCTTATCATGTTGCATAGAATTTGTCATGGTTCCTTTAGGAACCCAGATTAGTTTGTTTGGACTTATTTTCTTGAATGGACAACAATGTGTCTTGTGTCCAGATTTGCAACAAAAGTTGCACTTGGTTTGGTGTTGAACATGTAAGATGGAGCCTTTTATGAAGGTGGTTGGATTTTGGTGAGGACTTCTCACAAATCCAATTCCGCTCCTTTTTGGAATGTGACCCTTGTTTGCAAGGATCATGTTTAATGGCTTGCTACCAACCTCGAATTTCTTCAAGGTGTCCTTGAGTAGCAGGTTTTCTTTTTGCAAAGTTTCTAAATCATGACATTTGATACATGAATTTAAACTATCATGATGTTCGACTTTTAACTTATCAAACTCACACGTAAGACTATCATGCATCTTTTTCAGCAATTTATATTTTCTACTTATACTCTTGCATTCATCAAATAAGTCATTGAAAGCATTTAATAATTCATCGAAAGATAAATCAGCATCTATTGAATTTGTTACCTCATCTTCGATGGCCATTAAGGCGTAATGAGCAACTTGCTCGGTGTTGGACTCCTCTTCCTCAGATGCGCTCGAATCATCCCATGTTGCTTGGAGCGCCTTCTTCTTTGTTGTTCTTTTCTTGACTTGGGGACAATCACTCTTGTAGTGTCCCGGCTTTTTGCATTCATAGCAGATTACTTGGTCCTTTTTGGGTTCAAGTTTATTTTTTGCATCATTCTTAAACTTGTTTCTTTTAAAGAACTTTTTAAACTTTCTTGTTAGAAGTGCCAAGTCATCATCACAGTCCTCATCACTTGAGTTTTCTCTCAAGTGGCATTCTGAAGTTTTGAGTGCCATATCCTTCCTGTTCTTTGGAAGGATGTCTTCTTGCTCTTCATGAGCTTTACAAGTCATTTCGTAGGTCATTAATGACCCGATTAGTTCTTCAAGAGGGAAATTTCGCAGATCTTTTGCCTCTTGAATAGCGGTGACTTTAGGATCCCAACTCTTAGGAAGGGATCTTAGTATCTTATTAACAAGCTCAAAATCCGAAAAACTCTTTCCGAGTCCTTTTAGACCGTTGACGACATCCGTGAAACGGGTAAACATGTCGCCAATGGTTTCACTCGGTTTCATCCGAAAAAGTTTGAAAGAATGTAACAGCAAATTGATTTTTGACTCTTTTACTCTACTTGTGCCCTCATGGGTCACTTCGAGCGTGTGCCAAATATCAAACGCAGTTTCACAAGTTGAAACACGGTTAAACTCGTTTTTATCAAGTGCACAAAATAAGGCATTCATAGCCTTTGCATTAAGAGCGAAAGCCTTCTTCTCCAAATCATTCCAATCGATCATTGGAAGAGAAGACTTTGAAAAACCATTCTCGACAAGATTCCAAAGATCAATGTCCATAGAAATAAGAAAGATTCTCATTCGGGTCTTCCAATAGGTGTAGTCCGTCCCATTAAACATGGGTGGACGTGTAATGGAATGGCCCTCTTGGTTTCCGGCGTAAGCCATCTCTCTTGGGTTTTAATCCTTTTGAGAGTTAACCGGGCTCTGATACCAATTGTTAGGATCGAGAGCACTAAGAGGGGGGGGGGGGTGAATTAGTGCAGCGGATATTTTTCAGCGATTAAAACCAAAAGCTGCGTTCGTTCGATAAAGACTATTTTGATGCAAAAGCCGATTCTAAGATTACTGTAGTTTACGTTTAAACACAGTTAGCGTCTAAATGCAGTTTGCGTCTAAATGCAGATTGCGTCTAAACTCAGATTGCGTCTAAGCACAGTTTGCGTCTTAGCGCAGTTTGCGTCTTAGCGCAGATTGCGTCTAAGCGCAGATTGCGTCTAAACGCAGATTGCGTCTAACCGCAGATTGCGTCTAAACACAGTTTGCGTCTAGGAGCAGTTTAAGCAGAAGTATAAATACAATGTGCTGCTGTTGTACAGCTCAAAAAGTAATCTGCAAAAAACAGATTTACGTCTAAACGTAGATTTACGTCTAGACGCAGATTTACGTCTAAACGCAGATTTATGTCTTAAACGCAGATTTGCGTCTGAACTTTGAAACTTGTTTGTATACTCGCAGAAGGCAGTATGCAGTTGAAATCAAGATGTAAACGAGAACTGAGATCTGATGATTGTGCGAGGAAAGCCGATTTACGTCTAAATGCAGTTTTACGTCTAAATGTTGAAACTCGTTCGTAAAATTACAGAGGATAGTTTGCAGTTATCACTAGGATCAAAATGTAAGTGTAAACTGCAAAGAAACTCGTTCGTAAAAGCACGGAAGACAGTTCTGCAGAATCAAACGTAAACGTAAACTGTAATGTACGAAAATACGAATTTACGTCTGAATGCAGATTCGGAAGAACAGCACTTAGAACTTGTTCGTGAAAGCGCAGAGAGCAGTAGTAATGAAGGAGGTTTGCAGTAATGATAAAGTGCTAAAAAATAAATGCAAACCAGAGATTTAGAGTGGTTCGGTCAGCCTTGACCTACTCCACTTTTGGCTTCCTCCACCGACGAGGTTGCCGACGTCAACTAGGGGCCTTCCTTCAATAGGCGAAGGCCAAACTTCCCTTTTACAGTTTCTCTCCTTTTGACAGGCTCAGGAGACAACCTTTACAGACCTTTCTCTCCTCACTTTACAACTGAAAACTTGAAGAACAGAAGGAGGAGACTTAAAGGCTTTACAACACTTTTGAGCTCTTAGAATCACAGAAAAGATCAAGATTTCGGTGTAGGTCTGTATCTTTTCAGTGCTGAATGGGTTGGGAATTTATAGGCCCCAACCCAATTCAAATTTGGAGCTCAAAACAATCAAATCCCGGAATTCTGGGATCAGGCGGTTGCACCTCTTGACTGGAGAGGTTGCACCGCCTGGCAGAGCTCGAAGACCGAGCTCAGGCGGTGCCACCTCTCTGCCAGGGAGGTTGCACCGCCCAGTCTTGCTCGAAGACTGAGCTCAGGCGGTGCCACCTCTCTGCCAGGGAGGTTGCACCGCCCAGTCTTGCTCGAAGACTGAGCTCAGGCGGTGCCACCTCTCTGCCAGGGAGGTTGCACCGCCCAATCTTGCTCGAAGACTGAGCTCAGGCGGTACCACCTCCCGGCTGGAGAGGTTGCACCGCCCAGTCTCGCTGGGAAGCCTAGCCCAGGCGGTGCCACCTCCTGGCCTGGGCGGTTGCACCTCCTGGTGCAATCAGGGTCCGAATGGTTCATTCCATTCGGCCCAATTTCAATCTTTCAGGGGCCCAATTGCCCCAAGATTAAGCCAATGGGATCACCTCCCATTTTCCAACTTAATCAATGTGCTAACTACGATTAAATCTAAGACAACTTCTGCAGCTTTGCTTCGGTGCGTCAATCGCTCCTTCCGGCGAGTTTCCAGCGAACTTCCATCGATCATCCGATGAACCCTCGGTGATGCTCCTGCGGACTTCCGGCAAACTCCTGGACTTTGCGACGATCCATTTGGCAAGTTCCGACGAGCTTCGCTTGGCAAGCTTCTGGACTTCTCGGATCTGTTCTCGCAGAACCTCCGACGACCGTCCGAACTTCCGTCGAACTCTCGAACTCCCAACGTGATCATGAACTTGACTCCGGCGCAACTCCTGCTGCTTGTCTATCTTTCATCGTAGTTAATCCTGCACACTTATCTCAACACATAGATTAGACAACAAATGACAATTGACTTCATCATCCAAATCCGAGATTCAACACAAATAAATAAAGGACAAAAGTATACAGGAATTTAAGGTAATAATGTAAAGCTTAACTGAAGTAAGAGTTTTTGCCAAAATCGATTTCCAAAAGGAAGTAACAAGGAAAGCCGAAATCGACCAAAGCTCGATTCTGGCAGAATTTGATGGGAACATTGTTTGAACTATTTGGATAACCAGTTATGCTCCAATTTATACAAAATTGGTGTCATTAGAAAGCTTTGTCAATCTAGTTTTAGGCAAATCAAGTTTTACAAGATTTGGAATTAACAACAGGGAGTTACAGATAATTTCGTAGCGAAAGGTCTGAAAATATTAGCTCTGTTTTACTGAATCCATAGGGTCGATGAAAGCAGATGTTTCAGTTAGCAATTCTAATCCAAAAATTTCAAATCAGGTATATACAGAAATAATTTTGAGTCTATCTTCGAATAAATCATACTTTGTATGAATCTGAGTTCACATCAGAAAGTTATAAGTAGTTAAGCAACAAGAGGTCAGAAATTTCAGTCCCTGTTTTGCAGAATCTATAGGGTTAATTTAGACAGAAGTCTTAGTAGGCATTTAAACTCCAAATCATTCGATCTTTATATCAAAATAAAGATTTTCTTGTCTACTTTCAAATGGAACAGTTTTGTCTAAATCAGAGTTTATTACAAAATGTTATGATCAAAACATTGCATAGAGGTCAGATTACCGAAAAATTACAGATTCATAGCTTTATATCAAAACGAAAGAAGGTATGGTTCTCAGTTGAAATCTTTCAAATTTTGCAGAATAAAAATGGGAACAGAGATTAAGGTTACTGTGGGATTGGGTTAGAACACTTGCCTTAAAATTATTTGAATCCCAAATGTGAGAAAATTGAGGAAAAACCTCAAGCTCCTCTTCTTCTTCTTCTTCTTCTTCTCTCAAACTCACGTTGGCTGCAACTGTTCAGGTTTGTTTTCTTTAACCTTTCATCTAATTATTTAGGTTTTGGCTAATGCAAAAGTTGTAAGGTGTCATGCATGCATGAAAGGGGCTAGGTGTCATCTTTAGAGAAAAGATAAGTGGCACCAACCTTAGGTTAGCTAGTGACACATGTCCACTATACTTTTTGTTTTGTTTTGTTTTGTTTTGTTTTTTTTAACTTAAATCTGAATCTTTCCTAAATTATATCAAACTTCAAATATTTACTCTTAGGTCCCTAGCCATAAACTTTTAATATAATATCATTGAATAAAAAAATAATTATTAAATAATCCTTATTTTTATAAACAAACCTTTTACTAAATTTTTAAAAATGGGGGATGTTACAGCGTTTGGGAAAGAAAAAGAAGGAATGAGAGTAAGAGAGAGCAGGCGACTGTGCCTCGATGTTCGACACGTGGTGTAGTTGCGAAGAAAGGAAGAAAACGGGAGCACAAAACGAAACAGAGAGAGGACACAGAGGAAAAGTAGAAGGATTTGGGCTGGCACCTTCTTTGGATCTTCGGATCGAAATCTTTGAAAGGCAAGTTTCCCGCTTGTTTCGATCCTTTCTATTGTAAGTTCCCTGATCGTTTCTCCTATAATTGCTCTGATATGTCTTATTGCAAGTATCCTGATCTTTTCTCATTGCCAATTTTATCTCCACATTTGCTTTGAATATGAGGAACTTTGAATTGTTCTAGCCTTTCATTTGATATATCTCCTGTTTAGACGTAACGATTCGAATCTGTGCAACTTCTAAGATTCTGACCTTTTGATACCGAGCTGCTTATAAGTCTTTGTGGAAACTCTGATTTGTTCAAAACTGATTTCATTGGAAACTAGACTCGTAGACCTTTCTTTGATATATGGATTGAAAGATTTGGAATCCAAACACCTGCCCAGTTATCTGTTAAATCTGACATTATGAATTCTGCCAACAGAGATTTTGTTGTACGACACTTGCTTACCAAATTATTTGTAACTCTCTCGGTTGGACAGTTCAATTCATATGAAGCCTGTCTTATCTGAAAGTATTATCCAATGATTACTTTTGAGTAAATTGGAGCACGATTGATAGTTTGAATCATTTGTTCAATGTGCCTTCTGTATTCTGCCAGAAATCGAGCTTTGGTCGATTTCTCATATTCTGGTTTCATTCATTTGGAAATTGATATCCTTTAGCTTTCTTATTCAATTGAGCTTTATATTACTGCTTTGAATTCTTGTATGCTCTTGTCCTTAAAATTATTGCATTCTTGAAAACTGTTGTGTAACGTTTATGCTATATCATATTGACTCATATAGGCACATGTATATCCTATTGTTCCGCATTTACTTTCGATATGGTGCCTATTCCAGTTTCATTCCTTTGGACATTGAATTCATCAAATCTTCTTATTGAATTGAGTTATATGTGATTGCTTGGATTCCATATGTGCCCTTGCTTTCAATTCCTTTCAAATCTGAATATACTTGTGAAAGATTATTGCTTACTTCGGATTGACTCGTAAAGGCACATGTACGCTTTTTTGTTCCGCGTGTGCTTCCGATATATGCTACTTATTGTTGAAACTGCCCTTTTGTACTCTGGTGTGTGGGATTGTCTGGACCTTTGCCAGAAATGGTAAAGGGTATGCGCTTATTGCCCGCTATGTGGGGTCCCGCTATGTGGGATATTCTGGACCTTTGCCAGAAATGGTAAAGGGTATGTGCTTAGAGCCTGCGATGCTCTGCCGGCCCCCTCTGACTTCACCTAGACGTGGGTGGATGGAGCTCCCAAACGTGGGAGACTTTTGTCAGGTGGTCATTCAGAAATGGATGAATCACAATCTGACTAAGATCCCACTACACCTTCTGTATGTTTGATATGATATCCAAAGCTTTGGTTATGTGTTTCTGTACATGCTTTAGATAAGATTGATATGTTTGCAACGTCAAAGACGACGTTTGAGCTTCTGTACGGTATTTGTTATTGATATGCTCTGAAATGTTTTATCCACTGTTGATATGTTTCGAAATGTTCCATATATCGTTGATATGCTCCGGAACATTTCATACGCCGTTGATATGCTCCAATTTCTCGGTGCTCCATTTGCTATGAACTGATATGTTCTGAAATGTCCTATCTGCCATTGATATGCTCCCATTACTCTGTGCACCATTTGCTATGAACTGATATGTTCTGAAATGTTCTATCTGCCATTGATATGCTCCCATTACTCTATGCTCCATTTGCTATGAACTGATATGTTCTGAAATGTCCTATCTGCCATTGATATGCTCCAATTACTCTGTGCTCCATTTGCTATGAACTGATATGTTCTGAAATGTCCTATCTGCCATTGATATGCTCCAATTACTCTATGCTCCATTTGTTATGAATCAAATATGTTTTGAATGACATGATACATATGATTTTGTATCTAAGGAGATGGTATCCTTGAGAATTCTTGTATTCTGCCTTACATTATGATACCTTACTCGTTTGAAACCGTTCATTTGTTCTGAATATGTTTTGTCACTTGCTGAGCCGTTTTTGGCTCACTCCGTTGTTATATAAATCTTTCAGGTCAGCTTGTCACTCTTCGAGATGTTTGATTTGGGCTGAGGCAGTGGATAGCTATTCAGAATTATGGGCGAGTCTTGTCGGTTGTTACGATATTGTTGTATAAGTATGTCTTGTATGTAATGAAATGTTGTCGATGAACCGAAATGGATATACTGTGTCAAGTGTTAGGAGATCTCTCTTAGTTGGAATTTCTGAATGTTAAGTCTAATTCATGATGTTATGAACTTGTGGTGAATAGTTGGATTTCTGATTGTATAATTTATATAGCTTGTGGATTTATAAATGTTGTTCATGTTTGTCAAGTTGGCTTGGGTTGCCATAAATGTGAATTATCGAGTGATGTGATATATGGTTATAAACTGCACAGGTTTTATAGATGTGAATATGAATAGAATGTTTTTCAGTGTCCTCAAACGTTAGTTTGGATCCTGGATGGATTGGTCTGTGTTGAAAATAGAAATAAAAAAAAATCATGGATATTTTGAGGGGCGTGACATCTTAGTGCCGCTCCGATCCTAACAAGTGGTATCAGAGCAAGGTTATCTCTCATATTTGGTTTAATACCCAAGAGAGATGGCTTACTCCGGCATGCAAGAGGGCCATTCTATTGCACGACCACCTTTGTTTAATGGGTCGGATTACACATATTGGAAGACTCGCATGAGGATCTTCCTCATTTCTATGGAATTTGAGCTTTGGTCTATTGTCGAGAATGGATTTCAAAAATCTTCTCTTCCGATGAGCGAATGGGATGAATCGGAGAAGAAGGTTTTTGCTTTAAATGCAAAGGCTATGAATGCCTTGTTTTGTGCACTAGACAAAAACGAATTTAATCGTGTTTCAATGTGTGATTCGGCTTTTGATATTTGGAGAACTCTTGAGGTCACTCATGAAGGCACTAGCCGAGTGAAAGAGTCCAAAATCAACATCCTTGTGCACTCTTACGAACTTTTCCGAATGAAACCAAGTGAGTCCATCGGAGACATGTACACCCGGTTTACGGATGTCATCAATGGACTCAAAGCTCTTGGTAAAGATTTTACTAACTTTGAACTAGTAACTAAAATCTTAAGATCCCTCCCTAAAAGTTGGGATCCAAAAGTTACGGCCATTCAAGAGGCCAAAGACCTTAAAGCATTCCCTCTTGAAGAACTCATTGGGTCTCTAATGACCTACGAAATGACATGTCAAGCTCATGACGAGCTCGAGAACCCCCTTCCAAAGAACAGGAAGGATATGACACTCAAATCACAAGAAGACCACTTGAAAGGAACATCAAGTGATGAGGACAGTGACAATGACATTGCACTTTTGACTCAAAAATTTAAAAAATATTTAAGAAAGAACAAATTTAAAAATAATACAAAAAATAAATTTGAACAAAAGAAGGACCAAGTGATTTGCTATGAATGCAAAAAACCGGGACACTATAAGAACGATTGTCCTCAAGCCAAAAAGAGAACATCAAAGAAGAAGGCGTTCAAGGCAACGTGGGATGATTCAAGCGCATCCGAAGAAGAGGAGTCCAACACCGAGCAAGTTGCTCATTATGCGCTAATGGCGTTAGGAGAAGAGGTATGTGATTTATTTAATGAAGATTTATCTTTTGAAGAACTATCTATCGCTTTTCATGAATTATTTGATGAATGTAGAACTGTTAGCAAGAAGTTAAGTATCTTAAAGAAAGAGCATGCTTTGCTACAAGCTAAGTTTAATAGTCTTCAAACTCCTCCATGCTCTAAGTGTGAGCACTTAGAAGCAATTAAAAATGAAAATTTACTTCTTAAGGAAACCTTAAACAAGTTTAAGGTTGGTAGCAAAGGATTAGATATGATCCTTGCACACAAGGGTCACATCGCAAATAGAAATGAAATTGGATTTGTAAAAGGATTACATCAAAATCCTACCACTTTCATAAAAGGACCTACATTACATGTTTCCTCTTATATGAAATGCAACTTTTGTTGCAAATCCGGACATATTGCCTACAAATGCCCATTTAGGAAAATTAGTTCACAAAAATTAATATGGGTTCCTAAAGGAACTATAAAGAATTCAATAATAAATAACAAAGTTAGTGGGTCAATTTTTGAGGCACCCAAAATCAAATGGGTACCTAAAAATCATCCTCTTTTGTAGACAAACCCACAAGCTAGGAGCAAGAGATGGTATCTCGATAGTGGATGCTCAAGACATATGACTGGAGATCCATCTCATTTCTCTATGCTCACTAGCAAAGAAGAAGGGTACGTTACCTTCGGAGACAACAACAAGGGCAAAATCATTGGCAAGGGAACTATTGGTAACAAATTTAATTTTTCCATTGATGATGTCTTACTAGTTGATGGATTGAAACATAATCTCTTGAGTATTAGTCAACTATGCGATAAAGGTTACATCGTTAGATTTGAATCAAATATGTGCATTATTGAAAAACCAAATCATAACATGACTATGATTGCTTTAAAACAAAAGAATGTCTATACCATCAATCTTGATGAACTAAGTAATGAAATGTGTTTCTCCGCCGTAAATGATGATGCTTGGCTTTGGCATAGGAGATTAGGCCATGCAAGCATGAAAACAATATCTAAGATCTCATCTCAAGAATTAGTACGAGGAATTCCAAATATAAAGTTTATTAAAGACAAAGTATGCGATGCATGTCAACTAGGCAAACAAATAAAAACAAGCTTCAAACCAAAAAATCAAATTAGCACCACTAGACCATTACAATTGATCCATTTGGACTTATTTGGACCAATTGATACAACAAGTCTAGGTGGAAGCAAATATGCTTTTGTGATTGTGGATGACTACTCTAGATACACTTGGACCTATTTCTTAGCTCACAAAAGTGATTGCTTCAAGTGTTTCTCTAAATTTTGTAAACTCACTCAAAACGAAAAAGGCTTCATGATTTCATCAATTCGGAGTGATCACGGTGGTGAATTTCAAAACCATGACTTTCAAAATTTTTGCAAAGTTAATGGATACAATCACAACTTCTCAACTCCAAGAAATCCTCAACAAAATGGTGTAGTTGATAGAAAAAATAGAAACCTACAAGAAATGGCAAGAACTATGTTAAATGAACATAGTTTACCCAAATATTTTTGGGCCGAAGCCATAAATACGGCTTGCTACATCATGAATAGGGTTCTAATAAGACCATCTCTATCAAAAACTCCCTATGAATTATGGAATAACAAAAAACCAAATATTTCTTATTTTAAAGTTTTCGGTTGTAAATGCTTTATTTTAAATGAAAATGATGCCTTAGGTAAATTTGATGCTAAATCCGATGAAGGCATCTTTCTTGGCTACTCTTCCGTTTCTAAGGCTTTTCGGATTTTTAATAAAAGAACCTTAGTAATAGAAGAGTCTATTCATGTAGTTTTTAATGAAATTTCCGATTTAAAGAAAAGTGATTTTGATGATGATTTTGGTTTTGATAATTTGAATTTAAATGAACCCTCTCCTCAAAATAGCCATTTGAATGCATTTTCTTCCGAAATTTCTTTACCAAAAGAATGGAAGTATGTAGATGCTCATCCAAAAGAGCAAATTATAGGAGATACATCAAAAGGGGTTCAAACTCGTTCTTCTTTCAAAAATTTCTGTGCTAACGCCGCTTTCCTTTCTCAAATTGAACCTAAATGCATTGACGAAGCCTTAAAAGATGATTTTTGGGTCATTGCAATGCAATAAGAATTGAACCAATTTGAAAGGAATGAGGTATGGAAGCTTGTTCCTAGACCAAGTGACCACTTAGTCATAGGTACTAAGTGGGTCTTTAGAAACAAGAAAGACGAAAATGGTATCGTGGTTAGAAAGGCTTTGTTCCTTTCTTAGCTCTCTATGGCTTAAAACAAGCTCCTAGAGCTTGGTATGAAAGGCTTAGTTCCTTTCTTATTTTAAATAATTTTACCAAAGGCAAGGTTGATACTACATTGTTTATTAAACATTTTGAAAATAATTTTCTTATTATGCAAATTTATGTTGACGATATTATTTTTGGCTCTTCGGATGAATCACTATGTGAATCATTTGCCAAATGTATGAGTCTTGAATTTGAAATGAGTTTAATGGGTG
The DNA here is from genome assembly GCF_036884655.1 of Musa acuminata AAA Group. Classification (NCBI taxonomy): domain Eukaryota; kingdom Viridiplantae; phylum Streptophyta; class Magnoliopsida; order Zingiberales; family Musaceae; genus Musa; species Musa acuminata. The sequence goes on along the minus strand of NC_088338.1, from coordinate 24,386,453 downwards.
AATTAACTTTCTTTTTGGGATTACAAATCAAACAACTTAGTGATGGTATATTTCTTAACCAATCTAAATATACATTAGAATTGTTAAAACGATTTAACATGGATAATTCAAAAGCAATAAACACCCCTATGAGTACTGCGACTAAGTTAGATATGGATGAAAATGGTAAAAGTTTCGATCAAAAAACATATAGGGGAATGATAGGTAGTCTACTCTACCTCACTGCGACTAGACCGGATATTTTTTTTTTGGTAATTAAAAATAATTGATTATGTGTAAAGATTCTACAAATAGCTTTATCTATACAAGTCATAGACAAAGCCAATTAACTCATAGAGTGCGAATGCGATAGTTATGACTACACATGCTGTAGACTATAACTACCTGTGGGTACATTATTTGACATCATTTCCAAGATCTTTAGCTAATAGCAAAATTAAATTTGATAAAAATATCTTTTTCTCTTCGGGTGAAGTGCTCAATTTTGAGATCATGCTCCATACAGGATCTTGAGTCTCTAATAATCTCTTTCAAGAGCTGAGCATTGTTTGTGTGTTGACATTCAAAAATTCTATTACATCTCTCCTTCCACATCCACCAAATAGCGCATCTGAAAGTAACCTTTGCCAGTTGTGTAAGTGGCCCTTTTCTTGAGAAACATTGCATAAGGTCGCCTAGTTCTTGGTGCAAGTTTGGTTGCGGCAGTCTATTGAGTTCAAATCGCTGGAGAATCTCCTTCCATATCCATTTTGTATAATTACAAGCAAAATAAAGGTGGTCAACAGTTTCTTCTTGTTGCAAACAAAGGGAGCATCGGTTAACATGATAGATACCTCTTCTTTTCATATTGTCTATTGTAGGTAGTTTATTGAGAAGGGCCTGCCATGTACATAAGGAGTGTCTTTGTGATCCCGGTCGATCCCATGTCCAACTGCTTGGGACCCACTTGTTATTTCTTTGTCTAATTTGATTCCATACGGATGTGGCACTAAATTTGCCATTGTCATGAGGCCAAATAAGTATATCTGAAGAGTTGTTCCTAATTGGAATAGCTATGATAGTCAACCAAAGTGATAACATTTCGGGAGAAATAGGATTAGGGAGACACCAGGTACCGTTAGCAATGAACTCGGAAACCTTCCAATCTTTGGGAGCCCTAAGATCTTTTCGTATTCTGTCGCCATATAATTGAAATATACTCTTCCCATTCACCCAAGGATCGGACCACATATTAGTACTAGTTCCAGAAGAGATTGCATAAGAAATGTGTTTGATTAGCCAATTCCTTGCCTTTAAAATTCCTTTCCAAGCTGAAGAGTGGTATGTTCTTGTTGAAATTTCCCAGATTGATTCCTTTGAAAGATACCTAGCAGAAACCCATTGTGACCATAAGGAACATTTGTTTTGCAAAAGATCCCACAATTGTTGTACTAGGCATGCTTGATTCCAATCTCTAGTATTTCTCAAGTTTAGCCCCCCTTCATCTTTCGGTTTGCAAATGCTATCCCAATTTACCATATGCATTGCCTTATCATTTGTGCCATTCCAGAAGAAGTTCATTAATAACCATTCAATATCTTGGAGAAGTCCAGCAGGCAGAAGAAATGCATTACACCAATATATAGAGTAGGAGTGCAATACAGAACAGATGAGTTCGAGTCGTCTTGCTTTTGATAGAAGCCTATTTTTCCAAGAAGAAATTCTATTCTTTATTTTTTGTAGGATAGGCTGACAGTGGGTTTTGTGAATGCCCGTGGATATGAGCGGGAGACCCAAATAAGGAACTGGCAGGCTTCCCTCACTAACCCCCAAAGTTTGTGCAATAAAGACCTTATTCTCAACGTAAGGGCTCATATATACTTTACTTTTCGCATGATTTAACTGAAGTCCAGAAACCATACCAAAGTCATTCATAATAGTAGCCAGGTTCTTTACTGAAGTTGGATCATTTTGGAGAAAGATAAGTAAATCATCTGCAAATGTTATATGTGATATATGAATAGAGCCAGCATTGGGTACCTTTATGCTGCCATTTAAGACTGCATGTTCCAACATACAGCTAAGTCCTTCCATCGCAATAGTAAAGAGATACGGAGAGAGTGGATCACCTTGTCGGATGCCATTCGTGCTCCCAAAAAAACCAATAGGTGAGCCATTAAAGAGTATCGAAAACTTTGGAGTTTCCAAGCAAGATTGAATCTAATTAACCCATTGCTGTGGGAAGTTCATATCGAGGAGCATCTTATAGATAAATTTCCTATTAACTGAATCAAAGGCTTTCCGTAAATCAGCTTTAAAACATATTTTTGTCCCTCTTGCTTTTGAATGCAAATCTTTGACCAAGTCATTAGCAAGCAAAATGTTATGATGTATACTTCTCCCTTTGATGAAAGCAGCTTGATTTGGGCTAATGATCTTGTGTATTACCTTTTGCATTTTATTTGCTAATACTTTGGAGATGATCTTGTAAATAAAGTTGCATAATGATATGGGTCGATAGTTCTCTAGTGAATCAGCCCCTGCATTCTTCGGAATTAAAGAAATAAAGGTGCAATTCATCTCTCTAAGAATATGACCTGAAGAGAAAAAATGTTGGCAAGCCTTGATCACATCATTTCCAATAATAGACC